>NW_027224266.1:3362421-3962421 GCF_023699985.2 Odocoileus virginianus
GACAGGGCTGAAAAGAAGAACTACTGTATGGGGAAATGTATGTAGAAATATTAATAGAACAGTGGTTTTCAACCAGGGGCATTTTTGCCCCTTCTCTCCAGGACACATTGAACCATATGTGAAGACAGACAGAACTGGTTGTTTTAATGTTGGGGGTTTGGGGTGGTGGTGGCATTCTGCTCCTGGCACCTAGTGGGGAGAAGTCAAGGATGCTGCTCAACACCCTACAATCTACAGCAATGGTTTCAACCTGTTGGGTACCAGGGACCAATAAGACAACTTTTCCATGGATGGGCAAGTGGGGGGGGGGGTGGAGATGATTTGGGGATTTTGAGCATGCCATCTATTTCCTGTTAGAACCCTGCCTGGTATAAAAACGAGTAACAGAATAAAGCAGGAATCCTGCTAAATCTATCCTGGTAAAAAGTGGCTTAGAGTTGGTGAAATCTATGATACTAACAGCAATGGGATCTGCAACGCAAGAGTCATCTGGCATGATTTGCAGCACTCATCCTAGTTAGGAAACCTCCATGTTTGGTCCTCCTGCCTTCCTGGTGACTCTAGTTAAATCAACTAGGGCTCAATCTCAATTCCTATCACTTGAAACTAAAACCCTGACTAATAAAAAGACTCTTGCTTTCTCGGATCATAGTTTTTATTTCTCTCTCTCTCCCTCCCTCCTTTACTCTCTCTCAATCTTTCTCTCATTTTCTCTCCCTCTCTCCATTGAATTCAACTGAAATTGATGCAGCACTGGTAGCTGTCAACTCCCTTTCTCTACTACAGGTTTACTGAACTCTAAATCTGTTAACTCAGTTACCTACTAGACATCACCATATCACCATTTAAGTGTCATATAAGCTTCTTAAATCCACTATTTTAAAATCTATTATTTTATCTCTCACCCTAGCCTGTCTTATTCTTCAACCCCTTGATGATTCAGCTTCATCTGGGTAGAAGATACTACTATTTACCCAAGAGAAAACTGCCAGCATTTCTAGCCTCTTCTCTTTCCCTCCTTCCCTTTGGCCTCACCACCATGACAGCACTCGGATGCTAGTTCTACTTCCTCTTATCACAGTGATTTCTAACTGCCAATTGCTATGGTTATAGCTCTTATCATTTCTCACCACCAGAAATGCCCTCTCTTCACTTACACTCATTGCCTTACTCTTCCCTCTGAAATTAACATTCTAAAACTCACTAAAAGCCCAGTGCTTTCAATGATGTCTTAAGACTCACCATGACCTGCCCCTACTCCCCTCTCCAGGATCATTTTCTAAAATCATCATCCTAGACTTCCACCAGCTCACAAAAGGTTCAAATGATCTTCCTCACCTTCATGCTATGTACCATATGGAGATACCTGCTATTTCCTCTGTCTCAAATATCTACCACCAAGTTACACAACACTCATTCATTGTTCAAGAGTCATATGTCATCTACTGCTCACCTCTGCATTACAGATGGCCCATGTCTGCGCATTCCAAGAATGCCTCTACCATAACGCTGATCACACCACACTTTATTTCTTGTTTTAATGGTTCATCATCCACTCTAGACTGTGAACTTAAGAGAAGGCACAGTGCCTAACACCCAGTATACAATGCATACGTTTTTGGTTGCACAAATTACACTTCTCAACCCAAATGAAATTATTAAAATGTAAGGTGCCTGTGTTGGGGAATGGGGGAAAAAAGAGCCAAGCTGAAACTCTATGGGGGAGGGGCACAGAGAAAGGAGCAGAAGCAAGCTGGAACTACTGAACACTGAATCAAGCATGGTAGTCGTTTTTATGGGGCCCTGAAACACTATAGGAATGATCAATTGGAAGCAGGAAAAGCATCCTGGAGTCACTTGAAGCAACATCATTTACACAGCCACTTGTGAGAGGCCAGCCCCACTATGTGGACCAATCTGATTCAATATTCAAAGGCTCATGTGTATAAGGGAGACATAAATGGCAACCCACTCCAGTACTCTTGCCTGGTAAATTCCATGGATGGAGGAGCCTGGTAGGCTGAAGTCCATGGGGTCACTAAGAGTCAGACACGACTGAGCAACTTCACTTTCACTTTTCACTTTCACGCATTGGAGAAGGAAATGGCAACCCACTCCAGTGTTCTTGCCTGGAGAATCCCAGGGATGGGGGAGCCTGGTGGGCTGCCGTCTCTGGGGTCGTGCAGAGTTGGACACGACTGAAGCAACTTAGCAGCAGCAGCAGCATGTGTATGACTGCTCCTCATCCAAACAGGAGACAGGAAGTACATCATGTGTGACATCTGAAAACAGAAAGGATAATGATGTATTCTCACCGCTGGGTGTTTCCCTAACTTAGAGCCCTCGTGGGAAATGTGGCATGCCTGTATTTTCACTGGTGTCAAATGGATGATTGCCAGTGACTAACGAGGATGCCAACTGGCTCCCAAAGATTTCATATTTTGTGAAAATAATTCAGAGGCAGAAGGTCCAAAAGACACCATAAGGATATTTCACCAAAAATATATTTTCCCAAGACACAGAGCAATTTTAAATAGAATAAGTATTTTTTTTCAACTGTCCCAACAGGGTTTAAGTCAAAAATGATTTATTCATTTGTCTATCCAGTTAGTCAACAAACAATTATTAAGCAGTTCTTACATACCTTCATGGTACAGTGTAAACTATAGAAATAAATAAATTAGCGTATTCTCTGCTCTTAATGAATTCAGAGGCCAGGGGGACAAGATAAACAATAACACTACATAACAAATACAACTGTGACATAGTCAAAGTGTTGTAGGGAATTGTTGAATTGGTTATATTAATATTCAAAATACAAGCTTCTCATTTCAGGTCCAAGACGACAGCACGGGAAGATCTAGAACTGCCCTCCTCCCATGCACACACTGAATCTACAGCTACATAAGGAACAATTCACCCCTAAAAAGACCAGAAAGCTAAACAAACTGCTCTTTCACAGTGAATGATTAAGGGCCCACATCGAGATAGGTAGATATGGCGGAGATGCAGTCTTGCACAAAACCCCACCCACAGCACAGTGACCCACAACAGGGAGCATTCTCACAAGTCTGAAGCATCTCACTGAGGAGGGAGGGGTTTGTGCCCTTCATCAGGTTCCCCAACCCTTGGGCATGCACTGGAGAGACAAGGCCCCAAAGCTTTGAAAACCTATGGGGCTGACATCCAGGAGACCCAAAGGGCTGTAAGGAACTACAGCTGCCTCACTACGAACAGTGGGTATGCCACAGCCCTGCACTCTCCCACAGCCTGGCTAAAACCAGCCAGTGGGCACCCAGCCTATGCATTCGCTCTGCCTTGCCAGAGATAGCAAGCATACATAGTGCACACAGGGACCACTCCTTGACTGCCTGGCTCTGTGGCCAGGGAGGCTTTCATTCCTGGGTCCCCTAGGGCTACGACCACTGAAGAGACAGCTCCAGGAAGGCTACCCTCCAGAGAGTTCTGCGCAGAGAGCAAACTGAAACACATCCCCAGTCTCTGTGAAATATCTTGCCATTTGTAGAAAGTGGAGGGACCTACAGGGGATTATACTAAGTGATATAACTCAGACAGAGAAATATTTCTATGGGGTCTCTTTTAGAAGAAAACTAATCTCATTCATGAGGGCAGAGAAAGACAAACACTGAATGATTTCACTTATATGTGGCATCTAAAAACAAAACAAGTAAACAAACATAATGTAACAAAGCTTACAGAGAAAAGAATGGTGGCTGCCAGGAGGGGAGTGGCATTGGGGATGGGCAAAATAGGTAAAAGGGGTCATGAGATACAACCTTCCAGTTACAAAATAAATCAGTAATGGGGAGATAATGTATAGCATCATGATGATTATCAATAATACTATTGTGCATATCTAAAAGTTTCCAGGAGAGTAAATCTTAAAGGGTCTCATCATAAGAAAAAAAAGTTTGTAACTCTGTGTGGTGATGGATGGTAACCAGACTTACTGTGGCGATCTTTTCACAGTGCATACAAATACTGAATCATATTGTGCACCTGAAACCAGCATAATTTTATATGTCAATTATTCCTCAATCTAAAAATACATCATCTGCTCCTTTCTGGGTGTATATTATACCTCCTCATTCCAATGACAAATGACAGGACTTCTTGTGGCCAATGAAATATAAATCGAATTGACATTCTCCATTCTGAGCTAAAAGCCATTGCTTTTCTCTATACCAATTGACAGCATTATCCCAGATGAAAACTGCTCTGCCAGCCTGGGCCCCAGTGGAGAGGAAAGGCTGACTTGAGACGGACATGTAACATAAATGAGAACTAAACTTAAATCACTAAGATTTGGAAGTCATTTGTTACTACAGGAAAACCGGGCCTATCTTGACTGAAACCACTGTTAAGAAAACTTAATTTGTGAGTGAGGTATAAGTTGAATGTGGGTGGCTTATATACCCACATTGGTGGCTTATACACTGGTGGCTCAGTGGTAAAGAATCCATCTGCTAATGCAGGAGACACAAGAGACATGGGTTCGATCCCTGGATTGGGAAGATCCCTGGAGGAGGAAATGGCAACCCACTCCAGTATTCTTGCCTGGGAAATACCATGGACAGAGGAGTCTGGCAGGCTACAGTCCGCAGGGTCACAAAGAGTCGGACAGGACTTAGCGACTAAAACAGTAACAACAAAGTCAAATGTATAGAGGAAGTGACATATTTAGTTGGATCTTGAAGACTGTAGAAGTAAGTTAGGGAAAGGGTCTTCAGGAGAGAGTCTCTGGTGTGAGCAAAGACCTGGTAGTGTGGAAGTACATACCCTTCCACAAGGATATGTATAAGGTATAGGCAAGGTACCCACCACACTGGATTGTAAAAAGTATACTGGAGTCACATATTAAGGATCCATTGGCCATGCTAAGGAGTACAAATTTGACCCTGCTGCTGTTTAGAAGCCATATGAAATTTTTAAAGATTCTAAGTATAAAGCCTCAGTTATCATGTGACACTTTCATCTGTAATGCTCTAGGCATGGATGAGATAACTGCTGGGGTCCCAGGACTAAAGGTGGGAAAGGAAAAGAGTAGGCCAACACTGATGATACTTGAATGATTTAGTTTGTGGCCAAAATCAAGCTCAAATCAACTGAAAGTTTACAAAGAAAGCATCTCAAGGATCTTTAGGGGTTTTTTGTTGTTGTTCCCTCAAGGTTAGAACACCCTAAACTAAAAAGAGGCTAAATGACATACCCATAGAGCAACAAAGGTGGAAATGGAGCCCAAACAGACTTGTAGAACACTTAAGACTCAGCTCAAAAGAGAACAGTAATGGAAGGAAACAATCTTAAGTGGCCAATTCTATAATATTTTCAGAGAAAAGAGCTTCAGGGCACATGGTGAGCTTTCAAAACACTCCAGAGTTGGCTCTGAATGCAGAGCAGGGGAAGAAAATAAAAACAGGGCAAGTGGGGTAAAGAGCAAAGTGGCTGGCAGGCACAATTAAAAGGAGCTCGCACTGCATTTCAGGCCTTAGCCTTGGTAACAGTTCTTTCTTTCCTCCATTCAGTCACTCAGTCATATCCAACTCTTTGGGACCCCATGGACTGCAGCATGCCAGGCTTCCCTGTCCATCACCAACCACCAGAGCTTGCTTAAACTCATGTCCATCAAGTCAGTGATGCCACCCAACCATCTCGTCCTCTGTTTTTCCCTTTCTCCTCCTTTCTTTGCTTGTACTAGTTTATTCTTCATAAAAACTCAATACAGGAGTCCTTAAAATTGTCTGTTGCTCACCAAGTTTTGCCCATGGAATTGAGATAGCATGTTCATTTTTCATGGCATTTCAGACAGTGATTATATAGGAAAAGTTGAGTTTTTTAAAAATGTCTATCCATTTTATTTAGGACCCAAAATCTCAGTGAGACAAAGATACTACAAGCCACTTAGAAGGCACATTATCTTGGTTTCCCATGTAAGAGCAAGACAGGAATTCAACATCAGGGCCCAGGATCAACCTAGACTATCATGAAGTTCATCTGCAGGCTACCATATTGCCAAGAAAAGTGCCTTCTCTTTGCAACCAGTTTATTTACATTCTTTTATATAAGTCACTGGCTGTATCTTGGCCTTGGTTGTTGTTGTTCAGTCATTAAGTCGTATCCAAATCTTTGAGACCCCATAGACTGTAGCATGCCAGGCTCCCTGTCCTTCACTATCTCCTGGAGTTTGCTCAGATTCATGTCCATTGAGTCAGTGATGCCATCCAACCATCTCATCCTCTGTCACCCCTTCTCCTCCTGCCCTCAATCTTTCCCAGCATCAGTGTCTTTTCCAGTGAGTCGGCTCTTTGCATCAGGTGACCAAAGTATTGGAGCTTCAACATCAGTCCTTCCAATGAATATTCAGGGTTTATTTCCTTTAGGATTGACTGGTTTGATCTCCTTGCAGTCCAAGGGACTCTGAAGAGTCTTCTCCAGCACCACAGTTCAAAAGCATCAATTCTTCATGCTCAGCCTTCTTTATGGTCCAACTCTCACATTGTACATGACTACTGGAAAAACCATAGCTTTGACTATACAGACCTTTGTCAGCAAAGTGATGTCTTTGCTTTTTAATATGCTGCCTAGGTTTGTCATAGCTTTCCTTCCAAGGAGCAAGCATAACTCGGCCTACCCAAAACAATTATTACATGTTTTCCATGTTCCCAACACTACAAAATGGCAGTGAAGGGAGGGTTTACAAGAATCTCAATAAAATTTTAGACGTGTAACAGTGGGATGAGGAGATAGTATACATAGTGTCCTCAGAGTCAGGACATTCTCTGAAAGATAACAGGATCCTAAAGGACTGCAAAGCTATCCCATCTTTCTTCCTATCTTATTCCTACTAATTTTTCAAAGCCCAGGACAACTCTAAGCCACCCTGAGAAGCCTTTTCTGGCATAAACAATTTATCGTTATCATTTCCTTCCAATAGTACTTGTTTATGCCTTTTTTGTGGTACTTACACCATCTTTCCTTGATTCAAAGTAGAATCATAACTCTGTCATGGTATCTAACTTCAATGTGAAAGTCTTGTTTCACAAACGTATTAACAACAACTATTTTGTGCTCTTTTATAACTCTCTCTTAAGAGAGGTGTGATATATATATGTGATACACCTCTCTATCTCTATAGAGAGAGGTACAAGATACAAAAGCGAAGGCTACAGAACGTTTAAAGCATTCAAGAAACTTGATTAACTTAATAACCTGATAAACTGACTTTCAAATTCAATTTGATAGCTTTGTTATCTTGTTTAGTGACTTTAAAGGGATTGGTCTTTAGTTTGAAAATGAAGTATTCTTTTGTCTCATTACACTGATTTAGTTTAAATCACATTTTAATTTACTCATTAATTTGAAATAACATTAATGGAGGGAATGAGATTTTTATGCTTATTTAAAAAAGAAATGAGTTGGGGAAAAATGATTAAGAAACACGTCATTTACCCAAACTTTATTTCTGGTAATAAAACAAGAGGAACAATGTCCCTTGTATCCGTTCAGCTTGATTCAAGTGTCGGCCCCTGAGATGTCTGCCAGTAGACTCAAAAGGTATTTATCCCAGTGAGAACATACCACCAACCACCTGCCACTTTTCAATCAGCAGCACTTCCACAAGAATCATTCGAGTCCTCAAATCTCCCCAAGGGATTTTCCATTTTTTGACTCAACATGTAAGCAGGCAGACTGGTTCTGGTGTCCCATCCATTTTAGAAGTTTCTAAGCATACCAATAGCAGGGGCATTTTGTACACAGTATAATTACTCACGCTCAGTATTATACAGTTGCTTGGAGCACATTTCTTTCTTCTACTCAAAAAGCAATTATCTGAACAACCGTCTAACTTAGTGCTTATTTTGACTTCTGTCTCCACTACCCTCTTAGAAGGCAGTTGTCTCCCTTCTAATGTGCTGCTCCATGCCTGCTTTGAGTAAATACAGTTGTAACTTTTCTTGAATATGCTCACCTGAGATGCATCTATCATCTTGAATATGCTCACCTGAGATGCATCTATCATCTTTTCATAAAGATTCTTTCCATTACGGTATTCCATTGCAAGAAAAAGAGGAATTTACAAAGTCCAAAGATAAATTCAAATTTCTACTTCGCTTTGAATTTGGCCAAACAAAAAAAAAGGGGGGGGCAACTGCTTATTTTTTAAGAATGAATGAAATTGCAGAAGAAGGTAAACTTCCAAACTCATTCTATGAGGCCACCATCACCCTAATTCCAAAACCAGAAAAAGATGCCACAAAAAAAGAAAACTACAGCCAACATCACTGATGAACATAGATGAAAAAATCCTTAACAAATTTCTAGCAAACAGAATCCAACAACATATTAAAAAAATCATACACCATGACCAAGTGGGCTTTATCCCAGGAATGCAAGGATTCTTTAATATCTGCAAATCAATCAATGTAATACACCACATTAACAAATTGAAAGATAAAAACCATATGATTATCTCAATAGATGCAGAAAAAGCCCTTGACAAAATTCAACATCCATTTATGATTAAAACTCTCCAGAAAGCAGGAATAGAAGGAACATACCTCAACATAATAAAAGCTATATACGACAAACCCACAGCAAGCATTACCCTCAATGGTGAAAAATTGAAAGCATTTCCCCTGAAATCAGGAACAAGAAAAGGGTGCCCACTCTCACCACTACTATTCAACATACTCTTGGAAGTGTTGGCCACAGCTATCAGGGCAGAAAAAGGAGTAAAAGGAATCCAGATAGGAAAAGAAGAAGTGAAACTCTCGCTGTTTACAGATGACATGATCCTCTACATAGAAAACCCTAAAGACTCTACCAGAAAATTACTAGAGCTAATCAGTGAATATAGTAAAGTTGCAGGATATAAAATTAACACACAGAAATCTCTTGCATTCCTATACACTAACAATGAGAAAACAGAAAGAGAAATTAAGGAAACAATACCATTCACCATTGCAACAAAAAGAATTAAAATACTTAGGAGTATATCTACCTAAAGAAACAAAAGACTTATACATAGAAAACTATAAATCACTGATGAAAGAAATCAAAGAGGACACAAATAGATGGAGAAATAGACCATGCTCATGGATTGGAAGAATCAATATTGTCAAAATGGCTATACTACCCAAAGCAATCTATAGATTCAATGCAATCCCTATCAAACTACCAACAGTATTTTTCACAGAACTAGAACAAATAATTTCACAATTTGTATGGAAATACAAAAAACCTCGAATAGCCAAAGTAATCCTGAGAAAGAAGAATGGAACTGGAGGAATCAACCTGCCTGACTTCAGACTATACTACAAAGCCACAGTCATCAAGACAGTATGGTACTGGCACAAAGACAGAAATATAGATCAGTGGAACAGAATAGAAAGCCCAGAGATAAATCCACGAACCTATGGTCACCTTATCTTCGACAAAGGAGGCAAGGATATACAATGGAAAAAAGACAACCTATTTAACAAGTGGTGCTGGGAAAACTGGTCAACCACCTGTAAAAGAATGAAACTAGAACACTTTCTAACACCATACACAAAAATAAACTCAAAATGGATTAAAGATCTAAATGTAAGACCAGAGACTATCAAACTCCTAGAGGAGAACATAGGCAAAACACTCTCCGACATAAATCACAGCAGGATCCTCTATGACCCACATCCCAGAATTTCCGAAATAAAAGCAAAAATAAACAAATGGGACCTAATGAAACTTAAAAGCTTTTGCACAACAAAGGAAACTATAAGCAAGGTGAAAAGACAGCCCTCAGATTGGGAGAAAATAATAGCAAACGAAGCAACAGACAAAGGATTAATCTCAAAAATATACAAGCAACTCCTCCAGCTCAACTCCTGAAAAATAAATGACCCAATCAAAAAATGGGCCAAAGAACTAAACAGACATTTCTCCAAAGAAGACATACAGATGGCTAACAAACACATGAAAAGATGCTCAACATCACTCATTATCAGAGAAATGCAAATCAAAACCACAATGAGGTACCATTACATGCCAGTCAGGATGGCTGCTATCCAAAAGTCTACAAGCAATAAATGCTGGAGAGGGTGTGGAGAAAAGGGAACCCTCTTACACTGTTGGTGGGAATGCAAACTAGTACAGCCGCTATGGAAAACAGTGTGGAGATTTCTTAAAAAACTGGAAATAGAACTGCCATATGACCCAGCAATTCCACTTCTGGGCATACACACTGAGGAAACCAGATCTGAAAGAGACATGTGCACCCCAATGTTCATCGCAGCACTGTTTATAATAGCCAGGACATGGAAGCAACCTAGATGCCCATCAGCAGACAAATGGATAAGAAAGCTGTGGTACATATACACCATGGAATATTACTCAGCCATTAAAAAGAATTCATTTGAATCAGTTCTAATGAGATGGATGAAACTGGAGCCCATTATACAGAGTGAAATAAGCCAGAAAGATAAAGACCATTACAGTATATTAACACATATATATGGAATTTAGAAAGATGGTAATGATAACCCTATATGCAAAACAGAAAAAGAGACACAGATGTATAGAACAGCCTTTTGGACTCTGTGGGAGAAGGCGAGGGTGGGATGTTTCAAGAGAACAGCATCGAAACATGTATATTATCTAGGGTGAAACAGATCACCAGCCCAGGTTGGATGCATGAGACAAGTGCTCGGACCTGGTGCACTGGGAAGACCCAGAGGGATCAGGTGGAGAGGGAGGTGGGAGGGGGGACCGGGATGGGGAATACATGTAAATCCATGGCTGATTCATGTCAATGTATGACAAAAACCACTACAATATTGTAAAGTAATTAGCCTCCAACTAATAAAAATAAATGAAAAAAAAAAAGAATGAATGAATTCAGCCATATCTGATGTGTTGAGTTGGTTTCATTGGAGACATTTGCTCTCATGTTTTCCTTTTCATTATTAATGTTGGTGGCCTTGTAAGAGAAATATAAGCCATGTTAGGGAGGTGACTCATATACATTTCATGAAAGTCTGAGTAGTTATAGAAGTCTTTGAGGATGGTGCCAGGTTGAGGTCTACAGGTTGTGAAAAACAGGAAAGCATACAAGAAACTTTGACTATCAGAATTTGTTATAAGGATACACAGGCACTGGAAATGGAAAGACATGGGAACCAGGACAAATCTGGAGATTAGCTGTAATCTCTTCTCTCACAGGCCACAGGATCTCTTATTTATGGTTTCTCTGTAGCTCTCAATTTCTGTTTCCTAAATATTTGCTTCCTCAAATCTGCCATGAGGCCCCCTGGCTGCTGTTTCTAAATCATAAGATCTCCTGATAAACATACTTTTTCCCTCAGTTCCTGATGCTATTTGCTTCATTTTCTTAGCTCACATTCCCCTCTTTAGGGGTAATAAATGGGGAGTTTCTCTTAAAAGGAACTTCATGGTACAATTTAGAAAAAAATGGCAGAGTAAGCAGCTCCAAGCTCTCATTCCTCCACAAAAACATCCAAAAAAAGCAGGAACTATAAAAAAAAACAACTGTCTCAGAACTTTGGAAACCAAAGGTTTACAGCAATCAAGTAGACAATGAATCAGAAAAAGACAACTTCAAAACAGCAGGAGAGTTCTGTGGAGTTGTTACTTGTCCTTACTGCAGATTTCTCTGTGGGACTCTGTCTGGTTCCTGGTCCAAGAGAAAACAAAGCAGATCTTTTTACAAGTTATTGTGTACGTCTGTTCTAACCTGTCTGGGAGTTAACTGAACGACTGACACAATGTATTTATCATTCACCTAACTCAGACTCAGACTAAGGTCAGAAAAGCCCAGGGCATTGTTCAAAAACACTGGAAGCCCAGTTCTAACAACCCATTGACACCTAGGTTAAAAGACTAATGCTGGACTATACAATAAACTGCCGAAGTCCAGAAGCAAAAGTTGGGGAGAATTTCTTTAGCAAATTAGGACATTCAACAGCACCTGTGTATATGGAAGAATTTATATAGAAAGCTGTGCACATGCCCAGGGCAAGATACATGCTCTGAAAAGAACTGAGAAGACTGTAATCTTTCACCTTGGGTCAACCCCTAGGCTCAGTGCAAGCCAGGTTAACTGTACAAGGAGAATCCCAGAACAAAGCCCAGGTACGAAGGCTTGGAGAGACATTTTCATTTATATCATTTGGTTGTGGTTTTTATTATCTGTTTACTATTTTTAGCTCCTGGTATTCAAGAAATATCTCAACACACTAGCTGAACTCAAGCTGAGAAACAGGGATTTCAGAGAACATACAAATCAAGGAAAACAGTCTTTGAAAGAATAATTTGGGAAAATCACTAAGCAAAAAGACTATCACAGCCTTCAACAATAGAAAAAAAAGAGAAAGAGAAAAATCTGGTTTGCAGAGTTGCAACATTCAAATGTCTGTTTTACACACTTACACACAAATCACAAGGAATGCAAAAAACAGTAAAGAATGATCCATTCAAAGGAACAAAATAAATCTCTAGAAATCATCCCTGAAGAAACACAAGCATCAGACTTACTAGACAACTGCCTTAAATATGCTCAACGTGATCAAAGAAAATATGAGAAAAAACTAAAGCAATCAGGAAAACTATATATGAACAAAGTGAGAAAATCAGTTTATAAAAAGAACCAAATTTTAGAGCTGGAAAGTACAATAAATGAAATGAAAAAGTCACTAAAGGAGTTCAATAGAAAAAAATATGATCTAAGCCTTTAAATTGTAGAATTTAATCCATTTATATTTGAAGTAATTAAATATAAAAAAGGAATTACTACTGCCATTTTGTTAGTTTCCTGTATTTCTTATACCTTTACTAAGCAAAACAGAAACAGACTCACAGATATAGAAAACAAACTAGTGGTAAACAGAGGGAAGAAGAAAGGGGAGGGGCAAGTTAGGGGTATGGGAATAAGAGATTCAAACTACCATGTATAAAATAGATAAGCAATAGGATATATTATATAGCTCAGAATTATAGCCATTACTTTGGAATAATTTTTAATGGAGTATAAGCTGTAAAAGTACTGAATCACTGTTCTATATACATGAAACCAATACAATATTTAAAGTCAACAAAACTTCAGTAAAAATAAAATGCAAATTGGCAGAATAGATTTTTAAATATGACCAACTTATATGCTGTATTCAAGAGACGAACTTCAGATCTGAAGAGACAAACTTCAGATCCAAAACCCAAACAGATTGGAAGTAAAAGAATGGGAAAAGACAGTTTATACAAGTAGTAATGAAAAGAGAGCTAACATTATTATACTAATATCAGAAAAAATAGTCTAAGTAGAAAATCATTAGAAGAAACAAAGGACATTTTACATTGCTAAGAGGATCGATTCACCAAGAAGATACAAAAATTATAAGCATATATACACCAAACAAAAGAGCCCCAAAATACATAAAGGAACATTGACAGATTTGAAGAGAGAAATAGATAGTTCCACAATAACAGCTGCACAAGTTAATACCCACTTTCAATAATGGATAGAATAAATAGAAGATCATCAGGAGAATGGCACAAATTGTAGTCAAGTTCATATAATGTGGACTGTATATTTTTTCTATTCAGTAAAATGAATGAACACTGATAAATCTCAAAAACAATGTTGACAAAAAAGCAATTCATAGACATTTACAACATAACATTTATAAGCTTTATAAAATGCAAACTATAAAATACATACATTTTGTTCACAGATACTGAAGAGTACAAATATATGTTGGACTTAAAGAGTTCCATGATTAGGATGACAGTTACTCTGAAGAAGGGGTAATGGAGATGTGACTGAAGAGGGGCATTTAAGAATCTTCAACTGTAATGTAAAATTTTATTCCTTATGTAATAGAAGATCTGACTGAAGCAAATAAAAAAGAATATAGGTATCTTTCAAAGCTAGGTATATGATCAATGGTTTTTTTTCCATTTATTTTTATTAGTTGGAGGCTAATTACTTTACAATATTGTAGTGGTTTTTGTCATACATTGACATGAATCAGTCATGGATTTACATGTATTCCCCATCCCGATCCCCCCTCCCACCTCCCTCTCCACCCGATCCCTCTGGGTCTTCCCAGTGCACCAGGCCCGAGCACTTGTCTCATGCATCCCACCTGGGCTGGTGATCTGTTTCACCATAAATAATATACATATTTCAATGCTGCTCTCTCGAAAGATCCCACCCTCGCCTTCTCCCACAGAGTCCAAAATTCTGTTCTGTACATCTGTGTCTCTTTTTTCTGTTTTGCATATAGGGTTATCATTACCATCTTTCTAAATTCCATATATATGTGTTAGTATACTGTAATGGTCTTTATCTTTCTGGCTTACTTCACTCTGTATAATGGGCTCCAGTTTCATCCATCTCATTAGAACTGATTCAAATGAATTCTTTTTAATGGCTGAGTAATATTCCATGGTGTATATGTACCACAGCTTTCTTATCCATTCGTCTGCTGATGGGCATCTAGGTTGCTTCCATGTCCTGGTTATTATAAACAGTGCTGCGATGAACATTGGGGTACACATGTCTCTTTCAGATCTGGTTTCCTCAGTGTGTATGCCCAGAAGTGGGATTGCTGGGTCATATGGCAGATCTATTTCCAGTTTTTTAAGAAATCTCCACACTGTTTTCCATAGCGGCTGTACTAGTTTGCATTCCCACCAACAGTGTAAGAGGGTTCCTTTTTCTTCGCACCCTCTCCAGCATTTATTGCTTGTAGACTTTTGGATAGCAGCCATCCTGACTGGCGTGTAATGGTACCTCATTGTGGTTTTGATTTGCATTTCTCTGATAATGAGTGATGTTGAGCATATTTTCATGTGTTTGTTAGCCATCTGTATGTCTTCTTTGGAGAAATGTCTGTTTAGTTCTTTGGCCCATTTTTTGATTGGGTCATTTATTTTTCTGGAGTTGAGCTGCAGGAGTTGCTTGTATATTTTTGAGATTAATCCCTTTGTCTGTTGCTTCATTTGCTATTATTTTCTCCCAATCTGAGGGCTGTCTTTTCACCTTGCTTATAGTTTCCTTTGTTGTGCAAAAGCTTTTAAGTTTCATTAGGTCCCATTTGTTTATTTTTGCTTTTATTTTGGAAATTCTGGGATGTGGGTCATAGAGGATCCTGCCGTGATTTATGTCAGAGAGTGTTTTGCCTATGTTCTCCTCTAGGAGTTTTAGAGTTTCTGGTCTTACATTTAGATCTTTAATCCACTTTGAGTTTATTTTTGTGTATGGTGTTAGAAAATGTTCTAGTTTCATTCTTTTACAAGTGGTTGACCAGTTTTTCCAGCACCACTTGTTACAGAGGTTGTCTTTTTTCCATTGTATATTCTTTCCTCCTTTGTTGAAGATAAGGTGACCATAGGTGCGTGGATTTATCTCTGGGCTTTCTATTCTGTTCCATGATCAATGGGTTTTATATATATTTTCTTTTTCATGAAATATTTCAAAGCAATAATTTACAAAAAAATCTTTATTATTTCAAACTATAGCATTAAATAAAATCATCAGTAAAAAAAAAAATAGATGATCAATAAGGAAACAGTGAAAAAACACTACAAATCAACTAGATCTAACAATGAACATGTTTTTCTCCAGAGGACATGGAACATTCTCTAGCATAGAACATGTACTAGGTCACAAAACATGACTCAAATTTCAAAAGAGTTAAATCACAAAAAGTATTTTCTCTGACAATAATGGAATGTATATCAAAATTAGTAACAGAAGAAAAATGGAAAACTCACACACATGTAGAATCTTAAACAACCAATGGGTCAAAGGAGAAATCACAATGGAACTTACAAACCACTTAGAAATGAATGAAATGAAAACACAATGTACCAAAAAAATGTTTAATGTATTTATTTTTTTTATTAAAGGATAATTGCTTTATGGGAATTTTATTGTTTTCTGTCAAACCTCAACATGAATCAGCCATACGTATACATATATTCCCTCCGTTTTGGACTTCTGCCCCATCTCTCTCCCCATCCCACCCCTCTACATTGATACAGAGCCCATGTTTGAGTTTCCTTAGCCATACAGAAAATTCCCATTGCCTATATACCTTACTTATGGTAATGTAAGTTTCCATGTTACTCTTTCCATACATCTCACCCTCTCCTCCCCTCTGCCCATGTCCATAAAGTCTATTCTCTATGTCTGTTTCTCCATTGCTGCCCTGTAAGTAAATTCTTCAGTACCATTTTCTAGATTCCATATATATGCGTGAGAAGACAATATTTATCTTTCTCTTTCTGACTTACTTCATTCTGTTTAATAGGCTCTAGGTTCATTCACCTCATTAGAACTGACTCAAATGTGTTCCTTTTCATGACCGAGTAATATTCCATTCTGTATATGTCCCACAACTTCTTATCCATTCATCTTCATGGACATCTAGGTTGCTTCCATGTTCTAGCTATTGTAAATAGTGCTGCAATGAACAATGGGATACATGTGTCTTTTTCAACCCTGGTTTCCTCAAGGTATATGCCTAGGAGTGGGATTACTGGGTCATATGGTGGTTTTATTCCTAGTTTTTTAAGGAATCTCCATACCATCTTCCATAGTGGCTGTATGAATTTACATTCCCACCAACAGTGCAAGAGTGTTCCCTTTTCTCCACACCCTCTCCAGCATTTATTGTTTGTAGACTTTTTGATGATGGCCATTCTAACCAGTGTGAGGTGATATCTCATTGTAGTTTTGATTTGCATTTCTCTAATAATGAGTGATGTTGAGCATCTTTTCATGTGTTTGTTAGCCATTTATAAGTCTTCTTTGGAGAAAATTCTGTTTAGGTCTTTTTCTACTTTTGATTGGGTTGTTTGTTTTTCTGGTATTGAGCTGTATGAGCTGCTTGTATATTTTGGAATTAATCCTTTGTCAGTTGTTTCATTTGTTATTATTTTCTCCCATTCTGAGGGCTGTCTTTTCACCTTGCTTGATAGTTTCCTTTGCTGTGCAAAAGCCTTTAAGTTTAATCAGGTCCCACTTGTTTACTTTTGGTTTTATTTCCATTACTCTAGGAGGTGGGTCATAGAGGATCTTGCTTTGATTTATGTCATCAAGTGTTCTGCCTGTTTTCCTCTAAGAATTTTATAGTTTCTGGTCTTATATTTAGGTCTTTAATCCATTTTGAGTTTATCTTTGTGTATGGTGTTAGGAAGTGTTCTAATTTCATTCTTTTACATGTAGCTGTCCAGTTTTCCCAGCACCATTTATTGAAGAGGCTGTCTTTGCCCCATTGTATATTCTTGCCTCCTTTGTCAAAAATAAGGTACCCATAGGTGCATAGGTTTATTTCTGGGCTTTCTATCTTGTTCATTGGTCTATATTTCTGTTTTGTGCCAGTACCATACTGTCTTGATGACTGTAACTTTGTAGTATAATCTGAAGTCAGGAAGGTTGATTCCTCCAGCTCCATTCTTCTTTCTCAAGACTATTTTGGCTGTTTGGGGTCTTTTGTGTTTTCATATGAATTGTGAAATTCTTTGTTCTTTCTATGAAAAATGTCATTGGTAATTTGATAGGGATTGCACTGAATCTGTAGATTGTGTTTGGTAGTATAGTCATTTTCACAATATTGATTCTTCCTACCCAGGAACATGGAATATCTCTCCATCTGTTTATATCATCTTTGATTTCTTTCATTAGTGTCTTATAATTTTCTGTGTATGGTTCTTTTGTCTCCTTAGGTAAGTTTATTCCTAGATATTTTATTCTTTTAGCTTCAGGGGTGACTAGGATTGTTTCCTTCATTTCTCTTTCTGATTTTTCATTGTTTTGTATAGAAATGCAAGTGATTTCTGTGTATCGATTTTGTATCCTGAACTTTGCTAAATTCACTTACTAGCTCTAGTAGTTTTCTGACACTATCTTTAGGGTTTTCTATGTACAGTATCATGTCATCTGTAAACAGGAAGAGCTTTATTTCTTCTTTTCCAATCTGGATTCCTTTTATTTCTTTTTCTTCTCTGACTGCTGTATCTAGGACTTAAAGAACTATGTTGAATAATAGTGGGGCAAGTGGACACCCTTGTCTTGTTCCTGATCTTAGGGGGAATGCTTTCAGTTTTTCACCATTGAGAATAATGTTTGCTGTAGACTTATCATATATGGCCTTTACTATGTTGAGGTAGGTTCCTTCTATGCCCATTTTTGAAGAGTTTTAATCATAAATGGGTGCTGAATTTTGTCAAAGGCTTTTTCTGCATCTGTTGAGATTATCATATGGTTTTTATCTTTCAATTTGTTAATATGGTGTATCACATTGATTGCATATACTGAAGAATCCTTGCATCCCTGGAATAAATCCAACTTGATCATGGTGTATGAGCTTTTTAATGTGTTGGTGAATTCTGTTTGCTAGAATTTTGTTGAGGATGTTTGCATCTATGTTCATCAGTGATATTGGCCTGTAGTTTTCTTTTTTTGCATGTTATCTTTGTCTGGTTTGGTATCAGGGTGATGGTGGCCTTGTAGAATGAGTTTGGAAGTGTTCCTTCCTCTGCAATTTTTGAAAGAGTTTTAGAAGGATAAGCATTAGCTCTTCTCTAAATGTTTGATAGAATTTTCCTGTGAAGCCATCTGGTCCTGGACTTTTGTTTTTTGGGAGATTTTTGATCACAGCTTCAATTTCAGTGCTTGTAATTGGGTTGCTCATAATTTCTATTTCTTCCTGGTTCAGTCTTGGAAGATTGAACTTTTCTAAGAATCTGTCCATTTCTTCCAGGCTATCCATTTTATTTGCCATAGAGTTGCTCATAATAGTCTCTTATAATCATTCATATTTCTGCATTGTCTGTTGTAACCTCTCCTTTCTCATTTCTAATTTTGTTGATTTGATTCTTCTCTCTTTTTTTCTTGATGAGTCTGCCTAAAGGTTTGTCAATTTTGTTTATCTTCTCAAAGAACCAGCTTTTAGTTTTATTAATCTTTACTATTGTTTGTTTCTTTCATTTCTTTTTCATTTATTTCTGCTCAGATCTTTATGATTTCTTTCCTTCTACTAATTTTGGGGGTTTTTTTTCTTCTTTTTCCAGTTGTTTTAGGTGTAAAGTTAGGTTGTCTATTCGATGTTTTTCTTGTTTCTTGAGGTAGGATTGTATTGCTATAAACTTCCCTCTTAGAACTTTCGCTGCATCCCATAGGTATTTTCCCCCCAGATTTATTTATTTATTTATTTTCCCATTTATTTTTATTAGTTGGAGGCTAATTACTTTACAATATTTTAGTGGTTTTTGTCATACACTGACATGAATCAGCCATGGATTTACATGTATTCCCCGTCCCGACAAGTGCTCGGGCCTGGTGCACTGGGAACATCCCATAGGTTTTGAGTTGCCATGTTTTCATTGTCATTTGTTTCTAGAAATTTTTTATTTCCCTTTTGATTTCTTCAGTAACCTGTTGGTTATTTAGAAATGTGTTGTTTAATTTCCATGTGTTTGTGTTTCTTACAGTTTTTTTCTTGTAATTGATATCTAGTCTCACAGTGTTGTGAGATATCTATTGTGATATCTGTGATATCTAGTCTCACAGTTGGAGAAGATGCTTGATAGGATTTCAATTTTCTTAAATTTAATGAGGTTTGATTTGTGACCAAAGATGTCTATCCTGGAGAATGCTCCATGTGCACTTGAGAAGAAGTGCATTCTTCTGCATTTGGATGGAAATGTCCTGAAGGTATCAATGAGATCCATCTCATCTAATGTATCATTTAAGACTTTTGAATCAGTTCTAATGAGATGGGTGAAACTGGAGCCCATTATACAGAGCGAAGTAAGCCAGAAAGATAAAGACCATTACAGTATACTAACACATATATATGGAATTTAGAAAGATGGTAACGATAACCCTATATGCAAAAAAAGAAAAAGAGACTCAGATGTATAGAACAGACTTGTGGACTCTGTGGGAGAAGGCGAGGGTGGGATGTTTCAAGAGAACAGCATTGAAACATGTATATCTAGGGTGAAGCAGATCACCAGCCCAGGTTGGATGCATGAGACAAGTGCTCAGGCCTGGTGCACTGGGAAGACCCAGAGGGATGGGGTGGAGAGGGAGGTGGGAGGGGGGACCGGGATGGGGAATACATGTAAATCCATGGCTAATTCATTTCAATGTATGACAAAAACCACTGCAATGTTGTAAAGTAATTAGCCTCCAACTAATAAAAATAAATGGGAAAAAAAAGACTTGTGCTTCCTTATTAATTTTCTATTTTGATGATCTGTCCATTGGTGTGAGTGGGTTATTAAAGTCTCCTACTATTATTGTGTTATTGTCAATTTCTCCTTTTGTGACTGTTAGTTTTAGTCTTATGTTTTGAGGTGCTCCTATGTTGGGTGCATAGATATTTACAATTGTTATGTCTTCCTCTTGGATTGATCCCTTGATCATTATGTAGTGTCCTTCCTTATCTCTTGTAATCTTTATTTTAAGGTCTATTTTGTCTGATATGAGGATTGCTACTCCAGCTTTCTTTTGCTTCCCATTTGCATGGAATATATTTTTCCATCCTCTCACTTTCAGTCTATATGTGTCTTTAGGTCTGAAGTGGGTTTCTTGTAGACAGCATATACATGGGTCTTGTTTTTGTATCCATTCAGCCAGTCTGGTTGGAGCATTTAATCCATTTATATTTAAAGTAATTATTGATATATATGTTCCTATTGCCATTTTCTTAATTGTTGGGGTTGATTTTGTAGATCTTTTTCTTCTCTTGTATTTCTTGACTACATAAGTCCCTTTAACATTTGTTGTAAAGTTGGTTTGGTGGTACTGAATTCTAAATTTTGCTTGTCTTAAAAGATTTTTATTTCTCCATCAATTCTGAATAAGGTCCTTGCCAGGTACAGTAATCTTGGGTGTAGATTTTTCCCTTTCAGTACTTCAAATATATCCTGCCATTCCCTTTTGGCCTGCAGAGTTTCTGCTGAAAGATCAGCTGTTAAACATATGGGGTTTCCCTTGTATGTTACTTGTTGCTTTTCCCTTGCTGCTTTTAATATTCTTTCTTTGTGTTTAGTCTTTGTTAGTTTGATTAGCATGTCTTGGTGTGTTTCTCCTTGGGTTTATCCTGTATGGGACTCTTTGTGCCTCTTGGACTTGATTGACTATTTCCTTTTCCATGTTGGGGAAATTTTCAACTATCATCTCTTCAAAAATTTTCTCATACCCTTTGTTTTTCTCTTCTTCTTCTGGGACCCCTATAATTTGAATGTTGGTGCATTTGATATTGTCCCAGAGGTCTCTGAGACTATCCTCAGTTCTTTTCATTCTTTTTACTTTATTCTGCTCTTGATAGTTATTTCCACCATTTTATCTTCCAGCTCACTTATTCATTCTTCTGATTCAGATATTCTGCTATTGATTCCTTCTAGAGCATTTTTAATTTCAGTAATTGTGTTGTTTGTCTCTGTATGTTTATTCTTTAATTGTCCTAGTGAAGTTGCTCAGTCGTGTCTGACTCTTTGTGACCCCATGGACTTTAGCCCACCAGGCTCCTCCATCCATGGAATTTTCTTTTTTTTTTTTTTTAACTTCAATGAGCTCTTTTTTTTTTTTTTCATTTATTTATATTAGTTGGAGGCTAATTACTTTACAATATTGTAGTGGTTTTTGCCATACATTGATATGAATCAGCCATGGATTTACATGTGTTCCCCATCCTGAACCCCTCTCCCACCTCCCTCCCCATCCCATCCCTCTGGTTCTAGTGCACCAGCCCTGAGCACTTGTCTCATGCATCCAACCTGGACTGGCGATCTGTTTCACAATTGATAATATACATGTTTCAATGCTATTCTCTCAGATCATCCCACCCTCACCTTCTCCCACAGAGTCCAAAAGTCTGTTCTATACATCTGTGACTCTTTTTCTGTCTTGCATATAGGGTTATCATTACCATCTTTCTAAATTCCATATATATGCATTAATATAGTGTATTGGTGTTTTTCTTTCTGGCTTACTTCACTCTGTATAATGAGCTCCAGTTTCATCCATCTCATTAGAACTGATTCGGCCATTAGAACTTTTTAATGGCTGAGTAATATTCCATGGTGTATATGTACCACAGCTTCCTTTTCCATTCATCTGCTGATGGGCATCTGGGTTGCTTCCATGTCCTGGTTATTATAAACAGTGCTGCGATGAACATTGGGGAACACATGTCTCTTTCAGATCTGATTTCCTTGGTGTGTATGCCCAGCAGTGGGATTGCTGGGTAATATAGCAGTTCTAATTCCAGTTTTTTAAGAAATCTCCACACTGTTCTCCATAGTGGCTGTACTAGTTTGCATTCCCACCAACAGTGTAAGAGGGTTCCCTTTTCTTTGCACCTCTCCAGCATTTATTGCTTGTAGACTTTTGGATAGCAGCCATCCTGACTGGCGTGTAATGGTACCTCATTGTGGTTTTGATTTGCATTTCTCTGATAATAAGTGATGTTGAGCATCTTTTCATGTGTTTGTTAGCCATCTGTATGTCTTCTTTGGAGAAATGTCTGTTTAGTTCTTTGGCCCATTTTTTGATTGGGTCATTTATTTTTCTGGAATTGAGCTGCAGGAGTTGCTTGTATATTTTTGAGATTAATCCTTTGTTGCTTCGTTTGCTATTATTTTCTCCCATTCTGAAGGCTGTCTTTTCACCTTGCTTATAGTTTCCTTTGTTGTGCAAAAGCTTTTAAGTTTCATTAGGTCCCATTTGTGTATTTTTGCTTTTATTTCCAATATTCTTGGAGGTGGGTCATAGAGGATCTTGCTGTGATTTATGTTGAGAGTGTTTTGCCTATGTTCTCCTCTAGGAATTTTAGTTTCTGGTCTTACATTTAGATCTTTAATCCATTTTGAGTTTATTTTTCATCCATGGAATTTTCTAGGCAAAAGTACTGGAGTGGGTTGCCATTTCCCTCTCCAGGGGATCTTCCCGACCCAGGGATCAAAGCCAGGTCTCCTGCACTGTAGGCAGATGCTTTACTGTCTGAGTCACCAGAGAATGCCTTAATTCTTCTCAGTCTTTGTTAATTGATTCTTGCATTTTCTCCATTTTGTTTTCAAGGTTTTGATCATCTTTACCATCATTATTCTGAATTCTTTTTCAGGTAGTTTGCCTATTTCCTCTTCATTTATTTGGACTTCTGTGTTTCTAGTTTGTTCCTTCATTTGCATAATATTTCTCTGCCATTTCATTATTTCTTTCTAACTTATTGTGCTTGTGGTCTCCTTTTCCCAGGCTTCAAGTTTGTATTCTTTCTTCCTTTTGGTTTCTGCCTCCTAAGTTTGGTGCAGTGGTTTGTGTTAGCTTTGTATAGGGTGAGATTTGTGCTCAATTTTTTTTTTGTTTGTTTGCTTTTCCTCTGATAGGCAAGGATGTGTAAGGTGGTAATCCTGTCTGCTGATTTGGTTTGTACTTTTGTTTCCTGTTGTTTAGATGAGGCGTCCTGCACAGGGTGCTACAGGTGGTTGGGTGATGCTGGGTCTTGTATTCAAGTCGTTTCCTTTGTGTGAGTTCTCACTATTTGATACTCCCAACAGTTAGTTCTCTGGTAGTCTAGAGTCTTGGAGTCAGTGCTACCACTCCAAAGTTTCAGGGCTTGATCTCTGTCAGGAACAAAGATTCCATAAGTGGTTTGTTATGGCATTAAGTGAGATTAAATCAAATACCCAAAATCAAGAAACCAAAGATGAACCCCAGACAAATGACAATTACAAAATCAGGCAAATAATAATTAAAATAATGGAATATACACATATACATATACACCCATAAGCAAAGTCAAAACAGCCCAACAAAAATAAAGTACAGTAGATTGACCTGGTGAACAAAGGAAATAAAAAATTATATTTACCAGTTAAGAACAAAACTAACTAAAGCACAAACTGGAAAACAAAACTAAAGCAAGGTGCCAAGTGGGGAATAAAGCAATGAAAACAAAACTAACAAATATGTTGAGAGGAAAGGAAAGAAAGAAAAGAAAGAAAGAATAGATATGCAAAGTTAAATAGAGGTAGATGAAGAAGATTTATATACATTAAAGATTAACTGCAAGGGGAAAAGAACAGTAGGAAAGGCAAACAAAGGAATAAATGTAGAAAAATATAATAGGTTTTAAAAAATTAAAAATTAAAATTATAAAAAAGAGGGAAGAAAAGGAAGAAGAAAGAAAAAAGGAATATACCCAAATTTATGGGATACAGTAAAGGCTGGGCTCCAAGTGTAATTTATAGCCATAAATGCATACATTAAAAAATGATCACAAATCAAAATCTAACTTTACATCTTGAGAAACTATAAAAATCAGAGGAAAATAAGCATAAAGCCAGCATCAGGAGGAAAAAAAGATAAATATTAGAGCAGAGAAAAAAGTTTTAAAAATACTAGTTCAATGAAATGAAAAGTTTATTCTTTTAAGAGAAAAACAAAAATGACAAACCATTAGTGAGACTGACAGAGAAAAAGATATAAATAACAAAAATGAAAAATGATAGTGTAGATATTACTACTGACCTTATAAAATTTAAAGGATTAGAAGAGAATATTAGGAACAAACATTTGCCAAAAAGCTAGATAAAACAAATTCCTAGGTACACAAAATCTATTGAAATTGAAAACAGACCTTCCTTGGTGGTCCAGTGGGTAAGAAGCCTTCCAGGGCAGGGGACACAGGTTCCTGGTCCAGGAAGATCCCACATGCCACAAGGCAACTAAGCCCATGTGCTACAACTACTGAGCCTGTGTTCTAGAGCTCTTGAGCTGCAACTACTGAAGCCCATGCACCTAGAGCCTGTGCTCTGCAACAAGAGAAGCCACCACAATGAGAAGCTCACACACCGCAACTAGAGAGTAGCCTCCACTATCCAAAACTAGAGTAAGCCCTCACGCAGCAATGAAGACCCAGAGCAGCCAATAAGTAAATAAACAATTGAAAAATTGAATAACAAAGAAACATAAAATCTGAATAAACCTATAAAATTAAAGAGATTAAATCAAAATAAAAAATCTCCAACAAAGACCTAAATCTAATAGCTTCAAGCTGAATTATATCAAACCTTTAAAAAACTAACACCAATCCTTTTTAAACTCTTCAAAAAAACTGAAGACAATGTAACACTTACCAACTGAATCTATGAAGCCAGCATTGTCTTGATATTAAGCCAGACACTACAAGAAAATAAAACTACAGACCAACAGTCCTTATAAATATTGATGCAAAATCCTCAAGAAACTACTAGCAAACTGAATTTAGCAGCATATTAAAAAGATTATACACCATGGCTGAGTGTAATTTATTCCTGGAAGGCAAAGATGATTCAACATACAAAAATTGATCGATGTGATACACCACATTAACAGAATGAAGGGAAAAAAAACATAATCATCTCAACTGATGCAGGAAAACCTAAGTCCAGCCAAAACCACTGACCCACAGAAGGAATATTTTATAAGAAACCTAAAAATACATGTTGTCAAGTGAAAAAGACATATTGCCAAAGTATAGGTATACCATTCAAGTTTACTTCAAAGCATGCAAACACCATATATTTATTATTTATATTATATATTACCTATACATAATAACTATTTAAAATATTTTCAGAAATGAAACCAACCAAATACAGACAACATAACTCTTTAAAAACTGTATCTGTCTGCTGGTTGAAGATGGGTGATATAATATTGATTATATAATACCATTCTTTCCACTTTGGATTAGGTTTGAAAATTTTGATGATATAATAAAAATTGCTATACCATACAACTTTGAGAGGGGGTGGTCCTAAGATGGTGGAGGAATAGGACAGGGAGACCACTTTCTCCCCCACAAATTCATCAAAAGATCATTTGAATGCTGAGCAACTTCCACAAAACAACTTCTGAACACTGGCAGAGGACACCAGGCACCCAGAAAGGCAGCCCATTCTCTTCAAAAGGAAGTAGGACAAAATATAAAAGACAAAAAGAGAGACAAAGAGTTAGGGATGGAGACCCATCCTGGGGAGGGAGTCGTGAAGGAGAAGTTTCCAAACACCAGGAAACCCTCTCGCTGGCGAATCTGCAGGGACTTTTGGAATCTCAGAGGGCAACATAACCGGGAGAAAAAAAAAAAATAAAACCCACAGAATACGTGCCTAACCTCAACTCCCAGCAGAGAAGTAGCCCAGAGGCTCATGTCTGCCAGCAGCGAGCGGGGGCTGAACAGGGAGGCGCGGACTGCATGCTTAGGGTAAGGACCCAGCCTGAATGCCCTGAGGACAATCTGAGGGAGCTAATGTGAGATAGCAACCCAAACTGTGGGATAGCCAGAGAGGAAAAAAAAAAAGAGAGAGAGAGAACTTTCCCGTGAAAAGCTCTAACCTAAGGCACAGCCTGGCCTGCTCACAGAACAAAGGATTGAGCAAATACCAGAGGAGAGCTAGCTGGCTGTGGACCAGCCCATCCCCCTGCTGGAGGCAGAGAGGCAGGCGGGCGACAGCCAGAGCCGGAAGGCAAGGGGCAATCTCAACCCCAGAGATGGCATCCTCCACCAAACTGTGAGCAGGCTCCCAGTTGCTAACCAAGTCTTCCTGGGATCCTGGATGGTTGACATCTGCCAGGAGGGTCACAGCCAGAGATCAGCTCCCCAGAGGAGACACATGGCACACCTGAGACGGCACTCTTGTGGTGCACCCAGGAAACTGAGTGGCTGGGACTGGGGAGGTGATTAAGATGCACAGCCCACCTGGGACAGTGCACTCACCAAGCACCTGGTCGCCTGAGCTGCTCGGACCTGGGAAGGGCAAAAATGCAGGCCCAACCGAGTCTGTGTCTTTGTGGAGTACCCAAGAACCTGCACCTGATCAGCTTAGACCTGGTAAGTGCACAAAACACAGGGCCCTCTTGGGACAGTTCCCCTGCAGAGCAACCAGGAGCCTGAGCAGTCTACATGGGAAAGCACACATGCCATGAGCTGGGAAAAACCCAGTGTGGTCCATACACTGTGAGCACTCTGCATACATTACCAGTGATATTTCTCTGCAGTGTTCCTCCCTCTCCACAGCACAACTGGACAAGTGAACCTAAATAAGTGACCACCTTCGCCACCTTGTGTCAGGGTGGAAAGTAGACACTGAAGAGACTTGCAAACAAGGAAGCCAAAATAAACAAAGAAGAGAGAACCACTTTGGAAGTAAGAGGCACAACAGATTAAAACCCTGTAGTTAGCATTGACTAAGTATTGGAAGGGGCCTATAAAACTAGAGAAGAAGTATAAGCTGGGACAAGGAACAATCTAAAACTGAACCACACTCAATAGCTTCAGAGAAATTCCTAGATGTAATTTACTATTATCATTTTTTTAATTTTTAAAATCTTTATTACTCCTTTAATTTTCATTTTCATAACCTATGTCCTTGAAAAAATAAAGACCCTATTTTTAAAGCAAATTTTATATATATATTTTTTATAATTTTTGTGATTTTGCTTTGTTCTTTTTATATTGTATTTTTGAGGCCCTAACCTCTAGATTTTTAATTTTTGCTTTTTGGTATTTGTTATCAATTTTGTAACTTTAAGAATCTAAACTTCAGTACCCATTTTTACTTAGGAGTGTGATTACTGGCTTGATTGCTCTCTCCCCCTTCTGACTCTCCTTTTTCTCCCCCAGATCACCTCTATCTCCTTCCCTCCCCCTTCTCTTCTCTACCAAACTCTGTGAATCTCTTTGGGTGTTCCGGGCTGTGGAGAACACTTAGGGAACTGAGTACTGGCTAGATGTGGCTCACTCCTTTTGATTCTCCCTCTTCTCCTCCTTGTCACCAAATCTCCCTCCTCCCTCTTCTCTTCTCTATGGAACTCTGTGAACCTCTTTGGCTGTCCCTCACTGTGGAGAATCTTTTTACCATTAACCTAGATGATTTACCATCGGTGTGCTATGGATGGAGAAGTCTTGAGACTACTGTAACAATAAGACTGAAAGCAAGAGGCAGGAGGCTTAAATCCAAAACTTGAAAACTCCAGAAAACTCCTGACTCCAGGGAACATTAATCGACAAGAGCTCATCCAAAAGCCTCCATACCTACACTGAAACCAAGCTCCACCCAAGAGCCAACAAGTTTCAGAGCAAGACATACCAAGCTAATTCTCCAACAACGCAGGAACATAACCCTGAGCATTAAAATACAGGTGGCCAAAAGTCACACCAAACCCATAGACACCTCAAAACTCACTACTGGACACTTCATTGCACTCCAGAGAGAAGAGATCCAGCTCCACCCACCAGAACACCGACGCAAGCTTCCCTAACCAGGAAACCTTGACAAGCCACTCATCCAACCCCACCCACAGGGAGGAACCTCCACAATAAAGAGGAACCACAAACTTCCAGCATACAGAAAGGCCACCCCAAACACAGCAATCTAAACAAAATGAAAAGGCAGAGAAATATTCAGCAGGTAAAGGAACATGATAAATGCCCACCAAACCAAACAAAGAGGAGGAGATAGGGAATCTACCTGAAAAAGAATTCAGAATAATGATAGTAAAAATGATCCAAAATCTGGAAAACAAAATGGAGTTACAGATAAAGTAGACTAGAGACAAGGATTGAGAACATGCAAGAAATATTTAACAAGGACCTAGAAGCAATAAAAAAGAGTCAATCAATAATGAATAAAGCAATAACTCAGGTTAAAGCACTCTGGAGGGAACCAACAGTAGAATAACTAAGGCAGAAGATAGGATAAGTGAGGTGGAAGACAGAATGGTGGAAACAAATGAAGCAGAGAGGAAAAAAGAAAAAAGAATTAAAAGAAATGAGGACAACCTCAGAGACCTCTGGGACAATGTTAAATGCCCCAACATTCGAATCATAGGAGTCCCAGAAGAAGAAGACAAAAAGAAAGGCCATGAGAAAATACTTGAGGAGATAATAGTTGAAAATATCCCTAAAATGGGGAAGGAAATAGCTCACCCAAGTACAAGAAACCCCAATAGTCCCAAACAGGGTAAATCCAAGGTGAAACACCCAAGACACATATCAATCAAATTAATGAAGATCAAACACAAAGAACAAATATTAAAAGCAGCAAGGGAAAAACAACAAATAACACACAAGGGGATTCCCAAAAGAATGATAGCTGATCTTTTCATAAAAACTCTTCAAGCCAGAAGAGAATGGCAGGACAAACTTAAAGTGATGAAAGAGAAAAACCTACAACCCAGACTAATGCACACAGCAAGGATCTCATTCAAATATAAAGGAGAAAACAAAAGCTTTACAAACAAGTAAAAGCTGAGAATTCAGCACCACCAAACCAGCTCTTCAACAAATGCTAAAGGATCTTCTCTAGACAGGAAACACAGAAAAGGTGTATAAACTCAAACCCAAAACAACAAAGTAAATGGCAACAGGATCATACTTATCAATAATTACCTTAAATGTAAATGGGTTGAATGCCCCAACCAAAAGACAAAGACTGGCTGAATGGATACAAAAACAAGACCCTATATATGCTGTCTACAAGAGACCCACCTCAAAACAAGGGATACATACAGACTGAAAGTGAAGGGGCTGGAAAAAAATATTTCACACAAATGGAGACCAAAAGAAAGCAGGAGTAGCAACACACATATCAGATAAAATAGACTTAGAAATAAAGGCTGAAAAAGAGAAAAAGAAGGATACTACATAATGATCATAGGATCAATCCAAGAGGAAGATATAATAATTATAAATATATATGCACCCAACATAGAAGCACCACAATATGTAAGGCAAATGCTAACAAGTAACACAATAATAGTAGGAGACTTTAATACCTCACTCACACCTACAGATAGATCAACTAAACAGAAAATTAGCAAGGAAACACAAACTTTACATGATACAATGGACCAGTTAAACCTAATTAATAGCTATAGGACATTTCACTGCAACACAATGAATTTCACCTTTTTCTCAAATGCACATGGAACATTCTCCAGGATAGATCACATCCTGGGCCATAAATCTAGCCTTGGTAAATTCAAAAAAATTGAAATCATTTCAAGCATCTTTTCTGATCACAATGCAGTAAGATTAGATGTCAACTACAGGAAAAAAAAAACTATTAAAAATACAAACATATGGAGGCTAAACAACATGCTTCTGAATAACTAACAAATCACAGAAGAAATCAAAAAAGAAATCAAAATATGCATAGAAATGAATGAAAATGAAAACACGGCAACCCAAAACCTATGGGATTCAGTAAAAGCAATGCTAAGGGGAAGGTTCATAGCAATACAAGCTTACCTCAGGAAACAAGAGAAAAATCAAATAAATAACCTAACTCTACACCTAAAGCAACTAGAAAAAGAAAAAATTAAAAATCCCAGGGTTAGTAGAAGTAAAGAATCATAAAATTAAGGCAGAAATAAATGAAAAAGAAACAAAGGAGACCAAAGCAAAAATCAATAAAGCTAAAAGCTGGTTCTTTGAGAAGATAAATAAAACAGACAAACCATTAGCCAGACTCATCAAGAAACAAAGGGAGAAGAATCAAATCAACAAAATTAGAAATGAAAATGGAGAAATCACAACAGACAACACAGAAATACAAAGGATCATAAGAGACTACTACCAGCAGCTCTATGCCAATAAAATGGACAACTTGGAAGAAATGGACAAATTCTTAGAAAAGTATAACTTTCCAAAACTGAACCAGGAAGAAATAGAAAATCTTAACAGACCCATCACAAGCATGGAAATCAAAACTGTAATCAAAAATCTTCCAACAAACAAAAGCCCAGGACCAGATGGCTTCACAGGTGAATTCTACCAAAAATTTAGAGAAGAGCTAACACCTATCCTACTCAAACTCTTCCAGAAAATTGCAGAGGAAGGCAAACTTCCCAAACTCATTCTATGAGGCCACCATCACCCCAATCCCAAAACCAGACAAAGATGCCACAAAAAAAGAAAACTACAGGCCAATAACACTGATGAACATAGACGCAAAAATTCTTAACGAGATTCTAGCAAACAGAATCCAACAACATATTAAAAAGATCATACACCATGACCAAGTGGGCTTTATCCCAGGGATGCAAGGATTCTTCAATATTCACAAATCAATCAATGTGATACACCACATTAACAAATTGAAAGATAAAAACCATATGATTATCTCAATAGATGCAAAGAAAGCCTCTGACTAAATTCAACATCCATTTATGATTAAAAAAGAAAAAACCTCCAGAAAGCAGGAATAGAAGGAACATACCTCAACATAATAAAAGCCATATATGATAAACCACAGCAAACATTATCCTCAATGGTGAAAAATTGAAAGTATTTCCCCTAAAGTCAGGACCAAGTCAAGGGTGCCCACTCTCACTACTACTATTCAACATAATTTTGGAAGTTTTAGCCACAACAATCAGAGAAAAAAAGAAATAAAAGGAATCCAGGTTGGAAAAGAAGAAGTAAAAACTGTCACTGTTTGCAGATGACATGATCCTCTACATAAACAACCCTAAAGACTCTACCACAAAATTATTAGAGCTAAACAATGAATATAGTAAAGTTGCAGGATATAAAATTAACACACAGAAATCCCTTGCATTCCTATACACTAACAATGAGAAAACAGAAAGAGAAATTAAGGAAACAATTCCATTCACCACTGCAACGAAAAGAATAAAATACTTAGGAATAAATCTACCTAAAGAAACAAAAGACATATATAGAAAACTATAAAACACTGATGAAAGAAATCAAAGAGGACACAAATAGATGGAGAAATATACCACGTTCATGGATTGGAAGAATCAATATAGTGAAAATGAGTATACTACCCAAAGCAATCTATAGATTCAATGCACTCCCTATCAAGCTACCAACAGTAGTTTTCAGAGACCTAGAACAAACAGTTTCACAATTTGTATGGAAATACAAAAAACCTCGAATAGCCAAAGCAATCTTGAGGAAAGAAGAATGGAACTGGAGGAATCAACCTGCCTGACTTCAGGCTATACTACAAAGCTACAGTCATCAAGACAGTATGGTACTGGCACAAAGACAGAAATATAGATCAATGGAACAAAATAGAAAGCCCAGAGATAAATCCACACACCTATGGACACCTTATCTTCAACAAAGGAGGCAAGAATATACAATGGAGAAAAGACAATCTCTTTAACAAGTGGTGCTGGGAAAACTGGTCAACCACTCAGAATGAAACTGGAACACTTTCTAACACCATACACAAAAATAAACTCAAAATGGATTAAAAATCTAACTGTTAGACCAGAAACTATAAAACTCCTAGAGGAGAACATAGGCAAAACACTCTCCGACATAAATCACAGCAGGATTCTCTATGACCCACCTCCCAGAGTAATGGAAATAAAAGCAAAAATAAATAAATGGGACCTAATTAAACTCAAAAGCTTTTGCACAATGAAGGAAACTATAAGCAAGGTGAAAAGACAGCCTTCAGAATGGGAGAAAATAATAGCAAACGAAGCAACTAACAAAGAATTAATCTCAAAAATATACAAGCAGCTCATGCAGCTCAATTCCAGAAAAATAAATGACCCAATCAAAAAATGGGCCAAAGAACTAAACAGTCATTTCTCCAAGGAAGACATACAGATGGCTAACAAACACATGAAAAGATGCTCAACATCACTCATTATCAGAGAAATGCAAATCAAAACCACAATGAGGTACCATCTCACGCCAGTCAGAATGGCTGTCATCAAAAAGTTTACAAACAATAAATGCTGGAGAGGGTGTGGAGAAAAGGGAACCCTCTTACACTGTTGGTGGGAATGCAAACTAGTACAGCCGCTATGAAAAACAGTGTGGAGATTTCTTAAAAAACTGGAAATAGAACTGCCATATGACCCAGCAATCCCACTGCTGGGCATACACACCAAGGAAACCAGAATTGAAAGAGACATGTGTACCCCAATGTTCATCGCAGCACTGTTTACAATAGCTAGGACATGGAAGCAACCTAGATGTCCATCAGCAGATGAATGGATAAGAAAGCTGTGGTACATATACACAATGGAATATTACTCAGCTATTAAAAAGAATGCATTTGAATCAGTTCTAATGAGGTGGATGAAACTGGAGCCTATTATACAGAGTGAAGTAAGTCAGAAAGAAAAACACCAATACAGTATACTAACACATATATATGGAATTTAGAAAGATGGTAACGATGACCCTATATGCGAGACAGCAAAAGAGACACAGATGTATAGAATAGACTTTTGGACTTTGTGGGAGAAGGCGAGGGCAGGATGATTTGAGAGAATAGCATTGAAACATGTATATTACCATATGTGAAATAGATCACCAGTCCAGGTTCAATGCATGAGACAGGGTGCTCAGGGCCAGTGCACTGGGATGACCCTGAGGGATGGGATGGGGAAGAAGGTGGGAGAGGGTTTCAGGATGGGGAACACATGTACACCCATGGCTGATTCATGTCAATGTATGGCAAAAACCACTACAATACTGTAATTAGCCTCCAATTAAAATAAATTAATTAATTCTTTAAAAATGAAGTTTGAGAGTATTGGGGAAATCTGATTATAGGCTGACTATGAGATAAATTTAAATTTTCCACTATTTATATTAGGTATAATAATGGCATGGTGGCCATGTGAAACAAACAAACGAACTTCAGTGATGCCTACCAAAATATTGACAAGTGAAACTACTTGATGTCTAGGATTTTTAAAAAATATATTCTAGCAATATAAGAAAAGGAAGTGGAGGATAGATGAAAAATAGGTGGGAAAAATGTTGTTAAGCTGGAAAAAGGCTACATCAGTAGTCAGCACAATATATATTTACTTTAGTGTATTTCTGAAATTTTTCTAGTAAAAAAATTTTATATACCAAATTATATTACATTGTGACCTACTATAATTACAGTATATTATTAAGACTTGTAAAAACCAGAGACAGGTACACAGTCATTTTATGTAAAAACTATAAGAAGGTACACAGTTATATTTTCCTCTACTCTTTCCTATATGTTTGAAATATGGTTTAATTTTAGAAAGAAAATTCTACATCTTCTCCATCTAACCTTTCAGTCTCACAAATATCTCTGTAACACCACTCTTTAAAAGCTCATCAGAAGTCTAAAAGTCCTACAAAGTGGAGTTGTTTTAAATACTTCTTTCTTTAAAATAAACCATATGTTTCAGAAAAGCCCCAAGAACTCAGAATTCATTTCCAAAGCAAAATGTACAAGATTCAGGAGACTCCTAAAATTTTTTTTTGTATTTCCAAAGAGCTGTTGTCATGCCCTTTTAAAACAATGCCTCCTTTATCAACCAAAGAATTCCTGTTGGTTAACATTTCTGTGGAATCCCCATGGTGCTATGAAGTAGGGTAAGTAAAATATACACCCCTTAGAAGAAAACTGCTTGTCCATAAGAAGTAATTTACCTCTTATAACCAAAAAACACCATTTCACTGCCAGAAAAAGACTGTTCATTTTGTCAAGTCAAAAGGTAGGATTGTGAATGAGGATGGAGGAGGAGAGGGAGATAGAATTTACCAATGTAATGAAGCAGAAAGGATGGTACAACAGGAAAAGAACAGGCCTAGAGTGAGCCCCACCACTGCATAGATGTGGGGAATTTGTTTTAATAGCTCTACATTTCAGAAAAGTTGGTTTGTATTGGTGCAAGAGAATGCCCAGACCCTTCCTTAAGTCAAGTATCTCTGGGAAAGATCTTGGACAACAACCATTCTTATAACTCCTCAGGTGATTCTAATGTGCAACCAGGTTGTTTAAACCTCTTAAGGTCTCTTTCAGCTTTCATTCTACCTGCATATAGTCAAAGGAAACTACGACAGCTGTAGTTTTTGCCTTTCGAGAAAGCTTCCTCGACACCTTCTTCCAGTAATAGCCACCTTCTGTTAGAGAACATGTTCCAAGTGGTTCTGTGGGACTAATGCCTTGCTCATCTTACACTGTACCGTGCATTTTCTTGTTATGGTTATATTAAATTTGATATATGTCATTAAAGAGAATTAAGCAATGGTCATAGCTCTGCCCAATAAACACCTCCAAATGTGAAGGGCCCACAGGATGAAGGAGTCAAATAAAACACCTTGAAATCATTTTTTGTTTGTTTCATTTTGTCAGAATTCAGGAAGAGATATATTCAGTGATCAAATCCCTATGATTCTAGAAAGCTCTACTGATGACAATTGCCCATTCCACTAAACTTCTAACTTTTTTCTGTTAAAGATCACTCATAGAGCAAGTTTCTGAACCCAGAAAATGTGAATCCATAGTCTACAACTCTTAACTACAAACCAGTATCATCCAAGGATAAATAGCAGGGCATGCTCTTTATTTATTTGCCTTGTGATTAATAGATGGGCGGTATATGCTCAGTCACTCAGTTGTGTCCAACTCTTTGCAACTCCATGGACTGTAGCCCACCACGGGCTCCTCTGTCCATGGGATTTCCCAGGCAAGAATACTGGAGTGGGTTGCCATTTCCTACTCCAGGGATCAAACGTGAGTGTCTTGCATCTCTGGCATTGACAGGCAGTTTCTTTACCACTAGGGCTACCCGGGAAGTCGATAGATGGGCAGAGTGGTGGGGTAATAACCCTTTCAGAATCATCACTGGTGATACCAAAAATATTAGTTATTCTCGAGTTCAACCTATTATATTTCAAATTATTGTTTTTAAAAAAATCTATGCTGCTATTTGGAAGTATAGTTGATTTACAATGTTGTGTTAATTTCAGGTGTACAGCAAAGTGATTCAGTTTTATACACACACACACATACATATTATGCTTCCCTGGTGGCTTAGTCAGTAAAGAATCCGCCTGCAATGCAGGAGACCCAGGTTTGATCCCTGAGTCAGAAAGATCCCCTGGAGAAGGAAATGGCTACCCACTCCAGTATTTTTGCCTGGGAAATCCCATGGACAGAGGAGCCTGGTGGGCTACAGTCCACGGGGTTGCAAAGAGTTGGACACGACTGAGTGACTGAGCACACATGCACACGTGTGTGTGTATTCTTTTTCATATTCTTTTCCATTATAGGTTATTTTAAGATATTGAATATTAAAAAATATATTGACTATATTTCCCTGCACTATATGATAGATCCTTGATTGTTCATCTATTTCACATGTAGTCATGTGTATCTGTTAATCCCAAACTCCTAATTTATCCCTCCCCTCCCTTTTCCCTTTGGTAACCATAAGTTTGTTTTCTGTGTCTGTGAGTCTATTTGTTTTGTAAAATAAGTTTATTTGTATTATTTTTTTAGATTCCACACATAAGTGATACCATATGATATTTGTCTTTGTCTTACTTCACTTAGTATGATAATCTCTAGGTCCATCCATGCTGCTGCAAATGGCACTATCTCATTCTTTTTTATGACTAATAGTCCATTGTGTATGGACATTCCTTTAACAAGTAGGGAAAGTTCATGTTTAAGTGGCTTAAGTCAATTGTTTCCAGGCGATGTCTGTCAAAAAGGCTTAATCAATTCACTACTAACTTATCTTTAAAGTCCAAACAAATTATTGAGCAATATTTCAGCAATATTTCAGTTTCTCTTCTTCCCTCTGAGTGCCTAGGTAAACATATGAGAAAATAAGATGGAAACTATATAAGATGCTGCATTTAGCTTCAGAATTACAATGCTCTTAAGAGGCTTAAAAAAAAACTGGCCAGTACTATACTATTTAAAATTAAGTTCTTTGAAAGCTACATAGAACTATGCATAACTAGATATGTTTTTACTAACTGCTCCCATCAGAGGAGACGAGGAAACTGTTACTTCAGAAGTGATCCATGGACAGAGGAGTCTGGCAGGCTTGAGTCCATGGGGTCACAGAGTGGGACACAAGGTAGCAACTAAACAACAACAGCAGGTGATGCTCTAGACACCTACCACATGTCTCCCCTTCAATGTCACTCTCATCTAATTCCTTCTATTTGCAAATGAAAACTTAGATGAAGAAGGAAAGCAAATATGGTGAAGGGGATCTGAATGGCACCCCAAAAGATGCCACTCTGACATAAGGATTATCCTGAGCTGAAGACTACTAAGAAAGAGCAGACTCAGGAGGAACTCTCTGTCCTTCCCTTTCTGCCTAAAAGCAGGATATAAATTTCCATTTGCAAAGGTGTCATACATAAATCTCCATTTGAAAAAGTGTTCTCATCTCTTGTACCAGGAGAAAGACTCTTATCTATACAACAAACTTCACTAAATAACCTTTATCTACCAATCTACTGACTCATTGGAAAAGATCCTGATGCTGGGAAAGATTGAAGGCAGAAAGAGAAGGGGATGACAGAGGATGAGATGATTGGATGGCATCACTGACTCGATGGACATGAGTTTGAGCAAGCTCCGGGAGATGGTGATGGACAGGGAAGCCTGGCATGCTGCAGTCCATGGGGTCGCAAAAAGTCCAGACACAACTGAGTGACTGAACTAAACCAAACATTTCCTAGTTGCCTTGCCACAGCTGACCACCACTAGAAGCCCAAATCACCCTTTCCTTTGTCTAGTCACTTCTCTACAATTTGCTGCCCTTTGTTAAAATAGTACATAAGGCCTAAATTATAACCACTACTTTGAATCACTTATCATTGAGTTCTGCCACAGACATCAATTTTGCATGTATAAATTCTGTGACTTTTTTGTTCTGTTAAACTATCTTTTGTCAGTATAATTTGTTGTTGCTGTTGTTGTTTGGTCACGAAGTCATGTCTGACTCTGCAACCCCATGGATTGCAGCACGCCAGGCTTCCCTGTCCATCACTATCTCCCAGAGTTTGCTCAACTCATGTCCATTGAGTTGGTGATGCCATCCAACCATCTCATTCTCTGTCACCCTCTTCTCCTCCCACCCTCAATCTTTCCCAGCATCAAGGTCTTTTCCAATGAGTCAGCTCTTTGCATCAGGTGGCCAAAGTATTGGAGCTTCAGCTTCAGCATCAGTCCTTCCAATGAATATTCAGGGTTGATTTCCTTTAGGATTGACTGGTTTGATCTCCTTGCTGTCCAATGGAATTTGTACTCCCCATTTACCAATCATAAGAGAGTAAAAATGTATTTTTTTTTCATCTTCTGCACTGGATACAGACACTCATATTGAACTTAAGGTAAAAACGTCCCAAAGGGATCAGCAGAAGGGTGGGAGGAGAAAGAAGGGGCGGGGCGGGGGGGGGGGAGCCAATGTATTTGGTCCCAAAGGTGAGGAAAGAAAATGGTGCTCTCCTCAATTCCTCTCTCCTTCCTAGATGCAAATTACCTCATTCTACCTAAAACTCTTCTTTAACATTCCAGCCAAGTTTAATATGCCTAAATAGTTTTCATTTCCTGCCTACTGCTATGAAAAGATGTTCCTGGGTAAAGATGTTCCTGGTAAAAACATGAGCAAATCTCCTAATCTGTTCTTAACTTAATCACTAAAAAGAATATGTAAGCTTTTCCCAGATTGGAAACTGTCCTCACAAAACAAACTTTCTTTTAACCTTGTAAAAAACTGTAAAATCTGGGACAGAAATAAGCAACAGCTTCAATCTTGAAAAAAAATGGCATAAATTAAATCAAACTTTACATTCAAATAATAAATCTATTCAAAGAACTTTGCCCAGCTTTATTGATAAAATTGACATGTAACATTGTATAAGTTTAAGGTGTTAAAGTGTATGACGCAATGATTTGATATGTGTGTGTGTGTGTGTGTGTGTATATTTCAAAATGTTTATGACAAGGTTAATTAACACATCCTTTACATCAAAAAATTATCATTTTGTTGTTATCGAAGGTCATAAGATTTAAGCTTTACTCTCAAAGCAACTTTCAAGTATAGATTACAGTATTATTAACTACAGTCACCATGCTGTACATTAGATTACCAAAACTTACACATCTAACTAAAAATTTGAATCCTTAACCAGTATCTCCCCATTTTCCACATCCCTACCCCATCATAACCAACAAATTACTGTTTTTCTGAAATTGACATTTCTATATTCTACATATGTGTGAGATCATATAGCACTCATCTTTTCCTGTCTTGCTTATTTGACTTAGCATAAAGCCCTTCATGTTCATCCATGTTGTCACAAGTGGCAAGATTTCCCTCTTCTGTGCTTCTATGGTGCTACTGATTTGGGGTTGTATTTTGTTAGGATATTTTGCATCTATATTAATCAGGGATATTGGCCTTTTCTTGTAATATCCTTATCTGGCTTTGGTATCAGGGTAATGCTGGACTGGAAAAAGGAGTTTGAGAGGGTTGCCTTCTCTTTAATTTTTTGGAAGAATCTGAGAAAGGTTCTACTAATTCTTCTTTAACTGTTTGGCTGAATTCATCTGTGAAGCCATCAGGTCCTGAGCTTTTTTTCACTGAAAAATTTTATTACTGATTCAGTGTCCTTACTTGTTATTGGTCTGTTTGCTGCTGCTGCTGCTAAGTCGCTTCAGTCATGTCCGACTCTGTGCGACCCCATAGACAGCAGCCCACCAGGCTCCTCTGTCCCTGGGATTCTCCAGGCAAGAATACTGGAGTGGGTTGCCATTTCCTTCTCCAATGCATGCATGCATGCTAAGTCACTTCAGTCGTGTCTGACTCTGTGTGACCCTATGGACAGCAGCCCACCAGGCTCCTCCATCCACAGGATTCTCCAGGCAAGAATACTGGAGTGGGTTGGTCTGTTTATATTGTCTATTTTTTCATTATTCAGATTTGGTAGGTTGTATGTTTCTAAGAACGTACACATATGTTATAGGTTTTCAAGTTTGTTAGTGCATAACTGTTCATACTAGTCTCTTATTATCATTTGTATTTCTGTGGTATTATAACCAGAAAGGATTAATCTTGACTCCATACTGGTTCTGCTTCTGTGACTTGAATCCTTGTTTTTTGCTGTTTGTGTTATTATAGCATACATAATATCCTGCCTCAGGGAACCCTGCCCCCCTCCCACTTGACCCTTAAACTAAAGTGCTTCTGTTTAGCTCACAGGGAGAAAACCTGACCCTGCCCACCTATGATGGACTGTGATATTCTTAAGTTCCTTGTGTGGAGAATGGCTCTGCTGTCTGTTGCCTGTTAGGATGGCTCAGAAATTCACTTTGGGGGTGGGCGGACAGAATCACAGATAGTGTAGTATCCTTGTTTATTGACATGGCATGAGATATTCCATTTTACATCAACTGTGAAATCAAACCAGTCAGTCCTAAAGGAAATTAGTCCTGAATGTTCATTAGAAGGACTGATGCTGAAGCTGAAGCTCCAATACTTTGGCCACCTGATGCAAAGAACTGACTCACTGGAAGAGACCCTGATGGAAAAGATTGAGGGCAGGAGGAGAAGAGGATGAGATGGTTGAATAGCATCACCGACTCAATGGACATGAGTTTAAGCAAGCTCCGGGAGTTGGTGATGGACAGGGAAGCTGGGTGTGCTGCAATCCATGGGATCGCAAAGAGCCGGACACAACTGAGTGACTGAACTAAACTGTGAAATGGCTGTAAGGAAGGAAAACTAGCATATTCTCCTGCCTGAGGCCTGCCATTTTAAGAGATATTTACAAGAATTAAATGGTCTTCTTTACTTTGTTTCCTCACCTCCCCCTCAATTCTGATCCATAGAAGAACCTGGCATCCAGGCCCTGACAAGATGGCTATTTTGAGATGTTAAGTCTGCCATCTTCTCAAGTCAGCCGGCTCTCTGAATAAAGTTGTATTTCTTGCCTCAACATGTCATCTCTCGGATTTACTGGCCTATCATGCAGAAAGCAGCGTGAGTTTGGACTTGGTATTAGCATTAATTGTAATGCCTCCTATTTCATTTATAATTTTATTTGAGTCCTCTCTCTTTTTTCCTTTTTAAGTCTAGGTGAAGGTTTGTCAATTTTGTTCATTTTTTTACAAAAAATCAACTGTTAGTTTTATTGAACTTGTCTATTGTTTTTCTATTCTCTATTTCATATTTCTGCTTTACTCTTTGTTATCTCCTTCATTCTGCCAACGTTGGTCTTAGTTTGTTCTTCTTTTCCTAATTCCTAGAGATGTAAAATAAGGCTGGTTATTAGAGATATTCTCCTTTTTTGTAATGTAGGCATTTATTGCTATAACCTTCCCTCTTCACACCACTCTGTTGCATCCCACAAGTTTGGTATATTGTGTTTTCATTTTCTTCAGTTTCAAGACAATTTTTGATTTATTCTTTGACTATTATTATTATTATTATTATTTCTTTGGTTGTTTAGGAATATGTTACTTAATTTCCACATATTCATGAATTTTCCATTTTTCCTCCTGTTGTCAATTTCTAGTTTCATACCATTTTTGTCAGAAAAGATATTTGATATGATTTAAATCTTTCAAAATTCTTAAGATATTTTGTGACATAAAATATGATCTATTCTGGAGAATGTTTTATGTGTACATGAGAAGAATGTGTATTCTGCTACTTTTGAATGAAATGCTCTATATATGTCCATTAGGCCTACTCAATCTAAAGATAGTTCAATTCCTTATTGATATTAATATTAATTCCTTATTGATATCAACACCTTATTGATATTCTGCCTGGTGATCTAACCATTTTTGAAAATAGGGTATTGACATCTCTTGATATTGTTAGGGGAAGCACACTGATTGAAACCACCCACCCTGGCCAGGCACCATAGTAACTATTTGCATGAGTTGTTTTATGACAGGAGGTCCTGGTAAGGAACATGGAACTAATAAGCCTCCACCAACCAGAAGAGTTCGGGAAAGGTCAAAAGGAGACACCACCTGTCTGACCACCTCCCAAAATCCTCCTCTCTGGCATCCATCTTGGCTGAACAAGGCGTGCACCACCAGGAAGGACTCTGAGTCAGAATGATTGGCTAAAGACAACCCGGAAACTAATCCCATCACCATAAAACCCGAGACTGCAAGCCATGTGACAGAGCTGTTCTCCTGGGTTCCCTTACCTGCTGCTCTCTGCCCGGGTGCCCTTTCCCAATAAAATCTCTTGCTTTGTCAGCACATGTGTCTCCTCGGACAATTCATTTCCAAGTGTTAGACAAGAGCCCAGTTTTGGGCCCTGGAAGGGGTCCCCCTTCCTGCAACAATATTACTATGCCCCCATCTATTATTCCCATCAGATCTGTTAGTATTTGCTTAATATATTAGGTGCCCCAACATTGGTTGCATATATATTTACAATTGTTTAATCCTCTTGATGAATTCAATCCTTTATAATTATATAATAACCTTCTTTGTCTCTTGTTACAGTTTTAGACTGAAAGTCTATTTTGTATGCTGCAAGTATAGGTAAATTTGCTGTCTTTGGTTTTCATTTGCATGGACTATCTTTTCCATTGACTCATTTTTAATCTACCTATGGACTTAGAGCTGATGTAACTCCTTTATAGGCATCATACAGTTGAACCCTGTCATTTTTAACACATTCAGTCACTGTATGTCTTTTTACTGGACAAATGAATCTATTTAAAGTAATTATTAATAAGTAAGAACTTACTATTGTCATATTATTAATTGTTTTCTGACTGTTTTGCAGTTCTTCTCTTCCTCTCTGTTGTATTCCTTTGTGAAATGATAATTTTTCTATAATGGTCTACTCTGATTTCCTTCTCTTTACCTTGTATGTATCTACTATGGATTTTTATTTTGTGGTTACCCTCAGGCTTACTTGAAACATCTTACAGATAAAACAGTCAATTTTAAGCCAATTTCAACTTAATTTTGATTGCATATAAAAACTCTATCCTCTTATTTGCCTTCACATATTATATGTTTTTGATTAAACAATTTATATCTTCTTATATATCCACTATGAAATTACCGTAGCTATTTTTAATACTCCTATCCTTTAACATTTATACTAGAGTTAAGAGCCAGAGAAGGCAATGGCAACCCACTCCAGTACTCTTGTCTGGAAAATCCCATGGACAGAGGAGCCTGGTTGGCTGCAGTCCATGGGGTCGCTAAGAGTCAGACATGACTGAGTGACTTCACTTTCACTTTTCACTTTTCACTTTCATGCACTGGAGAAGGAAATGGCAACCCACTCCAGTGTTCTTACCTGGAGAATCCCAGGGATGGGAGAGCCTGGTGGGCTGCTGTCTATGGGGTCGCACAGAGTCGGACATGACTGAAGCGACTTAGCAGCAGCAGCAGCAGAGTTAAGTGCTTAATACATAACCGTATTAGAGTATTCTAAATTTGACTATATATGTACATCTACCAGCGTGTTGTATATTTTTTATGTTTTCATGTTACTCATTAGTATCCTTTCATTTTAGCTTGAAGAACTCCTTTCACCATTCCTTGTAAGGCAAGTCTAATGGTGATGAACCCTCACAACTTTTGTTTGTTTGGGAAAGTCTTCATTTCATCTTGATTTGTGAAGGACAAGTTTACTAGTTAAATATTCTTGGTTGGCAGATTTTTTTTTGTTTCAGCACTTTGAATATATTATTTCACTGTCTCCTGGCTTGCAAGGCTTTTGCTGAGAAATTTGCCAACTGCCTTATAAGAGTTGGCCTGAATTAGAGAATTTTTTTCTCTTAATGCCTTTAAAATTCTCTTTCCTTTCATTTTTGACAGTTGCATTAGAATGTGACTTGCAGAAGATGGTTTTGAACTGAAATTTGAAGGTCACCAATTAACTTCAAGAACTTGAATGTTCAAATCCCTCCCCAGGTTTGGGAAGCTCTCAACCATTATTTCTTTAAATAAGCTTTCTTCCCCCTTTTCCCCTTCCAAAACTTCAATGACACAGATTATTCTTCTTAATGATATATCTAAGTCCCATAGGCTTTCTTCCTTCCTTTTCATTTTTTTCCTTTTTGCTTCTTTGATTGTATTATTTTAAATAATCTTTCTTTTGCATGGTCCAGTCTGCTACTTAAGCTCTGTGAATTCAATTCAATCACTGTATTCACCAGCTCCAAAATTTCTGTATGGTTCTTTTTTATGTTTTCTACCTCTCTGTTGAACAGCTCATTTTGTGCTTGTAGTGTTTTCCTAACTCAAATTGTTTATCTGTGTTCTCTTGTAGATCTCTAAGCATCTTTAAAACAATTACTTTGAATCCTTTGTCAGACAACTCAGGTATCTCAATTTCTTTGGGGTCAGTGATGTAAGCTTACTATGTTCCTTTGGTGGTGCTGTTTTCCCAATTCTTCTTGATCCTTATAGTCTTGAGTGTCTGCTCTTTTAAGGAAACAGTCACCTCTTCCAGACTTTATAGACTAATTTCAGTAAAGAAAGACCTTCACCTATGGTATGTGTAGGGTCATGCTGGAGTGTGCTGTGGCTGTGGCTCTAGTGGTACATGGCACCAAGTATAGGGGCATGTGATGGGTCCACAGGGGCACTGTTTCTTGGTTCAGGTACTGGTTATGCGGGTATGTTCACTTTGTGGAAATTAATTGAGCTGTATACTTACAATATGTGCCCTCTTCTATAAGTATATTCTATTTCAATAAAACTTATATTAAAATAAACACATTTATATACACTAAAACCCAAAAGCATTCAGGATAATCTAACAGTCCATCATAAATACCAAGGAATCCTGTAGTAAAATATACAAATCAGAATCAGACAGGATATAACTAAGAAAATATCTCAAGGTAAGTAAACTTTGATCCATATATTGAAGGAAGAGGTTACAAATCGCAATGATTTTAGGATGGTGAGTTTAGGGCTAGTAAAAAGATGCTATCAAATGAGAGAAACAGTGTATGTTTAGAAGGACTAGTCATAACATGGCCTGGGTTATGAGCCTTAAATCCTTTTTTGAAATGAATTATTATAAACTACAAAACAAATTTGGAGTTTTGACATGTTCCTATCCTGAAGAATAATAGCTACAGTGTAATATTGTGTCATAGACCACTTTTGCAAGGGTTAATACCAAGTCTTACTGGTCTTTATATTCCTAGCATGGCAACCCACCATACCATATGACAAGCATATGGTAACCCCTCAAAAAGCGCTTATAGGCATTTGTTAACTAATAATGAATTAAGTAATTAACTAATTACCTACTCAAGTGTGTATCTAGAAATTGTCTTGAACTGTATATATGTCCTCTGCATTGCTTAAATTAAAACCATATAGTTGGGGATATCAGGGAATTTCTGAAGCAGACTATAGTCATCAGCTATAGACCAGTAGGCAAGGAATACCCAGAACTCCTTCTGACCATCAGTCACTATAATGCCAAATGAATCAGGTACCACTGGAGCAGATGATGACACATTCAAATCACAGCCCACCTCAAGGAAAGCAGCAGTTGCTAAGAATTCCTGGCTGACCTGAGCAAGTCCGCCAGGCCCATGAAGTCAAGAACAGCCCTAGTCAAAACATGCCAGACATGACTCAGAGCACTCCACTTAACTCACTGGGAAGTGTACTTGGACCCTCACTTCCAAATCCAAAAAACAATCCTGCTCAGATGCCTTGTATAGTGGCTTCTTAGGGCTAGACTCTTGGTGACTGCCAACATGATCATTAACTGGCCTCTTACATGCTACTGGGGTAGTAGGAAAAAGTTTTAAGTGACACCTAGCGTCTTTTCTCATCTACCCACTTTCCCTAACACATACATTTAAACAATTCTCTCTACTCTAGGTACTGAAAAGAAAACAAGTGTCAGAGACAAGAAAAGCTACCAAAATATTCAGCCTCTTAGGGGCTAGTAATCCTGCTTTTGAGAATTTATAAAAAGGAAATATTCCAACAGGAAAAAAAGTTGTCAACAGATTTTCACTGGAGTATTATACATAATAATAAACATTTATAAATAGCCTAAAAGTTACACATTATGAAAACAGTTTTGTAAGTTATGATACATCAGCTTAGTATAGTACTCTCAGTTAAAATAATTATGAAGACTATCTAAAAAATGGAAAGATACATAGCAGAGTGATAATTTAAAAGCAGGATTCAAAATTGTAACTATGCTCTGATTGCCATCTGTTACACTAATACGACTATAAAGATTGGAAAAGAACATGAGATAAAATGACATTTGATGCTTTAGCAATGCAGGACTATGAGCATTTTTTAATTTAGAAGATCACAGTGTGCCATCTCTGAATCTCAGTGTTACCATAACATCATGTCTTTTGTTTCTGTTAGCATACCAATTGAAAACCAAAAAGAAGAAACTGTAAAGAAAACTTGCAATTACCAGTTTGAAATTCATTTTTATATCACAATTCCTAGAGGTCAGAAACTATTTTTAGCTATTCAGTTAATTCAATTTTTAATCCTCTATATAATCCAACACAGTGTCTCATACATATTAAGTGCCCCATAAATACTGTTGAACTAAGAGAAGGAACAGTTCCCACCACACTCCACAAGACTCTGCAATAGTCTTAGAGAAAACAGCCACACTGAATGAATGAATCCAAAGACTTCGTTTGGGTTAGATTCTACCAGAAGGAGAATCCTGACACAAGGATCCAGGTATAAGTAGTTTACTTTGGAGATGATCCCAGAAAGCTCTGGTAAGGGTGACAGGAAGTAAGCAAGGGAAGGGAAAGAAGCCAAAAATTGTTCACTTTTGAGCAGGTTATTGCTGTGTGCAACTGAGGCTCAATCCTGCTGGGGACCTCTAAGATACCGTAGAACATATCTTAGAGTTATCCTCAAGAAAGGGTGAGCAAGCAACAGACTTTATCCACCAACTTCTCATTTATCATTTGCAGAGGGCTGCTTTTAGGGCATTCATTTGCCCTAAACACAGGTCAACCATCATTTAATCAGAAAAACCTCATAGGAAGGAAGTAGCAAGTGTTCCTAGTGAGAAGCCGATACTTGTGTTTACACAAATCACTGATGTGTGTTGAGGGGCTATATGACAGAAGCACAGACAGTGTCTGCCAATGGGGCTACATGATAGATGCCAAAAGGCAGCACAGAGAGATCAAACCAGCTGCAGAGGCAGTAGAACTAATCCTTAAAGGAGCAGCAGGATATGAACGGAAATCCCTATGAAAGAAGGCTCCTGGCATGTGTGAATTTATCACACCTAGCCCTTGACGAGTGTTCAGAAAAGGTTAGTTTTGCTCCTCTCCATAGTCAAGAATAAGAAGAGTCTTGAAATTGCTTCTATGAGTGTCCTAATACTCTAAATGGCAAAATGGAGAGGCATGGCATGAGTCAAGTCCAAGGGCTGGGTATGTATGAGGGATGCTCAACGGATGAGAAGAAAACAAGGTTAGTTGGAGCAAATCTCTTCATGGCACTTTTATTATCAATTCCAGTGAAACAGAGAAAAAACTGTCAAGCAGGAGAAATGGAGATTTGGGAACTCGTTGTGACCTCAAATCAAACACCATCAAAAACGTTTAGAGACATCTGTGTTAAACTTCATACAATTCTTCTGTGAATTGTAGTCCATCTACATGTAAAGAAAAAAATGACTCTGCCCACCAAGAAGAGAGAACAAGAGGAGACAGGGTAGTAATGGTAGGGGTGACAACATGATGCTTGGTCTTTCCTGCTGAGAAGCTTATAAAGTGCCTCTGCCCTCACACACTCACATATGAACCAACAGTCAGGAGGGGCTTAGCAGCCCATACTAGCACCGTCTTCTCTAACCGTTTTACAACCCAGCAATCAACGTGAGGACTGGCTCTGGAAGGAGGCCCAAATCATGGTCCCTTCATAGTCATCAGATCCTTGTTGCCTTCACGGCAATCCCAGGGTTTGTGTTAGGCAGGGAGACAGGATGCAGGGTGCAGTGAGTCAGAATTCTAGGGAGAAACACTGAGTGAGGAAGCTGTGACTGCCTTCTTAATAACTAGCTTCCTGAGCTGGAACTGGAAATCAGAGCCCTCTGGTTACAGATGCTGAATTTCACATACCCCTGGAAACAGATGTCCCATGCACTTTTTTCTGAGAGTGTGTATGTGTACACATGAGTACACTCAGGGACTAATGCAAAGGTTTCAGAGACTGAGTATGTTTCCCCCTAATTCTAATTCCTCATGACTCTTGATAATTTTCCCTTGAGATATAGTTAAAAGAGCAGTTTCGGCTGTGCTATTCCATTCTAGCTATACCACACCAGGCAAGTAAATCAGTTCTTCACCTGTCAAATATTGTCATCACAAGGCTGAATGACAAATATTCACCTGGTCCCCACCACGTGTCAGACATTGCTCTATCTGCTTAATCCAAATTCACCACAACCCTGCTGGGTAGGTGCTAATATTACTACCCTTCATATATAGGGAGAAATGAGGCACAGAGAAGGTATGCAACCTGTCCAGGGTCACACAGCTAATAAGTAGTGAATACGAGGCTCAAACCCAGGCAACCTGGCTCCAGGGCCTCCCCTCTTAACAACCAATCTCTACCACCCTCCAGGAGGTGAAAATGGAGGTGGGACATAATACGTAACAAACTTGAGCTGTGGAGTCAGATTAATCTGAATCCCACTTAATTGTTGTGCAATCTTGGGAAAATACATCATTTCTTTGAGCCTCAGTTTCCTAAAAGTGAAATTAAAATCACAATCCCTATGTCAGAGGCTGCTGGGATATCCGAACCTACCCAGCATCACACCTGGCATTTGATGGGGGCTCAGATAAAACATTAGTTTTACACATGAAAAGATGCTCAACATCACTCATTATCAGAGAAATGCAAATCAAAACCACAATGAGGTACCATTACACGCCAGTCAGGATGGCTGCTATCCAAAAGTCTACAAGCAATAAATGCTGGAGAGGGTGTGGAGAAAAGGGAACCCTCTTACACTGTTGGTGGGAATGCAAATTAGTACAGCCACTATGGAAAACAGTGTGGAGATTTCTTAAAAAGCTGGAAATAGAACTGCTATATGACCCAGCAATCCCACTTCTGGGCATACACACTGAGGAAACCAGATCTGAAAGAGACACGTGCACCCCAATGTTCATCGCAGCACTGTTTATAATAGCCAGGACATGGAAGCAACCTAGATGCCCATCAGCAGACAAATGGATGAGGAAGCTGTGGTACATATACACCATGGAATATTACTCAGCCATTAAAAAGAATTCATTTGAATCAGTTCTAATGAGATGGATGAAACTGGAGCCCATTATACAGAGCGAAGTAAGCCAGAAAGATAAAGACCATTACAGTATACTAACACATATATATGGAATTTAGAAAGATGGTAATGATAACCCTATATGCAAAACAGAAAAAGAGACACAGATGTATAGAACAGACTTTTGGACTCTGGGAGAAGGCGAGGGTGGGATGTTTCAAGAGAACAGCATCGAAACATGTATATTATCTATAGTGAAACAGATCACCAGCCCAGGTGGGATGCACGAGACAAGTGCTTGGGCCTGATGCACTGGGAAGACCCGGAGGGATCGGGTGGAGAGGGAGGTGGGAGGGGGGACCAGGATGGGGAATACATGTAAATCCACGGCTAATTCATTTCAATGTATGACAAAAACCACTGCAATGTTGTAAAGTAATTAGCCTCCAACTAATAAAAATAAATGGAAAAAAAAAAGGAAAAAAAAACATTAGTTTTAATCCTCTCCCTAATCAGTAAATGTAGAGCCTTGAAACTGCTCTCTATGAGTGTACTAAAACTCTAAGCCTTTCTCCCCTCTAACAACATAAGGTGACAAACAGGACAAATAAAAGTCATCAGGCATAGTACCCCCTGTTCTTTTTGAAAATTTCCTAGAATTTTTCCTGATGGGAAGACAATGAGAAATAGAAAAGATGTCTAGGGAGGCCCCTCTTCCCAAATGTAATCAATGACACCAAATAAGACAGACAGGGCAGCCAAGGCAATCGGCATCTTGTTAATATCATCTGCTGGTATTCTGCCAAATTTCCCCTTTTCTGACTAAACCCACGGCACAGTATATTTAACCTCTGAAAAACTATAAAATGCTGCATTATGAGAGAGAATTTTAAAAAATTTTTATCTCAAATCTCAAATGCTTTAAGACAAATCCACTACCTTCTTTCACCTTAAGGTAATAAAATTGTCATTCAAACACTGGAAAGGGATGTGTATCCTGTCCTTGCCCCCTGACTCTACCAAGACAATCTTACCAACTAATATATGCTGTAAAGAGTGAGCCTGTTGAAGTGCTGCATCCAGAAAAGCTTTTCATTACACTATTTTCCTGAGAACACAGCATCTTGCCATAAAGAAAATAACTCCCAGGATCTTTTTTCATAACCTCTATTAGAATGTAAATCAGAAGATTAAATTTGAACTGACACAAATACCCTATACATTAAGTTGCTTACACCTTGCTAGAAATCATCATAAAACCAGATCGAATTTATCAGTTTGGGACAATGGGATGGGATAAGACTCTAAGACTTAAAAGAGATTAGTGGACAATGTTTTCAGTGTCTCCCTCGAACTCCCAAAGTTATATCTGATGCAACTACAAAAATCCATAGAAGTAATTTCACCCTCAAAAATCAAAGCAGCTGTGTTAATAATTAACTTAATAAATTTCAAAGCCATCTCAATTGCACCTACAAATGCAGCACAAATAGAGATCAAACCTGAGACACAATTCAATTTTCCAAACTGTGTACCAAATGTTAATGGAGGATGAAACTGTTGACTCACATATACCTATCAGATTAAGTATCATCACTATTACTATCATCATCATCATACTATCCTCTGCAACAAAATTTGACAGCTAGTGACCCACTATTAGTAGGCTGTGATCTTGAAATGTTTTGTTTGTTAGAGTATTGAACTTTCTCTAGACATCTGCACTCAATTGCAATTCTGATCAACATTTTTAAAGACACTACCTAGGGTTAAGTGAGTAGTAGTCTATGGTCAAGAAATAGCCAATTGTTTTACCAGGGAATTGAACCCATGACCATGACCCCATAAGTATCTAAGCAGTCATAGTGAATCATGCAGAAATCAGCAATACAACTACTACAGAGCTCCTCAAGTATAACCTAAGGATACTGAAGAAAGCTGGGTGAAAGACAGGCTACTTTATCATTACCTTTTCATAATGGTGATTGGAACCAAGTACTTAACTTGTTAAGTACTTACTTAACTATTTAAGAATTATAGGACAGGGACTTCCCTGGTGATCCAGTGGTTAAGAATCTGTCTTGCAATGCAGGGGATGCAGGTTTGATCCCTGGTCAGGAAACTAAGATTCCACATGCCATGGAGCAACTAAGCCCATGCACCAGAACTACTGAGCCTGCGCATCACAACTAGAGAGTCTGTGAACCGCAAGGAAAGATCCACATGATGCAATGAAGATCCTGTGTGCTGCAACTAAGACCCAATGCAAATAAATAAACATTTTTTAAAATTACAGGACAATAGAAGATCCCTGAATTTGTTGAGGGATTTAAATTTATGGCTTGAAAGAATGGAAATCACACACTTCCCTTAGGAAATAGAGTGCCTGTCCATCTCAAGTAAAGAAGAGCATGTATTATCCAACTCTGAAAAAAACAGGTTTCAGTATAACTCATTACGCTATGGTGGATGTGTCACCTTCCTAGGGCTGCTGTAAAAATTACCACAAACTTGGTGGCTTAAAACAACAGAAATTTATTCTCTCATACTTCTTAAGGTCAGGAGTCTGAAATCAAGGTGTCAGAGAAGCCATGCTCCCTATGAAGTCTCTAAAGAATTCTTCCTTGCCATTTCCTATCTTCTGGTGGCTTTTGGCAATACATAGAGTTCCTTGAGTTGCATCTGTATCACTCCAAACTCTGCCTACATTTTCACATGGCCTTCCCTTTGTGTGTGTGTGTATGTGTGTGTGTGTGTGTGTGTGTGAAAGAGAGAGAGAGAGAGAGAGAGAGAGAGAGAGAGAGAGAACTCCTCATCTTATAAGGATACCAGTCATTGAATTTAGGGTCCACCCAAATTAAGTATGAAAAGTAATTGCGGTTTCAGACTATGAGTTTTAAATCACTATAATTAGGCTCAAACATCTTTATTCATCAAAATAGAAGCCATTACAATCAATATATTTTGGCCAATGAGAAATAAGTTTCTTTATTCCTATAGCATAAATATCTGTGCTTCGGGATTGAATGAACTCTTGGAAAGCATTTTCTGCCTCTTGCTAGTTGTGAGAGCTCTTTCCCTGCAAAAAAGTTCTCAAGATGCTTCAAGAAGTGGTAGCCGATTGGCAAGAGGTCAGGTGAATATGGAGGATGAGGCAAAACTTTGTAGCCCAATTCATTCAACTTTTGAAGCATTGGTTGTGTGATGTGCAGTTGGGCATTGTCGTGGAGAAGAATTGGGCCCTTTCTGTTGACCAATGCCAGCTGCAGGTGTTGCAGTTTTTGGTATATCTCATCAATTTGCTGAGCATACTTCTCAGATGTAATGGTTTCACTGGAATTCAGAAAGCTGTAGTGGATCAGACTGGCAGCAGACCGACCAAACAGTGACCATGACCTTTTTTTGGTGCAAGTTTGGCTTTGGGAAGTGCTTTGGAGCTTCTTCTCGGTCCAACCACTGAGCTGGTCACCACCAGTAGTTGGATAAAATACACTTTTTGTCACATATCACAATCCGATCCAGAAATGGTTCATGGTTGTTGCATAGAAAAAGAGAAGATGATACTTCAAAATGATTTTTTTTTTTTTCATTTTCGGTCAGCTCACGAGGCACCCACTTATTGAGCTTTTTCACCTTTCCAATTTCCTTCAAATGCCAAATGATCAAAGAATGGTTGACATTGAGTTCTTCGGCAACTGCTCGTGTAGTTGTAAGAGGATCATCTTTGATGACAGCTCTCAGTTGTCATTGTCAACTTCCGATGGCTGGCCACTGCACTCCTCATCTTCAAGGCTCTCATCTCCTTTGCAAAACTTCTTGAACCACCACTGCACTGTACATTCATTAGCAGTTCCTGGGCCAAATGCATTGTTGACATTCTGAGTTGTTTCTGCTGCTTTTCAACCCAATTGTAACTCAAATAAGAAAATTGCTGAAATTTGCCTCTTGTCTAGTATCATTGCTATAGTCTAAAATAAATATAACTGACTACATTGGAAGGGGCCTATAGACCTTGAGAAGAAGTATAAGCTTGGACAAGGAACTATCTGAAACTGAATTGACCTAAAACTGCCCTCAACAGCTCCAGAGAATTTCCTAGATATATTTTACTATTATCATTTTTTAATTTTTTTCAAGTTCTTTATTACTACTTTAATTTTCATTTTTATAACCTATTATGTTGTTGCAAAAAATACCCTATTTTTAAAGCAAATTTCATATATATGTTTTTTATAAATTTCGTGATTTTGTTTAGCTTTCTTAATATTGTATTTTTGAGAATCTAACCTCTACTCTAGATTTTTAATCTTTGCTTTTTGGTATTTGTTATCAATTTTGTACCTTTAAGAATCTAATCTTCAGTACCCATTTTTACTTCAGAGGAGTGTGATTACTGGCTTGATTGCTCTCTCCCCCTTTTGACTCTCCTTTTCTCCCCCAGGTCACCTCTATCTCCTCCCTCCCCCTTCTCTTCTCTACCCAACTCTGTGAATCTCTTTGGGTGTTCTGGGCTGTGGAGAACACTTAGGGAACTGATTACTGGCTAGATCTGTCTCTCTCCTTTTGACTCCCCCTTCTCCTCCTGGTCACCTCTATCTCCTTCCTCCCTCTTCTCTTCTCTATGTAACTCCATGAACCCCACTGAGGGTTTCAGATAGTGGAGAGTGCATAGGAAACTGATTACTGGCTAGAATGCTCTCTCCCCTTTTGATTCCTCCTCTTCTCCTCCTGGTCACCAATATCTCCCTCCTCCCTCTTCTCTTCTCCATGGAACTCTGTGAACCTCTGTGTGTGTGTCCCTCACTGTGGAGAATCTTTTCACCATTAACCTAGATGTTTTATCACCGGTGCAATATGGACAGAGATGTCTTGAGGCTACTGCAAGAATAACTCTGAAAGCCAGAGGCAGGAGGCTTAAAACCAAAACTTGAAACATCAGAAAACTCCTGACTCCAGGGAATATTAATCAACAAGAGCTCATCCAAAAGCCTCCATACCTACACTGAAACCAAGCTCCACCTAAGAGCCAACAAGTTTCAGAGCAAGACATACCAAGCTAATTCTCCACCAACACAGGAATATAACCCTGAGCATTAAAACACAGTTGGCCAAAAGTCACACCAAACCCATAGACACCTCAAAACTCACTACTGGACACTTTGTTGCACTCCAGAGAAGAGATCCAGTTCCACACACAAGAACACCGAAGCAAGCTACCCTAACAAGGAAACCTTGACAAGCCGCTCATCCAATCCCACCCACAGGGAGGAACTTCCACAATAAAAAGGAATGATAAACTGCCAGAATACAGAAAGCCCACCTGAAACACAGCAATCTAAACAAGATGAAAAGACAGAGAAATACTCAGTAGGTAAAGGAACATGAAAAATGCCCACCAGAATGCAAATTAGTACAGCCACTATGGAAAACAGTGTGGAGATTCCTTAAAAAGCTGGAAATAGATCTGCCATATGACCCAGCAATACCACTTCTAGGCATACACACTGAGGAAACCAGATCCGAAAGAGACACGTGCACCCCAATGTTCATCGCAGCACTGTTTATAATAGCCAGGACATGGAACCAAACTAGATGCCCATCAGCAGACGAATGGATGAGGAAGCTGTGGTACATATACACCATGGAATATTACTCAGCCATTAAAAAGAATTCATTTGAATCAGTTCTAATGAGATGGGTGAAACTGGAGCCCATTATACAGAGCGAAGTAAGCCAGAAAGATAAAGACCATTACAGTATACTAACACATATATATGGAATTTAGAAAGATGGTAACGATAACCCTATATGCAAAAAAGAAAAAGAGACTCAGATGTATAGAACAGACTTGTGGACTCTGTGGGAGAAGGCGAGGGTGGGATGTTTCAAGAGAACAGCATCGAAACATGTATATCTAGGGTGAAGCAGATCACCAGCCCAGGTTGGATGCATGAGACAAGTGCTCAGGCCTGGTGCACTGGGAAGACCCAGAGGGATGGGGTGGAGAGGGAGGTGGGAGGGGGGACCGGGATGGGGAATACATGTAAATCCATGGCTAATTCATTTCAATGTATGACAAAAACCACTGCAATGCTGTAAAGTAATTAGCCTCCAACTAATAAAAATAAATGGAAAAAAATTAAAAAAAAAAAAGAAAAATAAGGAGGAGAGGAGGAGATAAACAATCTACCTGAAAAAAGAATTCAGAATAATGATAGTAAAAATGATCCAAAATCTTGAAAACAAAATGGAGTTACAGATAAACAGACTAGAGACAAGGATTGAGAAGATGCAAGAAATGTTTAACAAGGACCTAGAAGAAATAAAAGAGTCAGTCAATAATGAATAATGTGTAACTGAGATCAAAAGCACTCTGGAGGGAATCAACAGTAGAATAACTGAGGCAGAAGATAGGATAAGTGAGGTGGAAGATAGAATGGTGGAAATAAATGAAGCAGAGAGGAAAAAAGAAAAAAGAATCAAAAGAAATGAGGACAACCTCAGAGACCTCTGGGACAATGTTAAATGCCCAAAAATTTGAATCAAAGGAGTCCCAGAAGAGGAACAAAAAGAAAGGCCATGAGAAAATACTTCAGGAGATAATAGTTGAAAATATCCCTAAAATGGGGAAGGAAATAGCCACCCAAGTCCAAGAAATCCAGAGAGTCCCAAACAGGGTAAACCCAAGGCAAAACACCCCAAGACATATATCAATCAAATTAATGAAGATCAAACACAAAGAGCAAATATTAAAAGCAGCAAGGGAAAAACAACAAATAACACACAAGGGGATTCCCATAAGGATAACAGCTGATCTTTCCACAGAAACTCTTCAGGCCAGAAGGGAATGGCAGGACATACTTAAAGTGATGAAAGAGAAAAACCTACAACCCAGATTACTATACCCAGCAAGGATCACATTCAAATATGAAGGAGAAATAAAAAGCTTCAAAGACAAGCAAAAGCTGAGAAAATTCAGCACCACCAAACAAGCTCTTCAACAAATGCTACAGGATCTTCTCTAGACAGGAAACACAGGAAAGGTGTATAAACTCAAACCCAAAACAACAAAGGAAATGGTAATGGGATCATACTTATCAATCATTACCTTAAATGTAAATGGGTTGAATGCCCCAACCAAAAGACAAAGACTGGCTGAATGGATACAAAAACAAGACCCCTATATGTGCTGTCTACAACAGACCCACCAAAAACAAGGGACACATGTAGACTGGTAGTGAAGGGCTGGAAAAAGATATTTCACACAAATGGAGACCAAAAGAAAGCAGGAGTAGCAATACTCATATCAGATAAAACAGACTTTGAAATAAAGGCCATGAAAAGAGACAAAGAAGGACACTACATAATGATCAAAGGATCAATCCAAGAAGAAGATATAACAATTATAAATATATATGCACCCAACATAGGAGCACCACAATATGTAAGGCAAATGCTAACAAGTATGAAAGGGGAAATTAACAGTAACACAATAATAGTGGGAGACTTTAATACCTCACTCACACCTATGGATAGATCAACTAAACAGAAAATTAGCAAGGAAACACAAACTTTAAATGATACAATGGACCAGTTAGACCTAACTGATATCTATACGACATTGCACTGCAACACAATGAATTTCACCTTTTTCTCAAGTGCACACAAAACCTTATCCAGAATAGACCACATTCTGGGCCATAAATCTAGCCTTGGTAAATTCAAAAAAATTTAAATCATTCCAAGCATCTTTTCTGATCACAGTGCAATAAGATTAGATGTCAACTACAGGAAAAAAAAAAAAAACTATTAAAAATACAAACACATGGAGGCTAAACAACACGCTTCTGAATAACCAACAAATCACAGAAGAAATCAAAAAAGAAATCAAAATATGCACAGAAATGAATGAAAATGAAAACACAGCAAACCAAAAACTATGGGATTCAGTAAAAGCAGTGCAAAGGGGGAAGGTTCATAGCAATACAAACTTACCTCAAGAAACAAGAGAAAAATCAAATAAATAACCTAACTCTACACCTAAAGCAACTAGAAAAAGAAGAAATGAAGAATCCCAGGGTTAGTAGAAGGAAAGAAATCATAAAAATTAGGGCAGAAATAAATGAAAAAGAAACAAAGGAGACCATAGCAAAAATCAATAAAGCTAAAAGCTGGTTCCTTGAGAAGATAAATAAAATAGACAAACCATTAGCCAGACTCATCAGGAAAAAAAAGGGAGAAGAATCAAATCAACAAAATTAGAAATGAAAATAGAGAAATCACAACAGACAACACAGAAATACAAAGGATCATAAGAGACTACTACCAGCAGCTATATGCCAATAAAATGGACAACTTGGAAGAAATGGACAAATTCTTAGAAAAGTATAACTTTCTGAAACTGAACCAGGAAGAAATACAAGATCTTAACAGACCCATCACAAGCATGGAAATCAAAACTGTTATCAAAAATCTTCCAGCAAATGAAAGCCCCCAGATGACTTCACAGGTGAATTCTACCAAAATTTTAGAGAAGAGCTAACACCTATCCTACTCAAACTCTTCCAGAAACTTGCAGAAGAAGGCAAACTTCCAAACTCATTCTATGAGGCCACCATCACCCTAATACCAAAACCAGACAAAGATGCCACAAAAAAAGAAAACTACAGGCCAATAACACTGATGAACATAGATGCAAAAATTCTCAACAAAATTCTAGCAAACAGAATCCAACAACATATTAAAAAGATCATACACCATGACCAAGTGGGCTTTATCCCAGGGATGCAAGGATTCTTCAATATTCACAAATCAATCAATGTGATACACCACATTAACAAATTGAAAGATAAAAACCATATGATTATCTCAATAGATGCAAAGAAAGCCTTTGACTAAATTCAACATCCATTTATGATTAAAAAAAAAAAACCTCCAGAAAGCAGGAATAGAAGGAACATACCTCAACATAATAAAAGCCATATATGATAAACGCACAGCAAACATTATCCTCAATGGTGAAAAATTGAAAGTATTTCCCCTAAAGTCAGGACCAAGACAAGGGTGCCCACTCTCACTACTACTATTCAACATAATTTTGGAAGTTTTAGCCACAGCAATCAGAGAAAAAAAGAAATAAAAGGAATCCAGGTTGGAAAAGAAGAAGTAAAACTGTCACTGTTTGCAGATGACATGATCCTCTACATAAAAACCCTAAAGACTCTACCACAAAATTATTAGAGCTAAACAATGAATATAGTAAAGTTGCAGGATATAAAATTAACACACAGAAATCCCTTGCATTCCTATACACTAACAATGAGAAAACAGAAAGAGAAATTAAGGAAACAATTCCATTCACCACTGCAACGAAAAGAATAAAAATACTTAGGAATAAATCTACCTAAAGAAACAAAAGACATATATACAGAAAACTATAAAACACTGATGAAAGAAATCAAAGATGACACAAATAGATGGAGAAATATACCATGTTCTTGGATTGGAAGAATCAATATAGTGAAAATGAGTATACTACCCAAAGCAATCTATAGATTCAATGCAATCCCTATCAAGCTACCAACAGTATTTTTCAGAGAACTAGAACAAATAATTTCACAGTTTGTATGGAAATACAAAAAACCTCGAATAGCCAAAGCAATCTTGAGAAAGAAGAATGGAACTGGAGGAATCAACCTGCCTGACTTCAGACTATACTACAAAGCTACAGTCATCAAGACAGTATGGTACTGGCACAAAGACAGAAATATAGATCAGTGGAACAAAATAGAAAGCCCAGAGATAAATCCATGCACCTATGGACACCTTATCTTTGACAAAGGAGGCAAGAATATACAATGGAGAAAAGACAATCTCTTTAACAAGTGGTGCTGGCAAAACTGGTCAACCACTTGCAAAAGAATGAAACTGGAACACTTTCTAACACCATACACAAAAATAAATTCAAAATGGATTAAAGATCTAAATGTAAGACCAGAAACTATAAAACTCCTAGAGGAAAACATAAGCAAAACACTTTCTGACATAAATCACAGCAGGATTCTCTATGACCCACCTCCCAGAGTAATGGAAATAAAAGCAAAAATAAACAAATGGGACCTAATTAAACTCAAAAGCTTTTGCACAGCAAAGGAAACGAAGCAAGGTGAAAAGACAGCCTTCAGAATGGGAGAAAATAGCAAATGAAGCAACTAACAAAGAATTAATCTCAAAAACATACAAGAAGCTCTTGTAGCTCAATTAGAAAAATAAATGACCCAGTCAAAAAATGGGCCAAAGAACTAAACAGACACTTCTCCAAAGAAGACATACAGATGGCTATAAACACATGAAAAGATGCTCAACGTCACTCATTATCGGAGAAATGCAAATCAAAACCACAATGAAGTACCATCTCACCCTGGTCAGAATGGCTGCTATCAAAAAGTCTACAAACAATAAATGCTGGAGAGGGTGTGGAGAAAAGGGAACCCTCTTACACTGTTGGTGGGAATGCAAACTAGTACAGCCGCTATGGAGAACAGTGTGGAGATTCCTTAAAAAACTGGAAATAGAACTGCCATATTACCCAGCAATCCCACTGCTGGGCATACACACGAGGAAACCATAATTGAAAAAGACATGTGTACCCCAACCTTCATCACAGCACTGTTTACAATAGCTAGGACATGGAAGCAACCTAGATGTCTATCGGCAGATGAATGGATAAGAAAGCTGTGGTACATATACACAATGGAATATTACTCAGCTATTAAAAAGAATGCATTTGAATCAGTCCTAATGAGGTGGATGAAACTGGAGCCTATTATACAGAGTGAAGTAAGCCAGAAAGAAAAACACCAATACAGTATACTAACACATATATATGGAATTTAGAAAGATGGTAACGATGACCCTATATGTGAGACAGCAAAAGAGACACAGATGTATAGAACAGACTTTTGGACTCTGTGGGAGAAGGTGAGGGTGGGATGATTTGAGAGAATAGCATTGAAACATGTATATTACCATATGTGAAATAGATCACCAGTCCAGGTTCAATGCATGAGACAGGGTGCTCAGGGCTGGTGCACTGGGACGACCCTGAGGGATGGGATGGGGAGGGAGGTGGGAGGGGTGTTCAGGATGGGGAACACATGTACACCCATGGCTGATTCATGTCAATGTATGGCAAAAACCACTACAATATTGTAAAGTAATTAGCCTCCAATTAAAATAAATTAATTTTTAAAAAATAAACAAAAATTTTAAAAAATAGAACCACCTACAATCCAGAAGTTTCATTCCTGGGTATTTTTCAGAAAAAAAAAACAAAAACAGTAATTCAAAAAGATATCTGCACCCCTATGTTCACTGCAGCATTATTTATAATAGCCAAGATATAGAAGCAACCTAAGTGTCCACTGATACACAGATAAAGAAGATGTGGTATATACATACACACACACCATGGAATATTACTCAAGTCACAAAAGAGAATAAAATCTTCTATTTTCAACAATATCAGTGGACCTAGAAGGTATTATGCTAAGTGAAGTAAGTCAGAGAAAGACAAATACAATATAATTTCATTTATATGTGGAATATAAAAAGCAAAACAAATGAACAAACACAACAAAACAGAAACAAACTCAGAGACACAGAGAACAAACAGGTGGTTTCCAGAGGGGAGGGGTGGGAGGGGATGAGTGAAATAGGTGAGGGAGATTAAGAGGTACAAACTTCCAGTTACAAAATAAATGAGTCATGGGAATGAAAGATACAGCACAGGAGATACAGTCAACAATTTTATAATAACTTTTATGGTGACTTCAGTCTTTGAAAACTGCCCTAAATTTGCTATTGACTTAGTGTGATCATATTGTGATGTATAGAAATAACAAATCATTATATTGTGTACGTAGAACTAATAGAGTGTTGCAAGTCAACTATACTTCAATAAAAATTAATGAAAAAAAGAAAAAAGTAAAAATAATAAAATAAATGTAAAATAAACAGCAAGTAATAAGTTATTAGCAAAAAAACATAAAATTGATGAATGTGCATTAAAATGATAAATAACATAACCATATTTATTTAAGAATGTATTCCAATATCAAACAGCAAAGTTCAACAGTGTAAAACCACAATTACTTTTGCACCAACTTAAATAGCTACATTGGCAAAAACCTTATTTCCAAATAAGGTCACATTCCAAAGTTATAAGGTAGATATGAATTTCTGAAGGACACTATTCAGTCCACTACACTGGGTATTTTCAATTTGCCAAAGAGTCACTGCTGTTACCAGACTGATATCCTATGTGGCTTCTTGGTTCTATTTATGGGTAGGTGACTATAAACTATTTTCTTTCCAGGTCTCCAAACTCCATTATAATTTGATAGTCTACAAACAGTGTCCAGTTCAAAATAGTGAATGTAGTTTTTGTATTCTTTTATTTTCAAAGATATCTACCTCTAGATAAGAGTTAAAATTGACATAGAAGGGACTTCCCTGGTGGTCCAGTGTGTAAGAATCCGCCTGCCAATGCAGGGTATACATGTTTGATTCCTGGTCCAGGAAGATCCCATATATCATGGGGCAACTAAGACCATGTATGACAGCTACTGAGCCTGTGCTCTAGAGCCTGTGAGCCATGACTACTGAGCTCACACATCACAACCACTGAAGCCCGTGTGCCTAGAGCCCACGCTCCACAACAAGAGAAGCCACTGCAGTAAGTCTGCATACCACAACTAGAGAGTAGTCCCCACTCACCACAACTAGAGAAAGCCCACGTGCAGCAACAAAGACTCACCACAAGCAAAGACAGATAAATAAATGGTACAAATTAACTTTTTAAAAATGACATAGAAGTCAGCAAAATGAATTTAAAATTATGATTTTTCTAACAAAATTTTGACCAGACATTAAGCAATTCACAATTGTCAGAGAGGAATATGATTCCAATGTCTAGCCAAGTTGAGAACAGCTCTAGAGCTGTAGTTTTCCACGTGAGATTCCTCTGACCATCAGCATCATTGGCATCATCTGGGTGCTCCTTAGAAATGCAGAAGTTCAGTCCCCACCCCAGACCCACTGAATCAGAACTGTCATTCTAACACTTTTCTCCAGATGATTCATATGTTCTGTTCTTAAACTCTGATGCCAAAAATAAAAAGAAGTCTAACCCTGCCATATAATTCCATACTTTCTGGCAGGAATGAGTTATTTGTTTTGCTGAGAGTAGATAGGGACTGTTACACACATATGCATGCGTGTGCACGCACACAGACACACACACGCACGCACGCGTGCACACACACACTGGTCCTTTCCCTTCCCACAGTGTCAGCAGCTTTCCAAATGAACAAACTGTTTCCATGACATCAAACCCTTAATTCAAAGCAGATATACCAACCATGCAGGAGTGTGACAGCACAATGCACCATTTCATATATATTTTATTTGTGTTCTTGGTCTCAAATGTCTCTTCCTTAAAAAAGAAATCCTTGTGGGAAAAAAAAGCCTAGCATTTAAAGCAACACATTAATTGACAAATGCGTCACCCTTTTTTCTCCCGTAAGTAGGGGGCTCTGAAGGATTGTGTTAAATTTCTTGTCATGGTTAATCAATCAGGAATAATCATATGAATGAATTACTAGTAAATTAATGATACTCTCCCTCTTCACTGAATGTGTTTCTTTCCCCTCCCTGCAGTCCAGGCCATTCTATTCTTCATATAGTCTGAAAGTCTATTTTTTCTTTGCTGTGAACATGTTTTTTTCTCTAACTTCTCTGAACAAATGATGAGAAAATCCTCCCTTTGGCAGTATCTGTACTTCATAATATCCTGACCAGAGAGAGACAAACCCAGGAATGTGACTACTAGAAATTCATTTGCATGAACAGCAGCCTGAAAAGATATAGTGAGTCAAGCCCTAGTCTCTCCCTAAAACTCCTCCCTTAAATGTTTATTTCCACAGTTTTTCTAAATTAATTTACCCTGTCAACAAATTTAAAGGAGATATCACATCGTGTTTAATGCCACCTAGTTTAGAAATAGTCAAGTCTGTTCTGCAGGGAACAGACCAAATTCAAAGTGCAGAAAGGAACCAAGTGTGAAAAGGGCGATTAAATAAGCACATACTCGACAAAGCTCCAAGTCCCAGAACTACAGACAGGCTCAGTTGCAAATCGGCTTCACTGTGGAAGGTTCAGGCAGGAGCTGTTAGATTTCTTCACAGCATTTTCTAGTCCATGACACCTACCAGGCTTTCGCCCACCTGCTCACACAGCTAAAATGTGAGAAAAAGAGAGCGTTGCTTGAATGCATAATTCCCAAGTGCTTAAGACAACTAGATGTCTGAATCTGAGGGGTTCGGCCCATTCCCTGCTCCTCTGCTCCCAGGATTCACTCATTCAATCCCAGGGCTGCAGGGTATGAATCACTGCTGTAAGTCACCTGCAATCTCCAAATATGTACGGAGAGTTTGGGGGAATAAAACAAGGTGATGTTCTCTCTACAACCTTCAAGAACTGGCTTTGTGACAAGAGCCAGTGCCAGGGGAACCTAGCCATCAGAAAGAAGAGACAGCCCAGAAAATCCCTTTGAGACAGGAGGGATAACAGGAAAGAAGAGAACGGAGCAGGAGTGAAGCAGGGGCTGACAAAACAGGGCCGGGCCAAGAACTCAGCCAGCTGCCTCTCTCAGTGTTGCCATTTCTCCAGGAGGCAAACGGGCTGCATTTTCTACATAGCTGTGGCAGCCATTCTCCCATCCCACCTCTCAGGGTGAGGTGGCCTGTGTCTACTTTGATGACTTCAGCACAGAGTACAATGACAGACAAACAGCAGGAGCGCCAGGTACTAGGTTGGCCAAAAGTTCATCTGGGTTTTTTCATAAGCTGTTACTGAAAACCCAAATGGACTTCTTGGCCAACCACAAATATTTGTTGATAGCACAAATAAATTAATCAAATAAATGATTAGTTAATGAGACACAAAGGTTCTCAACAAAGTTTATCTAATACTATTTTGGGAGATTAAGCATTATAAAATGATACCTGCATTCTTCTGGGGAGGTGTGAGAAAGGATTTGTTTCCCTAGACAAAATAAAATCTGACATTGAAATGTAAACAGAATTTTAAATCTCATGAAAGGAAATGACTGTGTTTTCCTAATAAGATATTATACACAATATAAGTGGAAACACATGCAAGCAATTCAGTCAGAGTTGTTTTTGAGTGTGTCTTGATGACTGAGAAGGAAAGCTAGTCCAGAGTTTCTGAGGTTTTTTTTTTTTTTTTTTTTTTTTTTTTTTTTTTTATTTTTTTTTTTTTAATTTTTATTAGTTGGAGGCTAATTACTTTACATCATTACAGTGAGTTTTTGTTATACATTGATATGAATTAGCCCTGGATTTACATGTATTCCCCATCCCAGTCCCCCCTTTTCTGAGTTTTTATCAAAGTCCCTGTCCAGCACTTTGCTCTGTATTCCACAACAACTTTCAGTTTTTCTTGGTTCCTCAGAGTCAAGCACGCCATAGAAGCCAAAAGTGGTGATAAGTCCATTCCCCCGGATGGATGAACGAAGCAGGTTTATGAACTAACATGCAGCAGCAATTAACAAGCATATGAAAAAAATACTAGAATATACAGAAGAGTCTGGGAAAGAGGCGTGTTTTCAGGATAACCACACACAGTAGAAATTTAAGAGGGAGTAAATCTTGGCAACAGAAAAGGTCTGATTTTCTTGCAGATGCTCTACTGAGTAAGAGATCTTAATAGCTGTTACACCATCCTCACTCCCGGCCCAAGCCCCTGGCCCCTCCAGCATCTGGTGATGGACCTAAACAATGAACAGCCCACACAGCGGATGGAGAAAGAGAAGCCAGACCCTATACAGGGTAGGTGGATGCCCAGTGCTATCTTCCAGCACTAAAATTCTACTGGAACCTGGACTGCCCAGGCCACCACAGCCTTTAGACACAAAAATGGACCATAATAAAGTGTTGTGGCTCTCCAATCCCTCTTCTTTTTTAATTTATTTATTTTTAATTGAGGGATAATTGCTTTCCAATATTGTGTTGGTTTCTGCCATACATCAACATGAATCAGCCATAGGTATACATATGTCCCCTCCCTCTTGAACCTCCCTCCCACCTCCCACCCATCCCACCCCTCTAGGTTGTCACAGAGCACTGGATTTGAGCTCCCTGCATCATACAGCAAATTCCCACTGGCTGTCTATTTTACATATGGTAATATATATGTTTCAATGTTACTCTCTCAATTTGTCCCACCCTCTCCTTCCCCCACTGTGTCCACAAGTCTATTCTCTATGTCTGCGTCTGCATCACTGCCCTGCACATAGGTTCATCAGTACTATCTTTCTATCCAATCTCTCTTTAATGCCTTCACAAAGTCGGCATGTCTCTAATGGGTGCTTCACGTGGGCTCTGCATTTGTCTCCTCTGCTACTCTCCCTGGACTCTCAGCCCATGCCATGGCCCCTCTGCTCACTGCAAATTAGACAAAGAGGTCACCTCCTCACCCTGCCACCCAGATGACTGTCATTACTGTTGGCCTGGCCCCAGCAGACAATGCAGAGAGCAACCAGTGCCCTGACTCACCATTCCGCCCTCTGCCAGCACCAACAGCTCACCACCTCAAGGCGTCCTCTTGGCCTATTAGAGGGGCAGGCGGGAGGTACCCAGTGGATACTCAGGAAGTCATTCCCAGTTGGTAATGATTGAACTGGAAGATAGAACCCCAAACTTCCTTGCTCCCTGGGTGGGATAACTCTGAGGTATGTTTTCTATTTGCTCTCAGAGGTCCCTGTTAAGACTGAGTTTCATTTAGCCACACTGGTGACCTGCTCACTGGTGTGCACTCTATTGGCATCCGTTACCAAACACACTTTTGCATTTTGTAACACAAGCTGCTGACTTAGGTAAGGAAACACTAAATTGCTTTTGTTTCCATGCAGATAAGTACAATAACGGTATATACCATGTCCTGTGAAAGGGGGAGTATGGCAGAAATGTCAGAGCCTGCCTCCGTCACCTCAGGCCTTACCCTTGTCATGAGCCCCTGGCCCACCACTGCCTGCACTGCACCTGAAGTTCTTCACCTAAGGAACTTTCCTGGCTGTTGGAACCCAGCAGTGAATGAGTGCCCCCAGGAGTAGCCCTCAACCAGTGACTGGGTGAGACACCTCTGAAGCACATATGCTATACTGGCTCCCAGTATTTCCAGTAGAATTATCCTCCAGTTATCCATGGTGCTAACTTGCTTAACAACACGCCCTTCTCTTCCTTAACTCACCTACCCTCCCCCCACTTTTCTGCCACTGCTTCCTGGGATCAGCTTCCAAATTAACTACTTGTCCTGGAATCTTCACCTCAGAATCACTTGGAGGGGAAGACAGGCTAAGACAGAGAAGAGAAACAAATCTAAATGTCTAGGATCCTAAATATCATATAAGCAGTCAAAGAAGGACAGGGACCCTTAAGTTCCTAAATTCTGTTTCCTAAAAAGTTCAAATGAAAGTAAAAGGAAGCCCTTGGGATTCAAAGGCCTCAGGCTTATTGACCAAAAATTAAAATCTAAAGGAGCATTTCTGAACCCAATTCCAGATTGACAAAGATCCTCATCTACCCTGGTCCTTCAGCATTTTCTCTTCTGTCTGTTCCATAGGATCTGATGGATTTCCTAAAGGAACACTGCCTAGTCTATATCATAAAAGCTTCAAGTAGTAGTTAACATACACTTATAAAATATTAAATCTTTGCACCCATTTGTTCTTTACCTTTCAAATTCCATTGTAAAAGAATCACTATAATATGTTTTATTCTTATTATAAAAGTGATAGAGGCTCATGGTAGATAATTTGAAAAATACTGAACAAAAAAAGGGAAAATAAAAGTTCCATCACCAAAGAAATCAACTACTAAATTTTGGTGTATTTTCTTCTACTCCTATATTTGTTGTTGTTTAGTCAATAAGTCATGTCTGACTCTTTGCAACCCCATGAACTATAGCCTGCCAGTCTCCTCTGTCCATGGGATTTCCCAGCAAGAATACTGGAGTGGGTTGCCATGCCTTCCTCCAGGGGATCTTTCCGACCCATAGATCGAACCTATGTCCCTGCATTGGCAGGCGGATTCTTTACTACTAAGCAAGCCATCAGGGAAGCCCATTCCTATACAGTCTGCATGTGTGTCTGTGTGTGTGTGTAGTTTTTCTCCAAAATTAGCATTATTGTATATAATATTTTTACATAGATATGGTGACAGGTCTAAATTTGCCATTACCATTAGAGCTGAAGACTCATGAATAGTATCAAATCAACAAATACTACACACAAAAAAATGTTATAGTTTTTTCAACCTTATCCCTCTCCTTTCCTTTTATAGAACCATTTTATATGAACTGATTTTTAAAATCTAAGTAGACATTAAAATGGAACAACATTTCCCTTCTCTGCCCATCTTTCTAAAAACTGTTAATGAACAGTGAACTGGTCAATCAGCAGGTGCAAGCAGAGAAAGAGAACAGGGGCCAAGCTGATGGAGACGATAACTAGCTTCAGATAATCAAGACTGATTGTGCATTCACTTCCCCGTGAATGTCTAGAGCTGTGAAGGGCAATTACCAAGTGCATTAAGTAGAGGGAATTCTATGTTGCTTCTTTTATCATCTCTGATCATCTGTTGAGCTGTTAGACACCACTTTCTGGGACTCATTTGTAATCAGCACATAGAAGGCAGAAAGCCCCAACAGGTGTGGCCCTGGATTTGGCGAAAGGTTGCAAAATAGCCCCTCTGAAATTACAGATAATAAGAGCTAGGACAGATGCCTCCCCAATAGATAACTCATTTAAAAGAGAACTTCTAAAGACATTTGTTGCTGATAAAAGAAAATTATTTGCTAAATCTAATAAAGAGGCTTGGGTTCTTCTCTAAAATGAAATCTACAATATAATTACTACCAGTGGATAAACCATACTCTCGGAAAGGAAGTGCGCAAAGGCAGAAAATTGTGATAATCAAAAAATGACAGAGGAAGACGATGGTGGTAAAATTAATACTTATTGAATCCTATGCATGTATTTGGGCTAGGAGCTTGGTATCAGTTAAGCTTCAAACTACTCTATGAAATGCATTTTACTCTTTCCACTTTATAGATACAGAAACTGAGCCCTCAGAGAGATGAGGTAATAAATAGCAGGCAGAAAAGCTGGCATTCCAATCCATGACTGCCTTATTCCAAAGTGTTGGACAGTAAAATGTCAGTATTTATCAGAAATATTTCCATGAAGAGAAAGCTCTGATTCTATTAATGCCGCCACAGTTATATAGATTAAAATACTTTTTTTTTACATTTTTTTTTGGCCGTACCACTCAGCTTCCGGGACCTCTTAGTTCCCCAACCAGGAATTGAGCCCAGACTCTTGGCAATGAAAGCCAATTAAAATTCAATTATTTTTCTTATCAAGAAATTTATTTTTCATATCAAGAAAATGTGTGATGTCTCCTGCATAGGCATCTTCAGTATAAATTACTGTGAGCCATTGTCCTGCTGGAGATAGTTTTCAGTGTAAATTAGCAAACTGACAGGGAGCTTCCCTAGTGGTCCAGTGGTTAAGACTCTGCCATCCAATGTAGAGGACACTGATTCAATTCATAACCCAGGAAACAAGATCCCACATGCTGTGGGGAAACTAAGCCCATGGGCCATAACTACCGAGCCAAGGAGCTGCAAACACTGGAGCCCAAGCGCCTAGAGCCCATGCTCCATAACAAGAGAAGCCACCACAATGAGAAGCCCGTGTACCCCCAACTAGAGAGTAGCCCCTGAGCGCCACAAGAGAAAGCCTGCGTACTGCAATGAAAACCCAGCACGGCCATAAATAAATAAATAAACTGGCAACTTATGGCTTTGATTACTGTAGAAGATACAGGATTTGCTACCTAGCAACTACTGACTTATGGAGAAAGCAAAGGACTTCCAGAAAAACATCTACTTCTGCTTCATTGACTATGCTAAAGCCTTTGACTGTGTGGATCACAACAAACTGTGAAAAATTCTTAAAGAGATGGGAGTACCAGACCATCTTATCTGTCTCCAAAGAAACCTATATGCAGGTCAAGAAGCAACACTTAGAACCAGACATGGAACAATGGACTGGTTCAAAATTGGGAAAGGAGTACAAGGCTGTATATTGTCACTCTGCTTATTTAACTTATATGCAGGGTATATCATGTGAAATGCCAGGCTGGATGAATCACAAGCTGGAATCAATATTGCCAGGAAAAATATCAACAACCTCAGATATGCAGATGATACCACTCTAATGGCAGAAAGTGAAGAGAAACTAAACAGCCTCTTGATGAGAGTGAAAGAGGAAAGTGAAAAAGTTGGCTTAAAGCTCAACATTCAAAAACTAAGATCATGGCATCTGGTCCCATCACTTCATGGCAAATAGATGGGGAAAAAGTGGAAACAGTGACAGATTTTATTTTCTTGGGCTCTAAAATCACTGTGGACAGTGACTGCAGCCATGAAATTAAAAGACACTTGCTCCTTGGAAAGAAAGCTATGACAAATATAGACAGCATATTAAAAAGCAGAGACATTACTTTGCCAACAAGGTCCATACAGTCAAAGCTATAATTTTCCAGTAGTCACGTATGGATTTGAGAGCTGGACCATAAAGAAGGCTAAGCATAAAGAATTGATGCTTTCAAACTGTGGTGCTGGAGAAGACTCTTGAGAGTCTCTTGGACTGCAAGGAGATCAAACCAGTCAATCCTAAAGGAAATCAACCCTGACTATTCATTGGAAGGACTGATGCTGAAGCTCCAATACTTTGGCCACCTGATGCAAAGAGCCAACTCATTGGAAAAGACCCTGATGCTGGGAAAGATTGAAGGCAAAAGGAGAAAGGAGTGGCAGGGGCTGAGATGGCTAGACAGCATTACCCATTCAACAGACATGAATGTGAGCAAACTCCTGGAAATAGTGGAGGACAGAGTAGACCGGCCATGGGGTATCTCCTGACCTTGGATGTGGGATATTTCCTCACAGCCACTGCTCCTGACCTTGGACATAGGGTATCTCCTCTGCCGCGCAGTGCTGGACCGGCGAGAGATACCCCATGTCCAAAGTCAGGAGCAGGGCCTGCGCTTCGCTGGACCGGCCATGTGGAGATACCCCACGTCCAAGGTCAGAGAAACCCCAGTAAGACAGTAGGCACTGGAGCGGCTGTGAGGAGATACCCCACATCCAAGGGCAAAGGAGAAGCCCCAGCAAGATGGTAGGAGGGGCAAATTCGTGTTTAGAATCAAACCCCATTCCAGAGATCGCTCAGAGGGCTCAAACAAACCTTGTGCACACCAGGACCCAGGGACCCCACAGAGACTGAGACAGAACTGTGTTTGAGCGTCTCCTGTGGAGGTACGGGTCGGCAGTGGTCTGCCGCAGGGACAGGGGCTCTGGGTGTGGGTATGGCATAAGTCCTCTTGGAGGAGGTCACCATTAACCCCACCATAGAGCTGCCAGAACTTACACAGGACTGGGGAAAAGACTCTTGGAGGGCACAAACAGAACCTTGTGCACCAGGACCCAGGAGAAAGGAACAGTGACCCCACAGGAGACTTGCCTGTGGGTGTCCGGGAGTCTCCAGTGAAGGCGTGGGTCGGTGGTGGCCTGCTGCAGGGTTGGGGGCATGGACTGTAGCAGTACATGCATGGGATCTTTTGAGGGAGGTCACCATTATCTTCATTACCTCCACCATAGTTTGGCCCCAGGTAAATAGCAGGGAGGGAACACAGCTCCACCCATCAACAGAAAATTGGATTAAAGATTTACTGAGCATGGCCCCACCCATCAGAACAAGACCCAGTATCCCCCTCAGTCTATCCCATCAGGAAGCTTTCATAAGCCTCTTATCCTTCTCCATCAGAGGGCAGACAGACTGAAAACCACAATCACAGAAAACTAACCAATCTAATCACATGGACCACAGCCTTGTCTAACTCAATGAAACTATGAACCATGTTGTGTAGGGCCACCCAAGATGGATGGGTCATGGTGGAGAGTTCTGACAAAACGTGGTCCATGGGAGAAGGGAATGGCAAACCACTTCACTATTCTGCCTTGAGAACCCATGAACACTATGAAAAGGCAAAAAGATAAGACACTGAAAGATGAACTCCCAAGGTCAGTAGGTACCCAATTGCTACTAGAGATCAGTGGAAAGTAACTCCAGAAAGAATGAAGAGATGGAGCCAAAGCAAAAACAACATACAGTTGTGTATGTGACTGGTGATGGAAGCAAGGTCTGATGCTGTAAAAAGCAATATTGCACAGAAACCTGGAATGTTAGGTACATCAGTTCAGTTCAGTTCAGTCACTCAGTCATGTCCAACTCTTTGTGACCCCATGAACCGCAGCATGCCAGGCCTCCCTGTCCATCACCAACTCCCGGAGTCCACCCAAACCCATGTCCACTGAGTTGGTGATGCCATCCAACCATCTCATCCTCTGTCATCCCCTTCTCCTCCTGTCCTCAGTCTTTCCCAGCATCAGGGTCTTTTCCAATGAGTCTGGCTCTTCACATCAGCTAGCCCAAGTATTGGAGTTTCAGCTTCAATATCAGCCCTTCCAATGAACACCCAGGACTGATCTCCTTTAGGATGGACTGGTTGGATCTCCTTGCAGTCCAAGGGACTCTCAAGAGTCTTCTCCAACACCACAGTTCAAAAGCATCAATTATTCTGCACTCAGCTTTCTTTATAGTCCAACTCTCACATCCATACATGACCACTGGATAAACCATAGCCTTGACTAGATGGACATTTGTTGGCAAAATAATGTCTCTGCTTTTTAATATGTTGTCTAGGTTTGTCATAACTTTCCTTCCAAGGAGTAAGTGTCTTTTAATTTCATGGCTGCAATCACCATCTGCAGTGATTTTGGAGCCCAGAAAAATAAAGTCAGCCACTGTTTCCACTGTTTCCCCATCTATTTGCCATGAAGTGATGGGACCAGATGCTGTGATCTTAGTTTTCTGAATGTTGAGCTTTAAACCAACTTTTTCACTCTCCTCTTTCACTTTCATCAAGAGGCTCTTTAGTTCTTCTTCACTTTCTGCCATAAGGGTGGTGTCATCTGCATATCTGAGGTTATTGGTACATGAGTGAAGGCAAACTGGAAGTGGTCAAACAGGAGATGGCAAGAGTGAACGTCGACATTTTAGGAATCAGCAAAGTAAAATGGACTGGAATGGGTGAATTTAACTCAGATGAACATTATATTTACTACTGTGGGCAAGAATCCCTTAGAAGAAATGGAGTAGCCATCATAGTCAACAAAAGAGTCAGAAATGCAGTACTTGGATGCAATCTCAAAAACGACAGAATGAACTCTGTTCATTTCCAAGGCAAACCATTCTATATCACGGTAATCCAAGTCTGGCCCCAATCAGTAATGCTGAAGAAGCTGAAGTTGAACAGTTCTATGAAGACCTACAAGACCTACTAGAACTAAAACCCCTAAAAGATGTCCTTTTCATTAAAGGGGACTGGAATGCAAAAGTAGGAAGTCAAGAAACACCTGGAGTAACAGGAAAATTTGGCCTTGGAGTATGGAATGAAGCAGGGCAAAGGCTAATAGAGTTCTGCCAAGAGAACGCACTGGTCATGGCAAATACCTTCTTCCAACAACACAAGAGAAGACTCTACACAAGGACATCACCAGATGGTCAACACTGAAATCAGACTGATTATATTCTTCGCAGCCAAAGATGGAGAAGCTCTATACAGGCAGCAAAAACAAGACTGGGAGCTGACTGTGGCTCCAGATCATGAACTCCTTATTGCCAAATTCAGACTTAAATAGAAGAAAGTAAGGAAAACCACTAGACCATTCAGGTCCGACCTAAATCAAATCCCTAACGATTATACAGTGGAAGTGAGAAATAGATTTAAGGGACTAGATCTGATAGACAGAGTGCCTGATGAACTATGGACAGAGGTTCGTGACATTGTACAAGAGACAGGGAGCAAGACCATCCCCAAGAAAAAGAAATGCAAAAAAGCAAAATGGCTGTCTGAGGAGGCCTTACAAATATCTGTGAAAAGAAGAAAAGCCAAAAGCAAAGGAGAAAAGGAAAGATATGCCCATTTATGCAGACTTCCAAAGAATAGCAAGGAGAGATAAGAAAGCCTTCCTCAGTGATCAGTGAAAAGAAATAGAGGAAAACAACAGAATGGGAAAGACTAGAGATCTCTTCAAGAAAATTAGAGATACCAAGGGAACATTTCATGCAAAGATGAGCACAATAAAGGACAGAAATGGTAAATGGACCTAACAGAAGCAAAAGATATTAAGAAGAGGTGGCAAGAATACACAGAAGAACTGTACAAAAAAGATCTTCATGACCCAGATAACCACGATGGTGTGATCACTCACCTAGAGCCAGACATCCTGGAATGTGAAGTCAAGTGGGCCTTAGAAAGCATCACTACAAACAAAGCTAGTGGAGGTGATGGAATTCCAGTTGAGCTATTTCAAATCCTAAAAGATGATGCTGTGAAAGTGCTGCACTCAATATGCCAGCAAATTTGGAAAACTCAGCAGTGGCCACAGGACTGAAAAAGGTCAGTTTTCATTCCAATCCCAAAGAAAGGCAATGCCAAAAAATGCTCAAACTACTACACAATTGCACTCATCTCACACGCTAGTAAAGTAATGTTCAAAATTCTCCAAGCCAGGCTTCAACAGTACGTGAACCATGAACTTCCAAATGTTCAAGCTGGTTTTAGAAAGGCAGAAGAACTAGAGATCAAATTGCCAATATCTGCTGGATCATTGAAAAAGCAAGAGAGTTTCAGAAAAACATCTATTTCTGCTTTATGGACTATGCCAAAGCCTTTGACTGTGTAGATCACAATAAACTGTGGAAAATTCTGAAAGAGACGGAATACCAGACCACCTGACCTGCCTCTTGAGAAATCTATATGCAGGTCAGGAAGCAGCAGTTAGAACTGGACATGGAAAAACAGACTGGTTCCAAATAGGAAAAGGAGTACATCAAGGCTGTATATTGTCACCCTGCTTATTTAACTTAAATGCAGAGTACATCATGAGAAACACTGGGCTGGATGAAGCACAAGCTGGAATCAAGATTGCCGGGAGAAATATCAATAACCTCAGATATGCAGATGACACCACCCTTATGGCAGAAAGTGAAGATGAACTAAAGAGCCTCTTGATGAAAGTGAAAGAGGAGAGTGAAAAAGTTGGCTTAAAGCTCAACATTCAGAAAACTAAGATCATGGCATCTGGTCCCATCACTTCATTGCAAATAGATGGGGAAACAGTGGAAACAGTGGCAGACTTTTATTTTGGGGGGCTCCAAAATCACTGCAGATGGTGACTGCAGCCATGAAATTAAAAGACACTTACTCCTTGGAAGAAAAGTTATGACCAACCTAGACAGCATATTAAAAAGCAGAGACATTATTTTGCCAACAAATGTCCGTCTAGTCAAGGCTATGGTTTTTCCAGTAGTCGTGTATGGATGTGAGAGTTGGACTATAAAGAAAGCTGAGCACCAAAGAATTGATGCTTTTGAACTGTGGTGTTGGAAAAGACTCTTGAGAGTCCCTTGGACTGCAAGGAGATCCAACCAGTCCATCCTAAAGGAAATCAGTCCTGAATATTCATTGGAAGGACTGATGCTGAAGCTGAAACTCCAATATTTTGGCCACCTGACTCGTTTGAAAAGACCCTGATGCTGGGAGGGATTGAGGGCAGGAGGAGAAGGGGATGACAGAGGATGAGATGGCTGGATGGCATCACCAACTCGATGGGCATGAGTTTGAGTAAACTCCGGGAGTTTGTGATGGACAGGGAGGCCTGGCATGCTGCAATTCATGGGGTTGCAAAGAGTCGGACACAACTGAGCAACTGAACTGAACTGAGCACCTACTGAGCTTCTTCAAGTGGGAGCTAATACAATTTTCTTATTATTTATGCCAGTTTGAATTGGATTCAGTTACATATAGCCAAAAATATCCCAACTAATACAGTTATTGAAAATCAATGTCTGAGTGCCCTCTGCCCATTCCTGAAGTGCTCTTCCTGAAGATCCTCACATGGCTCCCTCCCACATTTCCTTCAGGTCTCTGCTGAAATGTCACTTCTTCAGCAAACCCTAGCTGGACCACTGTGTACAAAACAGCAATCTCTCTTTGTTCAGAGTAAACTGAAAAACTGAAGCTCCTCAGCAAGTTGAAAATGAATCCTAGGATCCATGTTGACTCCATCAATATGGAAATACCTTAAAACATCCAGAAAAAAATAGTATCGTCCTTTGAAATTTCATAACTTTTAATTTACCCATTTCTTTTATCACTTATTCTATTTTATCACATATTATGGGTATTTGTGGACACATCTTATCCCTCCCACTAAATTCCTATACCACTGTGCTGAAGCCAGTATGTACCAGCTCTTGAGTACCATGCATGCATCTATAACTCCACTTTCACTGATGTCATATTGGTAGCTTGAAATGGGTCACAACGAATGTATTTACACCATGGAAATCAGCAAATACTACAATTCAGGGCTCCCCACTCCACAGCTGTTATACATTTACCAGCATATGATGTTTCCATATATTATCCATTTTTATGTTCCTCAGATTACAAATGACAGTGTCTTTCTTTTATTAATTCAGCAAATATTTATTAACAGCCAACTATGTTATTCTGGAGTAGGTAATGACAACCATCTCCAGTATTCTTGCCTAGGCAATCTCATGGACAGAGGAGCCTGGGGGGCTACCGTCCATGGGGTCACAAAGAGTCGGGCATGACTGAACACACACACATGCACACAAGTGTGTGGACACATGGAGACATGGAGAGCTGTGCAAATGGTCCCAGCTGTAGGGAGTGCAAGAATAACTAAAATAGACAAAGTCTCTTCCCTTTAGAGCTTATATTCTAAGGTGGAAAATAGTCAAAAAACAAATAAAGCAAATAAACATATATAATGTATAAAAAGCAGGATATAAAAGCAGGGTAAGCAAATAGAGGGAAATCAAGGTTAGGTGAAGGGATAATGTATTTCCAGTAGAGTGTGATCAAGCTAGGCTTCTCTGAGACTGTGGCATCTGAACAGACCTGAAGGAAATGAGAGTGAGCAATGCAAGTATCTGCAGAAAGAGCATTCTAAGAAGAAGGAACAGTTAGTGCACAGAACCTGAGCTCGAAGCCTTCCAATATGCTAGGTGGCTACAAGGAAGCCAAAGCACCTAGAACAAAGAGGAAAGGTAGAAAAGAAGGTCTTAGAGGTAGCTTGACCAGATCATGTCAGCCTTGGTAGGAACTTCAGATTTCAAGTGTGCTACAAAGCCAATGGAGAGACTGGACTGAGAAAGTAGCATAATGTTTTGTTTTAAAGGGATGATTTTGGATGCCAGACTTTAGGAGAGTAAGAGAAGCAGCAAGGAGACTTATTAAGAGCTACTGAAGTAATCTAGATGACATTTGGACAAAGAGGACAAGCATATTCAGTTGTTAGTTTGAACATGACACAATCAGGTCATTTGCAAGAAGGTGCTATTCACAAAACAGACCTAGAGGAGCTCTTGTGAGAGCTGTAGGCAGATGTGGAGGTGTAGAGATTCGAGTTCTCCTGGCTGAGTCCTGGAGCAGTGGGGGACAGAGCCTCCTCTTCCACAGACCCCTCCAAGCATGCAGTCCTGCCCCCACTTGGGAAAGAATATAAGCACATATGCACAGGCACACAGCAAGGGGAGTTCCCATACCCCTCTTCCCTTCCCTGCCTTCACTCCTGAGCCATGTCTTGGGTCACCTAAGACATCTGGACTAACCACTTCAGACTGAGCAATAACGTGCTAATATAAAATTTTCCTTTGGAAGTTGCTAGGAGAGTAGCAGAGAAGGCAATGGCACCCCACTCCAGTACTCTCGCCTGGAAAATCCCATGGACAGAGGAGCCTGGTAGGCTGCAGTCCATGGGGTCGCTATGAGTTGGACATGACTGAACGACTTCACTTTCACTTTTCACTTTCATGTATTGGAGGAGGAAATGGCAACCCACTCCAGTATTCTTGCCTGGAGAATCCCACGGATGGGGAGCCTGGTGGGCTGCTGTCTGTGGGGTCGCACAGAGTTGGACACGACTGAAGCAACTTAGCAGCAGCAGCAGGAGAGTAGATTTTAAAAGATCTCATCACAAGGTGAAAAAGAATGTCTATACAAGTATAACTCAGTCACTCTGCTGTACAGCAGTAATAAACACAACGCTGTAAATCAACTATTCCTCAATTTAAAAAAAAAGGACAGTTCTCATCACAAGAAAAAGAAAATTCATAGCTATGAGTGGTTACGGATGTTAACTAGACTAATTATGGTGATCATTCCACAATATATACAACTATCAAATCATTAAGCTGTATACCTGAAACTAACATAATGTTACATGTCAATCATATCTCAATTTTAAAAACATTTCCACGTGAAAGGAGTTCTTTACAAGTCACAAAAGCCTAAAGGCTAGCATCCTCTAGTAGATAAGGATGGCATATGTGGAGATGGTGAAGAAGTCTGCTCTGAAAGGTAGAATAGACAAACTTGCTAATGGCTTAGATGTAGTTGTGTTAATGGGAAAAGAATCAAGGAATTAGACAAAGCAAGTGGATGAATATTTTAGTGCCCTTTACTGAGGTGGGAAAGGTCGGGTGAATACTGTTTAGATAGGTAAATCAAGAGTTCATTTTTGAACATGTTACTTAGAAAATTCTATTATACAATAAAATGCCAATAATGAATAGGTGATTAAATATATGGGTCTGGATTTCAGAGGGTAGGTCAGACTTAGAGATTTGAAAACCAACTAAGTATAGTAAAGCCACAGATTAAAGAGAATAAGTACTCTAAATAAACACTTTCTGAGTGAACAAACAACAGCTCTAATAGGATTTGTGCACATATAACCCTAAGGAGATTTTGGCTCTAGATAATAATATTCAGTTTTCAGTAACTTAAGTATTAATTGTACAGGAGTCACAAATAAAAACAATATGCTTACTTTGAGGTGCTTATGATAGAATTGAGAAAACAGAAGGAACAACCACACCAATTTTACAAAATTTTTAAAAATCAATAAAGGCATTCTGTAGTGAAAAACATAACTATAAACTGACACATAATCAACTCTTTTTGAGAAATTCAGAATTCAAAGCCTCTGTATAGAGAGATTCTGCATGATGTTTCAGCATTTCAATTCCCTTTCACACAATAGTTCTCTAGCTTGCCTGCATATTGGAATCACCTTGGGAACTTTTAAAATGACTTAAATCCCATCCCAGAGATTCTGATTTAATTGATCCTGGCTGTGGCGTGGACATCAGGGTGGTAAAAACCTTCCAGGTGATTCTGACGTGCAGCCAGGGTTGAAAAACACCACTGATATCTAAAAGGCTTTTGGTCAAAGATGCCAGGCATGGTAACAAGAATTTCTTGATATACGTATAAACATATCTGAGGGAGAAATCCAAACACTTTTGACCAAATGCATTAATAAGGTTGTCATTAAATAGAGGGAAAAATATAAAAAGTCAAACTGTAAAGAGTTAAATCAGTCATATACGTAATCAATCTCTAAACATAAAAAATAAAGACTAATAGAATTGTTTGGTATCTCAAAAATGACTGAGATTCAGTTTATCCAAGACTCTTCTGTTATTTCAATAGCTATAAAAAATATTGTAATAACAACAAGAGGAACATAAAGAAATCAAAACGTTATGAACTCCAGTGGGAGTTCAATGTATGTCTCAGTGAACCCAAAGCCAGTGCTCTGTGATTACCTAGAGGGATGGGATGGGGAGGGAGGTGGAGGGAGGTTAAAAAGGGAGGAGACATATGTATACCTAATGCTGATTTATGTTGATGTATGGCTTCCCTGATAGCTCATTTGGTAAAGAATCTGCCTGCAATGCAGAAGACCCCGGTTCAATTCCTGCATCGGAAGATCTGCTGGAGAAAGGATAGGCTACCCACTCCAGTATTCTTGGGCTTCCTGGTGGCTCAGCTGGTAAAGAATCTGCCTGCAATGCAGGAGACCTGGGTTCAGTCCCTGGGTTGGGAAGATCCCCTGGAGAAGGGAAAGGCTACCCACTCCAGTATTCTGGCCTAGAGAATTCCATGGACTATATAGTCCATGGGGTTGCAAAGAGTCAGACACGACTGAGCAAGTTTCACTTTCATTTCACTTTCATGGCAAAAACCACCACAATATTGTAAAGTAATTATTCTCTAATTTTAAAAAATAAAATATTTTTTAAAAGTTTTTTTAAAAGGTTATAGGGAGAGTCTACTAATTCTAAGCAATGAGATGAAAGTTGACCTAAATTTTAGAATATTTTTAAACATAGTTACAGTTATAGTCATATTGTATTTCTCAAAATACAATAGATAGAATTACTAATAAATTGTTGCTTAATGAAGACACCAGGAAACTTGCTTTTAATAAATAGTGGAGAATTATAATTAATTAGTATATAATCTGTTGACTTCAAAAGTGCCAGAAAACATTTAGAAAGTTTATTCTTGAACATGGCTTGCTTGGTAAAGCAGTTTATATAAAGTGTCATTTCAAATCAGTGGGAGGGAGAAGCTATCTTTTTAATAAATTGCACTAGAATAGCTAACTAAACATAAAGCAAAATATATTGGGTTTAATTCCTAGCTAACGCCCTACACCAAAATAATTTATGAAACAAGAGTATAAATATAGAAAAGAAAATACTGAAAGATCTAGAAGGAAATTAAGTCAAAAATAAATTTACTTTTAATCTTGGTGTGAGGAAGACCTTTCTTAAGAAATGCAAAAGCCAGAAGTCATAAAGTAAAATATTGTAAACTGACAACAAAAAATTATTCAATATCAATGTGGCAACAAAATATTATAAACAAAAAAATGAAGAAATAATCAGCAAGCAAGGGAAAATATTTTTTAACTATAGGAAACAGCTTCTTATATCACTTCATGTAATAAAAAGGTGAATAATCTTACAGAAAAATAGGTAGAGCATATGAACAGAAAGCTAAAGAAAATATAATCAAGTCCATAGCAAAATATGCTTTATCTCAGTATAAATATATTTATAAATATAGATAAAACATCAATGCAACTTATTTAATCTCTGTAAGATTTGAAAAGCTAAAAGTCAGTTAAAATCCAATATTTTTTTGGTCCAGAATAGGATACAGTTGGTGTACTTTTCCCAATTCCTTCCACTAAGTACTGCTAAACACTCTGGAAGTTACACATAAAAGAAACATAAGACTCTGAAATGTGGTGAAAAGAAAGCAAACTAGCTAGATTCCTCAGAAACCAAGAAACCACCTAGCAGTAAGTTCTCTAGGTTTTCTTTCTGCTTATTATATCCTGTACTGAGTGCTGGAGAAGCCAGTAACCCAGAAATGCCAATAGGCAGAGATAAAAACAGCAGCAAGAAAAACTTTTACTCTCTAGACAACAGACCAGGAAAAGGGCAGCCTGACAGAATGGAAAACTTTTAGACAATAACCACCCAGATCTAGAGTAACACCACAAAGAAAAAAACTGTAGGCCCATCATCCACCACCTCCATCAACAAAGGCTTACTTAATAGGAAGCCTAGATTTTGATGCTTGCCTAGCAGTAACACGGTGCTCCTTTTCCCCAACTGGAGTAGTGGTAGAGATCTCTGAGTGGGGAGCTAGGACTTTCATCCCAGCTGGATAATAATAAGCCTCATCCTCCTCCCACTGGGGAAGCACACAGGGAGCAATAACAAGGCATTGTGCTCCCTCCTAGCAAGCGGTGGGTATCAGTGAAAGCCTAATGGGAAGCCTGAACTTCCACCCCTGCCTAGGGTGTCAAAAGAGGCCAAGCAGGGAATGTGGACTTCTACCCTCACATGGCAATAATGAGGTGGCATGCCTGTTCACTTTGCCTGCTTGGAGTCAGAGGAGGCCTGCTAAAACACAAAATTTAATTAAGAACCAAACTCTCATAAAATGATACCCAAAATGTCCATGATACACCAAGAATAAGAAATATTTCAACTTGAATGACAATAAGACAACCAGCAGACACCAACATTGGATGATAGAGAGGTTAGTGTTACATAATAAGGGTTTAAAGTAGCCATCTAACTATGAACATGGGTGAAACAAATCATAAAAGAGAAAATCTCATCAAAGAAATAAAAGGCATAAGAGGAAGAGCCAAAGAAAACTTTTAGAGCTAAAAAAAAAAATACAATAATCTATAAGGAAAAACTCACTGGAACACTTTAAAAGCAGAATGGAAATGACAGAAGAAAGAATTAGTGAACTTGATCATAGTGCTTTTCAGGTCTACTATATCCTTCTACTTCTCTGTATATTCATTCTATTAATTTTTGAGAGTTTGATATTGAAACTCCAACTAAAAATCTTAATTTATCTACTTAAAAATAATTGTAATATATAGTGGAACTATATGTAACTTTGTTCTGTATTTTCCAAGTCTCCTGTAAATGTGTTATCATATTTTCATAATTTAAAAAAAATTTTCAAGTTAAAAAAAGAATTTGTGAACTTGGATATATGATCCTATTGGAACAACAGAAGAAAAGAGACTGAAAATAAATGAACAGAGCCTCGGGGACTTGTAGGACTATAAAAAAGATCTAATATTTTGATCAATAGTGTCCTAGAAGCAGCGGCAAAGAATGTGGGACAGAAAAATTATTCAAAGAAAGAGTAGCAGAGATTTTCCCAAATTTAGGAAAATACATAAATCTATATATAGATTTAAGAATCTGAGTGAATCCTAAACAGGATAAACCCAAACAAACCCTTGTTTAGGCACAAAATAATCAAACTCCTGAAAACTAAAGACAAAGGAAAAAATACTGAAAGCAGAAAGACAGAAACAATACCCAAAGAGAAAAACTATTTAAATCACAACAGATTTCTCATCAGAAACCATGCAGGAGAGGAGAGCATGTGTGTGACTATAATGGGGTAGAACAAAAAATCTTTGTAGCAATGGAATAGTTCTATATCTTAATTCTGGGGGTGGTTACACAAATATACAATGTGATGAAAGGCATAGAACCATATACATGCATTGTATCAACATCCATTTCCTGGTTTTGATATTTTTACTACAGTTATGAAAAAGTAAATGATGGGAGAAATGGTAAGAGATACACAAATCATGACTTATTCTTCTTCTTTATGAAAGTGAAAGTGAAAGTCACTCAGTCCTGTCCAATTCTTTGCAACCCCATGGAATTCTCTGGGTCAGAATACTGGAGTGGTAGCCTTTCACTTCTCCAGGGGATCTTCCCAACTCAGGGATTGAACCCAGGTCTCTCGCATTGGAGGCAGATTCTTTTTTTTTTTTTGGAGGCAGATTCTTTACCAGCTGAGCCACAAGGGAAACCCAAGAATACTGAAGGGGGTAGCCTATCCATTCTCCAGCAGATCTTCCTAACCCAAGAATTGAACTGGGGTCTCCATTGTAGGCGGCTTCTTTACCAAATGAGCTATCAGGGAAGCCCTTGTTTATAATTATTCTTGTTTATAATTGGTATATATTCCTCATGGGTTGACCCTTTTATCATAAAATGTCTTTCTTTGTCTCTAGTAACAATTTTTGGCATAAAATCCATTTTGTCTGGTGTTAGTATAGCCACTATACTAATATTAACATTAGCATGACAAAAATATATGAGTTTTTAACAGCAAAAATATTAAAGTGTATTATGGGGTTTCTAACATATATTGAAAATATATGACAACAATAGCACAAATTATGAGATGGGTATAGATGGAATTACATTGTTGTAAGTTTCTTACATTATATATGAAGTAGTATAATACTAAAGATAGACTACAATAGGTTAAGGTTGTATATTGAAATCCACAGAGTATCCACTTAAAAAATAGTACAAAGAGGTATGGCTTTAAAAAGCCAATTGAGAGACTAGAATGGAATACTAAAAAATAAAAGTTTTTTTAAAACTTAGAGACAGGAAGAGAGAAACGAATGAACAATAGAGGAGATACACAAACATCAAGATGATAAATTTAAATCCAACCATATTAAAAATCACATTAAATAAAAATGAACTAAAGACTCCAATTAAACAGAGGTTGTCAGACTGGATTTTTTTAAAAAGCAAGATCACCTATACGGTATTTGTAAGAAATACTTAAATATAAAGACACAAATAATTTTTTAAAAAAAGAACTAGGAAAAGATAGATCACACAAACACTAAGCTATATTAAACCCAGACGAAGTGAATTTCAAGACAAAGAGTTCTGCTAAAGGTAAAAAGGTTCATTTCACAATGATAAAAAGGATATTCATCAAGGAGACACAATTTTAAATTGCTATGCATTTAATAACAGAACTTCAAACTATACGAAGCAAACACTAACCAAACTAAGAGGAGAGAAATATAAATTACCAATGTCAGCTACATAATCATAGTTGCAGTTTTAACACCTCTCTCTATGACTCTTTATCTCTCTGTCTCTGTCTATGTACCTCTCAGTAATAGACACAATGAAGGAAATAAGTAAAGGCATAGAAGACTTCAACAATACTATCAACCAAATAGATCTAATTAACATATCTAGTATATACAACACTGCATTCAACAAATGCAGATAATTCAAGGGCAGAGGTAACATTCACCATGATATGCTGTGTGACAAAGCCAGTCTTAATATGTCTTTCAAAAGATAAAATCAAATATAATTTATCTTCTGAATTAATTTTAAAATGAGTAACAAAGAGATACAAAAGAATCTGCAAATACTTGGATATTAAGCCACAACTTCTAAAGAAGCCATGGGTGAAAAGTAATCACACAAAATTAGAAAATATTTTGAACCATATGATAATGAAAACACAACATATCAAAATTTATAGGATTTATCTAAAGCAGTATTTAGAAAGAAACTTATAGCTTTAAAATGCTTATATTAGGAGAAAAAGAAAATGTCCACCTTAGGATGCTAGACTTAAAAAGGAGCAAACAAAACCCAAAGTAAGTTTAAGACAAAAACTAATAAAAATAAAAGGGAAATAAATAAAACAGAAAACAGAAAAACAAAAGCTAAGTATTGGCTGTCTAAATGGTTAATAAAATTGATAAACCTCTAGGTGGGCGAATGAAGAAAAATGAAAGAAAATATAAATTACCAATGTCAGGGATAAAAGTGAGAACATTACTGCAGATACTACTACAGGTATTACCAGGTAATAAGGGAATATTTGCCTTTTCATACTGTTCATGGGATTCTCAGGAACCATAGTCAAAGCTATGGTTTTTCCAGTAGTCATGTACAGATGTGAGAGTTGGACCATAAAGAAGGCTGAGCACTGAAGAACTGATGCTTTTGAATTGTGGTGCTGGAGAAGACTCTTGAGAGTCCCTTGGACAGCAAGGAGATCAAACCAGTCAATCCTAAAGGAAATCAACCCTGAATATTCATTGGAAGGACTGATGCTGAAGCTGAAGCTCTAATACTTTGGCCACCTGATGCAAAGAGCTGACTCACTGGAAAAGACCCTGATGCTGGGAAAGATTGAAGGCAGGAAGAGAAGGGGGCAACAGAGGATGAGATGGTTGGACAGCATCACCGACTCAATGGATATGGGTTTGGGTGGATTCTGGGAGTTGGTAATGGACAGGGAGGCCTGGCATGCTTCAGTCCATGGGGTCGCAAAGAGTAGGACACAACTGAGCGACTGAACTGAACTGATTAACATTTTCTTAATTGTTCTGTTGGTCTTTACCTTCTCTAGTGTTTTCTGCCTAGAGAAGTTCCTTCAGCATTGGTTTGGTGGTGCTGAATTCTCTTAACTTGTGTGTGTCTGGAAGCCTTTTGATATATCCATCAAGTATAAATGACAGTTTTGCTGTGTAGAGTGCTCTTTATTGTAGGTTCTTCCCTTTCACCACTTTACATATATCATGCCATCCCCTTCTTGCTTGTAGAGTCTCTGTTGAGAAATCAGCTGACAATCTTATGGGAATTCCCTTGGATGTCATTTGTTCTTTTTCCCTTGTTGCTCTTAATATTGTATCTTTGTCCCTAATTTTTGTTATTTTGATTAATATGTATGTCATGGGTTCCTCCTTGGGTTTATCCTGCTGCTTTCAGGGTGTTTTTAAAGACAGTGCTACAAAAAATGATACCAAGGGTACAATTCACGCAAATATGGGCACAATCAAAGAAAGAAACAATATGGATCTCACAGAAGCAGAAGATATTAAGAAGAGGTGGCTAGAATACACAGAAGAACTATACAAAAAAGATCTTCATGAGCCACATAACAATGATGGTGTGATCACTCACCTAGAGCCAGACATCTTTGAGTGCGAAATCAATTGGGCCATAGGAAGCATCACTATGAACAAAGCTAGCAGGGGTGATGGAATTTCAGCTGAGCTATTTCAAATCCTTTGAAATAGTAATTCCTCCACTGACCTCTAGTAGCACACTGGGCACCTACTAACCTGGGGATTCCATCTCTCAGTGTCCTATCATTTTGCCTTTTCATACTGTTCATGGGTTTAACATGAATGCCTTAACATTCTCACAGCAAGAATACTGAAGAGGTTTACCACTCCCTCTCCAGTGGACCACGTTTTGTCAGAACTCTTCACCTTGACTTGTCCACCTTGGGTGACCCTACAGGGCATGGCTCACAGTTTAATTGAGTCAGAGAAGGTTGTGGTCCATATGATCAGATTGGTTAGTTTTCTGTGATTGTGGTTTTCATTCTGTCTGCCCTCTGATGAAGAAGGATAAGAGGCTTATGGAAGCTTCCTGATGGCAGAGAAAGACTGTGGCTCAGATCATGAACTCCTTATTGCCAAATTCAGACTTAAATTGAAAAAATAGGGAAAACCACTAGACCATTCAGATATGACCTAAATCAAATCCCTTACGATTATACAGTGGAAGTGAGAAATAGATTCAAGGGATTAGATCTGATAGACAGAGTGCCTGAAGAACTATGGACAGAGGTTCATGACATTGTACAGGAGGCAGGGATCAAGACCATTCCCAAGAAAAAGAAATGCAAAAAGGCAAAATGGTTGTCTGAGGAGGCCTTACAAATAGCTGTGAAAAGAAGAGAGGCGACCAGGTTGGATGCATGAGACATGTGCTCGGGCCTGGTGCACTGGGAAGACCCAGAGGGATCGGGTGGAGAGGGAGGTGGGAGGGGGGACCGGGATGGGGAATACATGTAAATCCATGGCTAATTCATTTCAGTGTATGACAAAAACCACTGCAATGTTGTAAAATAATTAGCCTCCAACTAATAAAAATAAATGGAAAAAAAAAAAACAATAACAGGTGACTTGTACTCACAAAAAAAATAAAAAAGAAAGAAAAGGCAGAGGAACCAGAGATCAAATTGCCAACATCTGCTGGATCATCAAAAAAGCAAGAGAGTTCTAGAAAAACATCTACTTCTGCTTTATTGACTATGCCAAAGCCTTTGACTGTGTGGATCACAACAAACTGTGGAAAATTCTTAAACAGATGGGAATACCAGACCACCTGACCTGTCTCTTGAGAAACCTGTATGCAGGTCAGGAAGCAACAGTTAAAACTGGACATGGAACAACAGACTGGTTTCAAACTGGGAAAGGAGTACATCAAGGCTGTATATTGTCACCCTGCTTATTTAACTTATATGCAGAGTACATCATGCGAAATGCCAGGCTGGATGAAGCACAAGCTGGAATCAAGAATTGCTGGGAGAAATATCAATAACCTCAGATATGCAGATGACACCACCCTTACAGCAGAAAGCAAAGAAGAACTAAAGAGCCTCTTGATGAAAGTGAAAGAGAAGAGTGAAAAAGTGGCTTAAAACTCAACATTCAGAAAATGAAGATCATGGCATCTGGTCCCATCACTTCACAGCAAATAGATGGGGAAACAGTGAAAACAGTGACAGACTTTATTTTTGGGGCTCCAAAATCACTGCAGATGGTAACTGCACTATGAAATTAAAAGATGCTTGCTCCTTGGAAGAAAAGCTAGACAGCATATTAAAAAGCATTACTTTGTTGACAAAGGTCCACGTAGTCAAAGCTATGGTTTTTCCAGTAGTCATGTATGGATGTGAGAGTTAGACCATAAAAAAGTTTGGGTGCTGAAGAATTGATGCTTCTGAACTGTGGTGTTGGAGAAGACTCTTGAGAGTCCCTTGAACTGCTAGGAGAACAAACCAGTCAATCCTAAAAGAAATCAACCCTTGAATAGACATTGGAAGGAGTGATGCTGAAGCTGAAACTCCAATACGTTGGCCAGCTGATGTGAAGAACTGACTCATTAGAAAAGACCCTGATGCTGGGAAAGAATGAAGACAGGAGAGGAAGGGGACGACAGAGGAACTGATGGTTGGATGGCATCACTGACCCAATGGACATGAGTTTGAGAAAGCTCCAGGAGGTCGTGAAGGACTGGCGTGCTGCAGTCCATGGGTTCGCAAAGAGCTGGACAAGACTGAACGACTGAACAACAAGAAGAAATGATAGAAGAATGCTTATCAGCTTGTGGATCTTCTTCTATTGGTTGGTGGTGGAACAGAATTATGTTCTGGAACTCTCAATCATCATCCTTCTGGTTCCAACCAGTCTGGGGTCTACATGCTTGTGATTAGCATGGAGTCACCACTCCATGGCAGTCACCATCCTCCATGGGGTGAGGAGTCTTAGATTTTGCAGAACAACTCAGAGATATGTATTGTCTATATCCCTTTCAGTTCAGTTCAGTTGCTCACTCGTGTCCAACTCTTTGCAACCCCATAGACTGCATGGGGTCCACTGCCAGGCTTCCCTGTTCATCACCAACTCCCAGAGCTTACTCAAACTCATGTCCATCAAGTCGGTGATGCCATCCAACCATCTCATCCTCTGTCATCCCCTTCTTCTCCCACCTTCAATCTTTCCCAGCATCAGGGTCTTTTCCAATGAGTTGGTTCTTCACATCAGGTGGCCAACATACTGGAGTTTCAGCTTCAGCATCAGTCCTTCCAATGAATATTCAGGACTGATTTCCTTTAGGATGAACTGGTTGGATCTCCTTGCAGTCCAAGGGACTCTCAAGAGTCTTCTCCAACACCATAGTTCAAAAGCATCAATTCTTCAGCACTCAACTTTCTTTATAGTCCAACTCTCACATCTGTACATGACTACTGGAAAAACCATAGCTTTGACTAGATGGACCTTTGTTGGCAAAGTCAATGTCTCTGCTTTTTAATATGCTGTCTAGGTTAGTCATAGCTTTTCTTCCAAGGAGCAAGTGTCTTTTAATTTCATGGCTGCAGTCACCATCTGCAGTGATTTTGGAGCCCAAAAATAAAGTCTGTCACTGTTTCCATTGTTTCCCCATCTATTTGCCATGAAGTGATGGGACTGGATGCCATGATCTTCATTTTCTGAATGTTGAGTTTTAAGCCAACTTTTTCACTCTCCTCTTTCACTTTCATCAAGAGGCTTTTTAGTTCCTCTTCACTGTCTGCCATAAGAGTTATGTCATCTGCATATCTGAGGTTATTGATATTTCTCCTGGTAATCTTGATTCCAGCTTGTGCTTCTTCCAGCCCAGCGTTTCTCATGATGTACTCTGCATATAAGTTAAATAAGCAGGGTGACAATATACAGCCTTGATATACTCCTTTTCCTATTTGGAACCAGTCTGTTGTTCCATGTCCAGTTCTAACTGTTGCTTCCTGACCTGCATACAGGTTTCTCAAGAGGCAGGTCAGGTGGTCTGGTATTCCCATCTCTTGAAGAATTTCCCACAGTTTCTTGTGATCCACACAGTCGAAGGCTTTGGTGTAGTCAATAAAGCAGAAATAGATGTTTTTCTGGAACTCTCTTGCTTTTTCGATGATCCAGTGGATATTGACAATTTGATCTCTGGTTCCTCTGCCTTTTCTAAAACCAGCTTGAACATCTGGAAGTTCTTGGTTCATGTATTGCTGAAGCCTGGTTTGGAGAATTTTGAGCATTACCTTACTAGCGTGTGAGATGAGTGCAATTGTGTGGTAGTTTGAGTATTCTTTGGCATTGCCTTTCTTAGGGATTGGAATGAAAACTGACCTTTTTCAGTCCTGTGGCCACTGCTGAGTTTTCCAAATTTGCTGGCATATTGAGTGCAGCACTTTCACAGCATCATCTTTTAGGATTTGAAATAGCTCAACTGGAATTCCATCACCTCCACTAGCTTTGTTTGTAGTGATGCTTCCTAAGGCCCACTTGACTTCACATTCCAGGATGTCTGGCTCTAGGTGAGTGATCACACCATTAGTGAAAGTGTTAGTCGCTCAGTCATGCCGGACTCTTTGTGATCCCATGGACTGCAGCCCACCAGGCTCTTCTGTCCCTGGGATTTTCCAGGCAAGGATACTGGAGTGGTTTGCCATTTCCTTCTCCACAGGATCTTCCCAACCCAGAAATCGAACCCAGGTCTCCTGCATTGCAGGCAGATTCTTTACCAATTGAGCTACCAGGGAAACCCCCTTTAGGAGGACCTAGGAGTCTCATAACTCTATTGTTCTAATCATTCATTCCTTGAGTCTGCTCTTTGGAACTCAGCAAAGACCTAGGAGACTGAACCTTTTTTCCTACAAACAAGAGATGGGACACAAAGGAGCTTTTGTACCCTAGAACACCCTACAAAGTCATGCTTGAGTTCAATCCCCTCTTTTCTTTGACATTCTTCAATCCTGAGGAGAACAGGGATGAGGCAAAAAAGGAAATAAAGTTTTGAATAAAGAGATTAATCATAAATTATGCAAGGGAACTCAGTTTTAGGAGGAACTTCTTTCATTAAGAGGAAGAGACTTTCAATTTAATTTATAAGACTAGAATAATCCTGATACCAAAATCTGTATATAGAGTATAGTTGACTCCATTTGTTTTAGGCCACTGCTTGTCTATAAATTTTAAACCAATGTGGATAAAGCCAACACAGACTCAATGAAGCCAACATATTTTTTTTTCCAATCTAGTCAGCAATGCTTTAAAAGTAATCATAAAGCTGTTGGTCATGACATTTGGCTCCACCACAAAACAATGCCATTGGGAGCAACAGTGATACAACTTTACAACTTTCCCATAATTAGTAATCATATTTTAAATAAATCATTTCTCCCAAACAACAGAATCACCAGAAAGCTTTATCCACGCCAAAGACCCAGAAATTAGTATAAAAAATAGTGACTTTTTCTTACACTTTTATAGAAATCATACTCAAGTAATCAAACCAGTTTATCCAAAATGACTATTACATGCAAACCAAGCCAAAAAGTCAGTTTGGCACCAGAAATAGTTACAGGCATTTCCTACATATTTCTCTTATGTCGTATAGGTGGAATTTCAACAGCAACAAACTTCCCTTCCAAATAAATATTAAAGCTTGGCCCTTAGCACTGACTACATTTCAACCAAGAATAGCTACCATGAGTATCACCTCATAAGTGGACACTCACAGTGCTTTGATGCAAATTGTGTTTTGACAATATAACAAAAAAGATTTCACAAAGGCCTTCTGTCTTTGCATTGACAACAGGTTGATACTATAGGAACAAACAGTGCATACTTCATTGAACTGTTTGTGGTTGACTGGTGTTTTTGGTAATATAATGAAATATAATATAAAGAAATGTGGTTTTGCCACTTTTCCTTACACAAGTTTTAAGCACAACCATGTAAGAGGTATACAGAAAGCCAGCTAGAAGGTGTCTGTCAAAAAAGCAAAAAGGTAGCTGTGCATTCGTATGTGTGTTTATTTCAGCAGAGCTATTTCCCTTTTAGGTTCTGTATTCTTTTTTTAATTCAAAGACAAAAAATGATATTACCTAGAATTCTAGCCTTGGAACAGGAAGTTCTCTGGAATTTCTTTTGCAAAATGCTTTTATAAGAAGTATCTTATTACAAATTACATTAGGGCTTCCCTGGTAGCTCAATGGTATGGTAAAGAATCCGCCTGCCAATGAAGAAGACATGGGTCTGATCCCTGGTCTGGGAAGATCCTTCCCTGGTGGCTCAGAGGGTAAAGCATCTGCCTACAATGTGGGAGACTCAGGTTCGATCCCTGGGTCAGGAAGATCCCCTAGAGAAGGAAATGGCAACCCACTCCAGTACTCTTGCCTGGAAAATCCCATGGACGGAGAAGCCTGGTAGGCTACAGTCCATGGGGTCACAAAGAGTCGGACACAACTGAGCGACTTCACTTGTGTGGGGACTTCCCTGGTGGTCCAGGGGCTAAGACTCCATGCTCCCAATGCAGGGGGCTTGGGTTCAATCCCTGGTCAGGGAACTAGATCCCACATGCCACAACTAAAGATCCTGCATGCAGCAATTAAGATCCGCCACAGTCAAATAAATAAATAACCTTTTGTAAAATATATTTTTAAAAGAAAAATAAAAAACCTGCAGCCACTAAAAAGCAGGCTTCATAAGGAGGTATCTTTCATTTTTTTTTTAGTACATATATATGCTTTGTTGCATGGTATACCCCCCCCCCCCGTCACAAACTTCATGTTTACCCAGAACCTGTAAATGTGACTTTCCATCATTCCTGCCTTGAATCACATCTACTAACATGTATTCTTTGAGTACGTTTCCATTTCTGGAGCAAGTTCAAGTTGCTTTAGTTCTGAAGTTCTTTTCCTTGTACCCCAAAGTATCTTAACACTCATAGCAAAAAAAATTTAAAGTGTGACAAAAACCTCATAGATGATAATTAAAATATGTTATTTACCTCAATGTTTGACAAATACTACAAGGATAGTACCAAAGATTTTTTAAAAGCCTGTTGAGAGCAAAGTTACTTATTTCTCCAAGTTCAAATTTAATATAAGTTTCATCCTTGGGATAAAATTTTTAATCTTCCTCAGGGTATTGGGTTGGCCATAAAGTTCATTTGGCTTTTCCTATAACATCTAAGGAAAAACCCTGAATGAACTTTTTGGCCAACCCAATACAAGACATGCTAAACTGCCATAAAAAAGCAGGACTGTGAGGGAGAATGAAATGTGCCTTTTAAGGAGAATATGGAATTTATAAAGAAAAGTTAAGCCTTCACTCCACCTTAAAGAAGGGTTAGGGTAAGGGTATAAGAAAGAAGGGGACTTGACATATTCCTGTTCTTGAAACTAAAATGAGGAGACAAAATAATCGTTGAGGTTGGCAGAATACCAATAGATTATATCAACAAGATGCCTATTGCCCTGGCTGCCCTATCTGTCTTATTTGGTGTCATTTATTACATTTTGGGAAGAGGGGCCTCTCTAAACATCTTTTCTATTTCTCATTTTCTTCCCATCAGGAAAAATTATAGGAAATTTTCAAAAAGAACAAGAAATTGAAAGAAGAGAGATCTAATAGCATCATAGTATAACCAGGTAGAAAGTGGGCAAAGACTGCTCCCTTGAAGATCCCAGGTCTCAAAAGACATATAGAACTTGGAATATACCAGTGTCACCAGGGCCAGAGAAAGGACTGAGAGAAGAAAGATAAGGTCTATTTACTTTCTGTGAACCAATGTAACATGGGACAGAGAAGAAGATCTGAGGGAAGAGGCATGAGGTTGCCAGTCAGAAGAGGTAGGCGAAATTCCCAAAGGACCAACAAGGCCTAGGAGACTAGGAGAGGTTCTAGGATTAAGCTCCCCTCCAACAGGCCTGTTAGGGACATGATGAGTTCATGCCAAGCGTACAAATGCCATAGATCTACTGGGGTGACACACAGAGAGGACTACCACTCTTACTACTGAAAGTGCTGCTGTTCATGCTTGGGGAAAACAGCTGTGACCAAAACAAAGAAGACAGTCAACTTGTCATGAACAATCATATAAGAAAGCATCTGTTTTTCCCCATCTCTCCTCTCTCAAGTCCTGCACCAGAGGGACAAGCACAGAAAAGATGGCAGAAGTGTGCATCTCTGTATTCATTATATACCAGAAAAATAAATATTATGTGAAGAAAAGAATGGAGCTTTATCTAAACATACCAAATTCTTAACTGCTTTCATACTATTTATTTCCTCATCCCCATTACAGAAACTGTGGCCTGGGAGAGTATTCATCAGAATAAAGCAAAACATACCTCCTAATGTTTTATATGGTTCTTGAATGAATAAAATCCTTTGGCATCAAGAATTACATATTATAAAGAACAAACTAGATAAGAGTGGGAAGCATAAAACATTGTTAATGCAGAGAATAATAAATGAGTAAAGGTCATCTCAGTAGATGTAGAAAAAATATTTGACAAATTTCAACATTTAGTCATGGTTTAGGGGAAAAAACAGCAAACTAGGAATAAAAGGAATCATCCTCAATCTAGATTAAAGGGCATCTACCAAAACACCTGCAACTACTATCATACTTAATGCTAAATGGCAGGAGTTCCAGAATACATTAAGAGCTCTCAAAACTCATCAATAAAAAATAAACAACTTAATAAAAACTGGGCATATGATATGAAAATCACTTTACCAAAAAAGATATATGGATACTGAATAGACATGAAAAATATTCAACATCATTAGTCATTGCTGCTGCTAAGTCACTTCAGTCATGTCCGACTCTGTGTGACCCCATAGACAGCAGCCCACCAGGCTCCCCCATCCCTGGGATTCTCCAGGCAAGAATACTGGAGTGGGTTGCCATTTCCTTCTCCAATGCATGAAAGTGAAAAGTGAAAGTGAAGTTGCTCAGTCATGTCCGACTGTAGTGACCCCATGGACTGCAGCCCACCAGGGTCCTCCGTCCATGGGATTTTCCAGGCAAGAGTGCTGGAGTGGGGTGCCATTGCCTTCTCCGTCATTAGTCATTAGGAAAATGCAAATCAAAAGCACAATGATATAAAATTACAAATCCATGACAATGGTTAAAATTAAGAAAACTTACTCTACCACGTGCTGACACAGTTACAGAGTAACTGGAACTCTCCTACATTGCTAGCGGGAATGCAAAATGGCATAGCCATTGTGGATCATTCAGTATGGAGCCTTTTGAGGCTGCCTTCTTTCACTTATCTTTCACTTACAAATGCATTTGAGATTCATTCATGTTGTTGCTTGTATCTATAGTTAGTTGCTTTTTTTAACAGGTAGAAAATTGCTTTACAATGTTGTGTTAGTTTATGCTGTACAACAACACAAATCAGTCTTAATTATATATATATATCCCCTCACTCCTGAGCTTCCCTTCCCTCCCCACATCCCACCCCTCTAGGTCATCACAGAGCACCAGGCTGGGCTCCCTGTGCTACACAGCAACTTCCCACTATTTTACACATACTAGTGTATACATGTCAATGCTACTTTCTTAGTTCATCCCACCCTCACCTTCCGCCACTGTGCCCACAAGTCCATTCTCTACTACGTTCATCGGTACTTTTTCTAGATTCCATATATATGCATTAATATAGGATACTTGTTTTTCTCTTTCTGAGTTACTTCACTCTGTATAAGAGGTTCTAGGTCCATCCACCTCATGTAGTTAGTTGCATTTTATTGTCAAAGAGTATTCCATTTGATGGACATATCAGGTTTTTTTAATCCCATTTGGGGCAATTATGAATGAGGCTGCCCATAAACATTCACATAAAGGTTTTTATGTTAACATAAATTTTGATTTCTTGAGGGTGAATACTTAAGAGTGAGACTGCAGAGTCGCATAGTAAATGTATATTTAACTTCAGAAGAAATGCCAAACCGTTTTCCATAGTGGCTATGCCAAAATGGCTCAACTACAGGGACAAAAATGGACCAGTGATTGCCAGAGGCTGAGTTACAGGGAAGGGCTGGCCACAAGTGGTCACAAGGGAATTAATATGACTGATGTAATTATTCTATAACTTGAAAGTGGTACTTGTTACAGGACTGTACATGTTCATCAATTCTTTTATAACTGTACACTAAGAAGAGTGAGTTCTACATGTGTAAATCATATCTCAATAAACCTGAATGAAAACCATTTATATAGAAGGAATACATAGAAATCCTAGGACATCCTATGCCATATTTAAACCAAAGATTTGAGATAGCAGATGGCTTCCCATTGCCTTCAGGATTTAAAAAAAAATCTAACTCCCTCAGTTGGATGTGTGTGCCTTTTAACCATCTGGCCACTGCCTGCTTCTAGGAGGTCGGCATTAGTTCTGTGTGGGCCTCATCTCAACAAGGACTACCCAGATTTGGGCATTTCCATTGTTTTTTGAGCTTGTTTTCAGCACTTCCCAGCCATTCCATTGACTTCAGAAGTCATGATCTTCCTGCTTTAATACCTAGATCTTACCAAGTCTTCTCATCTGACCGTGGCAATGCAGCTCACCGACAGACCACTTGGCAGGGTCCCAGAACCTCCCTATGAACAAGCAGCCAAAAGAAGGGGCCTTTCCTTCCCCGCCTTGCTTCAGAAGACTGAACAAGACAGAAACATAGGTATATATGTGCCAGCACATGTTTCCTGTAACATTTCTGTGATGCTCTTCACAGATAACCAATTTCTTTTATTCTCTGTTGATTCAAATATAGCATAGCTTGACATCCCTGTTGCTAGAGAATGCAATAACTTTAATGAACAGTCACAAAACTAGGAGCAGTGGGAGGGAAGCCTGGATGCAGCACTCTCAGGCTCTCACAGAGCACTTTTTGCAAATTGGATCCACCAAAGGTTAGTCACAGCATAGAGAGAAGGAACTTTACTGCCATGTCCTTGTTTGGACCCTGAATTCTAACAATCACTCTCAGCAGTTTGAACATCTCATACTGTTTCTAGAAAAGCAGGGTATGCACCCAATTTTACCAGAGGAAATTTTTTAGAGTAAGAGAAACAATGATCAGGCAGATTCTGAGGAAAAATAATTTTATATGTGTTCAAAGTACTTCTTGCCGGTATTAAAAATAGCAAAGAAGGCTCAAAGTGAAGTGAAGATAAGCCTATCAGAGACATATGGTTTCAGCAAAGCAGTCCATGACAACCACTGCAAATGCTCAGGGGTCTTTCTCAACTATTTTCAACTTCAGAGTAATCCATGTACATGATAAAATGAAACCTCTGCTTAGTGGGATGTTTCAAGAGAACAGCATCGAAACATGTATATTATCTAGGGTGAAACAGATCACCAGCCCAGGTTGGACACATGAGACAAGTGCTCGGGCCTGGTGCACTGGGAAGACCCAGAGGGATCGGGTGGAGAGGGAGGGTGGGAGTGGGGACCGGGATGGGGAATACATGTAAATCCATGGCTAATTCATTTCAATGTATGACAAAAACCACTGCAATGATGTAAAGTAATTAGCCTCCAACTAATAAAAATAAATGAAAAAGAAAAAGAATGATTATCACTGCACATGTTTAAAATTTTTTTTTAATGTTCCTTTTTTAAAAAAATCTAAACCAAACTATCCCATTAAGCAACTGAGTTTTGCTTTCTTTCCTTGGATTCTGGGACTCTGCCTGCTCATTCTTTTCCTACATTTACAGGCAACTTCTCAGTCCATCTTCTTAACTGAGCATAGGGCACGTCCCTCCCAGCCTCCACCCTGGTGGAATCACCCTGTAAAAGCAGTTTGGAGGGCTCTACTCTGCACTCAACCCCTCAAACACCCCATCTACTCCTCTGATTTTTACTGGATTGGTCAAAAGATTCACTCAGGTTTTTCTGTAACATCTTATGGAAAAACCTGAACAAACCTTTTGACCAACTCAATAACTACTTCCTGATTCCCAAACATGAGGCTCTACTCCAGACTTATTTTCTGAGTTCCAGAGTTATCTAGTACTCTAGTTGTCAGTTAGCAGTGCCACAAACTCAAAGATTCTGAAAGTAAACTCATTCTCTCTCCCCAACCATTTCCCCAACATATTCTCTTATGTATACTCCATATCTTAGCAATAATTTCTCAAACATTGTCTTGCCAATTCTACCTCCTAATTATCTCTTGAATCTGATTCTTTCTGTTCATTCTCACCACTATAACCTTAGTCCAGACTGTTTTTAGCTTTTGTGTAGGCTCTTTCCGTAGCAACTAGTCACTTTTCCTCACACACACACACACACACACACACAATTTCACCCCTCCCTTCCACTGCATTCCTTACATCCTGACCAAAAAAGTTTTTCCAAAATACAAACCTGACCATATTTCTTTAGGTTAAAATCTCTAGAGGCTTTCACTGTCTACAGAGTAAAACCCAATTTCCTCAAACATTTTATAAACTGACTCCTACCTACCTGCCATCTCTTTTATCTCCTAATCAACCTTCAAAAACATACTCAGATGTCAACTTATCTATGAAGCTCTCCCAACCAATCACTCCCCCCACAGTCAACTTAGGCCCTCTTTCCTCTGTCATGTACTTATTACCCTAATTGCTAAAATAAATTATAGTTAATTGTGTATAGGTGCTACTCAGCTAAAAAGACGAGCTTTATGAGGAAAGATTATTTATTATTCCTATCTATCTACTTAGCACTTGTTCTTAATCACCAGATAGTGAATGGATGAATGATTAAAGTGTAGAAGAAATCAATTAGTAAGCCATCAATGGTTGTTGATTTTTCTAAACATTCCAACTAGACTTCTTAATTGTCTTGAATGAAAAAGCTCCTGCTAGCCATGATTATTTGAGCAATTGAAATGGCTATATTGGCATCTATTGGGACAATAACTATAAAAGAAAAATAAAACCTTTTTACATATCTGGTGCTCTGAGTAATAACCTTGAAAACAGGCCATGAAATTTCCCCATTAAAAAAAATCCCAATGATGAGGTCTTTGCCATAGTAATAAAATTCTGGTAAACGCCGTGACCATTTATTTAGGAGAAGAATGAATTTGCAGCCTCAAGTGCTAGAGTCTAATGGAGAAGGAGTCAACACAGCCAAAAAGAAGATTGCTGCCACATTAAAGAGGACTCCAAACTTTACCACCCTGGAATATTCCAGGTCAACTTCAAGATGGATCATTTTAATAGGTGCAAATTCAATATGGTGATGGGTACCTTTCACACAAAGAGATCTCCTGTAACTGGACCACTGTAGAGCTCTTTTTTAAAGTAAATATTTGGATTGAGTATCTTTATATTTCCATACAAATGCACAGATACTGAAAAGACACAGATGAGATAATAGCAAATTTAATCTGCTCAGATAAAAAGGGGAGTCAGAGACAATGACTACCATTGTTTTGCAGAGTAAATTCAATTTATCCTTTCTGTTATTAGTCATAATCAGTGGCAATAAGGATAAAGACCAGCAGTCTGGGAAATCTCTAACAAGCCAGGGGCCCCTGCTCAGTTACATGTGACTTACACTCTGACCCTTACTAACCTGAAAAACAGAATTTGTATGAATCTTTTAAATAACACAGAGATGATGGAAAACCTGAGCTATATTTTGGTCACTGCCCCACAGAGTTGATAAAGTCACTCAAAACTGACGTGTCCCTGAAATTGTAAAGCAGTAAAATATTTGTCAAAACCAAGGCTTTTCTGCTTGGCTCAAATTCTGTAATTTGATGTCTTCCTACAGCTCCATCACATTTTGCCAATTTATATTTCCAAAATCAGTGGCAACCAAGTGTTTCAGTCAGGGTCCAAATGGGCTAGTACACTCAAATGAGGTTAATTTGAGGAGGATTTCTTTTAAAGGGACCTCTTTTTAAAAGGTGGGGGCAAGATGCTGGGGAACCACAAGTAGCCAGGGTTAATAACACAGGGCCAACTGCATAACCCCTAGGCCCAAGAGAGGAGGGAAGGGGACAGTCTTCAGAAACCAAAAGGACAGAGTTGTGTGAAGAACACTGACCTTCAATAGATGTTCTCAGCCAGCCCAAGGTGACCTTGAAGGGAGGGAGCCAAGAAAAGAATATGTGATCTCACTCTCTCTCTGATCTTTTGCTGAGGACACTGTGGGTGAAACCTACCTGGAAGTCAAAGGACATAAAATGCCTTGATGAGATCCACACAGGTCAGCATCCCAGAGCAAACACGAAAGGAAACCAGCATTGTCTACATATAGTAAGTGCCTACTGTATGCAATCTATACATAATTTTTAAACATAGTGGGGCTGGGATAAAGGAGGTTGAAGATGGAAAGTGAGTCAAAAAGGAGGAAAAGTACTCTTCACACAGGACATTAAACAATGTTTCTAACTGGGGCAAAACTCATTCAATCACCATATCTCTCAGTGAAAATCCAGAGGACAGTCTATGGAGCAGTACCCCAGATCACTAACTCAAAATCTGCTTTTGAACTGGATCCCAGGTACATGTTATGCACATGAAAAGTTTAAGAAGCATGGCTTCAAGGATGCCCTAGAGTTACTCAGGGAAATAAGAACAGTTTGAAGTTATGAGGTCTTCCCTCATAGCTCAGTTGGTAAAGAATCCGCCTGCAATGCAGGAGACCCCGGTTCGATTCCTGGGTCGGGAAGATCTGCTGGAGAAGGGATAGGCTACCCACTCCAGTATTCTTGGGCTTCCTTTGTGGCTCAACTGGTAAAGAATCTGCCTGCAATGCTAGAGACCTGGGTTCAATCCCTGGGTTGGGAAGATTCCCTGGAGAAGGGAAAGGCTACCCACTCCAGTATTCTGGCCTGTATAGTCCATGGAGTCTCAGAGAGTCAGACACGACTGAGCAACTTTCACTTTCACTTTGAAGTATTAAAGCTAGTGGGATTTCACAGGTAAAGGTTCATGGAGGACACATACTTTAAAAGGATATCAAAATATTATTTAATGGAAAACCTGGCTTTTACTTTATCATAAAGCCCGGAAGCAAACACAGGTAACCAGTAACTGAATACATAGCATTCAATAAGTAATATAGTCAAACACTGATGCTAAATATTGTTCCACTAAAACAAAGTTCTCTCACAATAAAACAAAATTCTTGTGCTACATAAATTCTCTAAAGGTTCTGTAAAGAAAGGAAAAATCCAGGCTGATTATAATTGGAAAGCTGCTGCTTCAGTCTGGGTTTTTGTGGTCCTTTCTTCTTAATAATGTTTTCCTTTCTATTTTGGGGCCAACCCTGGCACTTAATGGGTGTTCAGTAAACACTTCTGGATTGATTGAAGCCCAACAGATTTAAAATTGTGTGCTAAACTGTAATAATAGATCAGCAGCAAACACTAGTTGTAGATTTCTACTTAGAGAACAACACCATCTAGTGTCTCCATAAGAAGGTATCCCCGCCAATCCACCCATGTTTGCCTAGAAGTAAAAGAAAATTCTACTGCTAAAGCAATGGATATTGCTACTCCAAAGAATAGCAAGGAGAGATAAAAAAGCCTTCCTCAGTGACCAATGCAAAGAAATAGAGGAAAACAACAGAATGGGAAAGACTAGAGATCTCTTCAAGAAAATTAGAGATACCAAGGAAATATTTCATGCAAAGATGGGCACAATAAAGGACAGAAATGGTATGGACCTAACAGAAGCAGAAGATATTAAGAAGAGGTGGCAAGAATAACAGAAGAACTATATGAAAAATATCTTCATGACCCAGATAACCACGATCATGTGATCACTCATCTAGAGCCAGACATCCTGGAATGTGAAGTCAAGTGGGCCTTAGGAGGCATCACTACAAACAAAGCTAGTGGAGGTGATGGAATTCCAGTTGAGCTACTTCAAATCCTAGAAGATGATGCTGTGAAAGTGCTGCACTCAATATGTCAGCAAATTTGGAAAACAGCAGTGGCCACAGGACTGGAAAAGGTCAGTTTTCATTCCAATCCCAAAGAAAGGCAATGCCAAAAAATGTTCAAACTACTGCACAATTGCACTCATCTCACACACTAGCAAAGCAATGCTCAAAATTCTCCAAGCCAGGCTTCAACAGTACATGAACCATGAACTTCCAGATGTTCAAGCTGGATTTAGAAAAGGCAGAGGAACCAGAGATCAAATTGCCAACATCTGCTGGATCATCAAAAAAGCAAGAGAATTCTAGAAAAACATCTACTTCTGCTTTATTGACTATGCCAAAGCCTTTGTGTGGATCACAACAAACTGTGGAAAATTCTTAAAGAGACAGGAATACCAGACCACCTGACCTGCCTCCTGAGAAATCTGTATGCAGTCAAGAAGCAACAGTTAGAACTGGACATGGAACAACAGACTGGTTCCAAATTGGGAAAGGAGTATGTCAAGGCTGTATATTGTCACCCTGCTTATTTAACTTACATGCAGAGTATATCATGTGAAATGCCAGGCTGGATGAAGCACAAGCTGGAATCAAGATTGCTGGGAGAAATATCAACAACCTCAGATATGCAGATGACACCATCCTTATGGCAGAAAGCGAAGAAGAAGAGCCTCTTGATAAAAGTGAAAAGGAGAGTGAAAAATTGGCTTAAAACTCAACATTCAGAAAACTAAGATCATGGCAACCAGTCCCATCACTTCATGGTCAAATAGATGGGGAAACAATGGAAACAGTGACAGACTATTTGGGGGGCTCCAAAATCACTGCAGATGGTGACTGCAGCCATAAAATTAAAAGATGCTTGCTCCTTGGAAAAAAAGTTATGACCAACCTAGACAGCATATTAAAAAGCAGAGACATTACTTTGTTGACAAAGGTCCATCTAGTCAAAGCTATGGTTTTTCCAGTAGTCATGTACAGATGTGAGAGTTGGACTATAAAGAAAGCTGAGTGCTGAAGAACTGATGCTTTTGAACTGTGGTGTTGGAGAAGACTCTTGAGAGTCCCTTGGACTGCAAAGAGATCCAACCAGTCAATCCTAAAGGAAATCAGTCCTGAATATTCATTGGAAGGACTGATGCTGAAGCTGAAACTCCAATACTTTGGCCACCTCATGCGAAGAGTTGACTCATTTGAAAAGACCCTGATGCTGGGAAAGATTGAAGGCAGGAGGAGAAGGGGACAACAGAGGATGAGATGGTTGGATGGCATCACTGACTCAATGGACATGAGTTTGAGTAAGCTCCAGGAGTTGGCAATGGACAGGGAAGCCTGGTGTGCTGCAGTCCATGGAGTTGCAAAGAGTCAGACACAACTGAGCAACTGAAATGAAAGCAATGGAGGAAAGACAGTCTCTTCAATAAGTGATTCTGGGGAAAACTGAACAGCTACATGTAATGAGAAGAATGAAATTGGAACACTCCCTAACACCATACACAAAAATAAACTCAAAATCGATTAAAGACCTAAATGTAAGGCCAGACACTATAAAACTCTTAGAGGAAAACATAAGCAGAACACTCTTTGACATAAATTGCAGCAAGATCTTTTTTGACCCACCTCCTAGAATAATGAAAATAAAAACAAAAATAAACAAATAGGACCTAATTAAACATAAGAGGTTCTTGTGCAACAAAGGAAACCATAAACAAAGCAAAAAGACAACCCTCAGAATGGGAGAAAATATTTGCAAATGAAGCAACAGACAAGGGATTAATCTCCAAAATATACAAACAGCTCATTAAGCTCAATATCAAAAAAAAAACAACCCAATCAAAAATGGGCAGAAGATCTAAATAGACATTTCTCCAAAGACATACAGATGGCCAAAAAACACAGAAAACGATGCTCAACATCACTAATTATTAGAGAAATGCAAATCAAAACTACAATGAGGTATCACCTCACACCTGTCAGAATGACCATCATCAAAAAAATCTACAAACAATAAATGCTGGAGAGGGTATGGAGGAAAAGGAACCCTCTTGTGCTATTGGCGGGAATGTAAATTGGTACAGCCACTATGAAAGACAGTATGCAGGTTCCTGAAAAACTAAAATTAGAACTACTACATGACCCAGCAATCCCACTCCTAAGCATATTCCAGAGAAAACTACAATTTGAAAAGATATCTGCACCCCGGTGTTCATTGCAGCACTATTTACAATAGCCAGAACATGGAAGTAACCTAAATGTCCATCAGCATATGAATGGATAAAGAAGATATAGTACATATATACAATGAATATTACTCAGCCATAAAAAAGAACAAAATAATGCCATCTGCAACAACATGGATGGACCTAGAGATTGTCAAACTGAGTGAAATATAAGTCAGATGGAGAAAGACAAATGTCATATATTGCTTATATGTGGAATCTAAAAAAAGATACAAATGAACTTATTTACAAAATAGAAACAGAGTTACAGATGTAGAAAACAATCTTATGGTTACCAGGGAATAGAAAGGAGGAAGGACAAACTGAGAGATTGGGATTGACATATACACAGTACTATATATAAAATAGATAACTAATAAGGACCTACTGTATAGCACAGGGAACTCTACTCAATACTCTGTAATGACCTATATGGGAAAAGAATCTTTAAAAAGAGTAGATATATGTATATGTATAACTGATTCACTTTGTTGTACACCTGAAACTAACACAATATTGTAAATTAGCTACACTTAAACTAAAAAAATTTTTTTAAAGCTAGCCCACTGTGCCACATCTATCTTCCTACAGCATTAATGAAGTCTTAGAATTATTTCAGTTTGCTTTTCCCATGTATCAGTTCTATCTGTGAAATAGGAGGAGTGGTTTTGTTTACAGACAGCTCTCCCTCAATGTGTGCACAGCCTAGCCCATAACCCCTTATCTCATTTCTTACAAACACACTGCCTCCTATGCTGCTTTCCAACTTTCAGAACTTTAGTGCCTATGCCTGAGGGCTTTCTTGGGACACCAAAGCCCACCTTGCTGCTCAAATAGCAGGCCAGACTTAGCATCAACCTTGCTCCCAAAAGGTCCCAACAGATGACTAATGGGAGGTGGTGTATAAACATCCCAGTTCCCTGGCCCCAGAGAAGGGAGGCTCTTTTTGCAAAATTTTTCTCACAACATTAAGCAACAATCACTCACACTGACTTCTCTTGTCTCTCTCACTTCCCTACTCCCGTACCAATCTTTCCTCACCTCCAGATGAACTAAACTTGGACCTGAGTCTTGCCTTGAGGTCCACTTCCGGGAGGAAATCCAAACTGACATTCTGTAAAGGCAGACTTCACTGAGGTATGATTGATATATAAAACCTGTACATATTTCACATATACTACTTGATGAGTTTGGGAGTAAGTACACACTGGTGAGAGACTTCCCTGGCGGCTCAGTGGTAAAGAATCCGCCTGCCAATGCAGGAAACACAGAAGACATGGGTACACACCCTGAGTCTGGAAGATCCCCTGGATGAGGGCATAATAACCCACTTGAGTATTCTTGCCTGGAGAATCCCATGGACAGAGGAGCTGGCAGGCTACAGTCCATAGGGTCACAAAGAGCTGGACACAACTGAAGTGACTGAGCACACATACACTGGTGAAACACTATCAAGACCTCCATAGACCTCCACTACCTCCCAGCGTTGACTCTTATCACTTTTATTATTTTATTGTGGTGAGAACACGTAACATAAAATCTGCTCTATGAGAAAATTTTTAGTTTATGATACAGTATTGTTAGCTATAGGCACAGAACTTACTCATCTTGCATAATTGAAACTCTGTACCTTTTGATCAACATCTCCCCATTTCTCCCTCCCCCCAAACCCTGGAAAGTACCATTTTACTCTTTGCTGCTACGAGTCTGACTACTTTATATTCTATAGATAAGTGAGATAATAGTATTTATATTATTCAGATTTTTTAAAAAAGAAATTCTGACATCTGTGACAACATAGATGGACTTGGAGGACATTATACGAATGAAATAAGCCAGGCACAGAAAGACATTCTTACTGCACCATATCCCATCTGAAACCACTGGCCAAGAAGACAGATAGCAAAGAAATGTGCACTGCCTTGCTTGTCATTGCCAACCCCTTTCAACCTAATACTGTAATCTCCTCATCACCAGAATGTTACATGTTACATTCTCTGAGAGCAGAGGCTTTGTTTTGTTCACTAATGTATCGCCAACAGCTAGAACACTGCCCACAAAGAGCAAGCACTCAATAAATATTTGCAGACTACCAGTGATGTTGTGAGATGTAAATATAGCTCTGAGGTTGAGAGAAGAAAGTGACCTTATTGTAACCAAGATTATATGTTCATATATTAACTTCTTTTAACTCTCATTTCCATTATAAAAATTTTTTGGGAGAACTCAGATTTACAGGTCCAGTCACAATACATGTCACCAGAATAAATGTGCATTACAGATTTGAGCATTTGAGAGTATACAAGTATAAAGATTCTTATTGCCAAGGTTCATGTTTTGCCAGATTAACACTTTAATAATTACTATGACTGGAAAAGGATAATATGAAATTTTAAATTTATGCCTAAAGCAATATATTTTAGAATGTCTTTTCCTCCCGTTTTTCTTCTACAAAAGAAAATGCAATTTTCAATTGACTGTGTCTTCAAATTAAATGTGCCTTCTGGGTTTGTTTCTATTACAACTGATCACATGAACACAGTAGAATGTTCATGAAATTTTTTCCAAATCAAAGGATGTTGCAAGATTAGAAGAGGAAAATGTCTCAATTATGGAAGTTTAGACCAAAATAGGTTGAATAAATAGAGGATGTATCTTGTCTCATTCTGAACACCCATAAGATATGCTAGATTTCAATGCCAATTCATCATGGAAAGTGAGGTAAATGAGAATCAGGCAGGGCCGAGGAGAGATGGCCTCCCAAAGTGTGACATATGGCCCAATGATCACAGTCCAAAGAGGCCTCTACCCAAATAGGCACTGATAACCGGGGGGGTTAATACACTCGGTAAAGTGGCACAGAGTGCCTTTCTGGCTAAGGAAAAGGGCAGTAAGCCTGGGTTTAAGCAGAAGAGAGGAAAGATCTACACACTGGGCAGAAGGAGATGTGCAAAGGTAGGGTGCAGGCAGGGTTTCAGTAACCCTAGGTAAGTGACCCAGATACACGGCAGAGCTCAGCCCTTAAGGGGGCTTCCCAGGCGGCTCAGTGGTAAAGAATCTGCCTGCAATGCAGGAGACATGGGTTCAATCCCTGGGTCGGGAAGATCTCCTGGAGAAGGAAATGGCAACCCACTCCAGTATTCTTGCCTGGGAAATCCCATGGACAGAGGAGCCTGGCGGGCTACAGTCCCATGGGGTTGCAAAGAGACACGACTGAGCAACTAAACAACAACAACAACAACATCAGGCTCTAAGAGGAACTGGAACACAAACCAGTAATGAGGAGGGTGCATCCATGTTCAAGACTGGGACACAAATTAGTGGATACCCTGAAATTTGGTCACAAGAAGGTTTGAAATCAGAAACAAAGATTAATTTCAAAGACCCTCTGATGAGGATGAAGATAAGGTTTGAGATTCATCTTTCCAGTGACTAAGAGGACCAAGGCCAAAAGCCATCAGGGTATCCAGCTGAACAGAGCCTAGAGGGAATCAGCTACATTCACCCTGACAAATCCTAAAATGCCCCATATATCTCTAAAATGAGTATTCAGAAAAGGGTTGGATTTGAGGGTGGGGGATGAGTCTAATGGTTATTATCTTGATCTGGCTTGTTAAATTCCTTGATGATAAAGAACCTTCAGAACACAGAGTTTTCAGAACTGTGTTCCACAACACAGAAGCATTTGTTATTCATATCTACTCACAGATCTGAACCTGATGAATATGACACCTTCCAAATTGCTATGTTTGCCTGAGCTGACTACAAATCAAAGACTCATGCTGCACATGTAAAACCTGCATTAATATGAATGTTCATTAGCTTGGATCTTATTTCCAGGATCACATCAACCATGACTAAAGATTGTTCAAGGGCTATTCCTCTATTTCATATGATCCTGTGATCAAGGTTCATGGCCAGTTCCAGGCAAAAATGTGAAGGAGATAGATATTATGTAACTGGGAGGTCACATAATTGAATATTTAGGAAAATGAAGGGGAAAAAATTGCCAGTGATGCCAGACTCATAACAATAAAAGGAGTCATCCCACCTTTCCACAATCCACACCCCAACCCAGAAAGTTTCATCTAGAATTTTTCAAGTTCAAATGTATTGCTGACTTGCTTATTTTCCTTTAAGTGAAAATAAAGGATATATCTAAAGATTTAGGGATATATCTAAAGCACATTTTTAAAAAGTAGTGATAAAATTGGTCTTTTTTTACATTTTCTTAATGTTTATACCCTTTATTCTCTAAATGCCAATAACTAAGGCATGATTATTTCTATCTAGCTCAGCTTAGTATTGCTCCTATATAAACAGTACAGAAAAATGGTAATGCTAACCACTTAGATTTTATTCACATAAAGACCAGGACCCCAGCACAAATTAAATTCTCATTAAAATTTTAACTATGGAGCTTCCCTGGTGGTTCAGTGGTTAAGAATCCACCTGTCAATGCAGGGGACACAGGTTCAATCCCTGGTCTGGAAAGATCCCACATACCACAGAGCAACTAAGCCCCTAAGCCCATGCACCTCAACAACTGAGCCCACACTCTAGAGCCCACAAACCACAACTACTGAAGCCTGTGCATCTAGAACCTCTACGTCACTTCAGTCGTGTCTGACTCTGTGCGACCCCATGGACTGCAGCCTACCAGGCTCCCCCGTCCCTGGGATTCTCCAGGCAGGAACACTGGAGTGGTTGCCATTTCCTTCTCCAGTGCATGAAAGTGAAAAGTGAAAGTGAAGTCGCTCAGTCATATCCAACTCTTAGCGACCCATGGACTGCAGCCTACCAGGCTCCTTCGTCCATGGGATTTTCCAGGCAAGAGTGCTGGAGTGGGGTGCCATTGCCTTCTCCGTCTAGAACCTCTGCTCCACAATAAAAGAAGCCACTGCAATGAGAAGCCTATGAACCACAACTACAGAGTAGCCTCCACTCGTCACAACTAGAGAAAGCCCACACAGCAACAAAGACCCAGCACAGCCAATAAATAAATAATTCACACTATGAACATAAGAGCAATTTAAATATTGAACAAGATGGGTCTCAAACAGTGTATTCCATCTTCAGCTCAGTCCACTAATGTGGCTAATGATCTAAACCCAGGACCACAGGGAATGCATGTGGACTAGTTTGGGCTGCAGGGGAAGCACAGTAGACACTGCAGTGATCAGTGGTCCAGAGGGTTGAGACTGCTCAGGCAGTGTTATCAAGTACCCAGAAACAGTACACTCATGAGAAATGCTATGACAGGCATTTCCAACTGTCCCCCTTCTCTCTCACAATAAGAGAAACTGATTTTAAGCTAGACTCCTAGTCACCCCAGTTTAAAACATTTTCCATGCTACTCTGTAACTGGTGTGGCTCCATGCACCTATGTTCCAGTCAACTGAAGGTGGTGTTGTTCAGTCATTCAGTCATGTCCGATTCTTTGAGACCCCATGGACTGCAGCACGCCAGGCTTCACCAGGCTTCACCATCTCCAGGAGTTTGCTCAAACTCATGTCCACTGAGTCAGTGATGCCATCCAACCATCTCATCCTCTGTTGCCCTCTTCTCCTGCCCTCAATCTTTCCCAGCATCAGGGTCTTTTCCAATGAGTTGGTTCTTTGCATCAGGTGGCCAAAGTATTGGAGCTTCAGTTTCAGCATCAGTCCTTCCAATGAATATTCAGGGTTGATTTCCTTTAGGATTGACTGGTTTGATCTCCTGATGAGGAAGTAAAATCTACATCCTTTGGGTAATTTCATTAATGGCAAGAATATGGCCCTCTACTCTCATTTTATACCCTTCTTGCTGGCTGGAATTCAGATGCTAGAAGACTCATCTTGGATCATGTGGATGAGGGCAACATTCTAAGAATGGCAGAGAAAAAAGATGGAGAGTGCCTAGGCTCCTGATGACTTCTCAGTAGAGTAGTACCATAACTGGTGAGATTTTACTTTAAGAAATAAATTAAACTCTATCTTGCTTAAGGTATCATTCATTTTCATCTCTGTTAGAGCTGAGATTTTATGCTATTACAGATACATGGCAAATAATTTCTTACTAATAAAATCTTAAGGATGGAAGATTGCAAGTTACTTATTTTGTTTTAAATTAGGGCAGTTGTCCTACTGTAACACTACTCACACTAACTTCTATTCCAAAATTTTTATAGAGCATGAAAAAAGGAGTATAATTGTACACAGCATGTCACAAATTTCGAGAAGTTCACAGTGTACCCACAGGATGTGTCCAACATGTGAATGCCATATGTTATATGTACTATGGGTTAAAAACTGCTAGACTGGAACAGAAACCTAAGAAAATCATGGCTGCAGGTTTAATACCCATATGGATTATTTGCCTTTATACTCAGATTGTACCCTTCATCTCAATGACAGAGTCAACTAATTCATATTATAAGGCAAAACCAGCAAGAAAGCTGGACGCAAAATAATCTCCACTCATAGAAGAATCACACAGGGCACAAGCCCTACTAGTGGAAGGGCAGCTTAATGACAGCCAAAGGGCACAACAGAGGTATAATAAGCTAAACAATAAAAAGCATGATTTTTAGAGAACGAGTTTATGGTTGCAGGGAGGAAGGATGGGGGAAAGGCATAGTTAGGGAGTTTGTGATGGACATGTACACACTGCTATACTTAAAATGGATGACCAACAAGGACCTACTGCATAGCACAATGTTATGCAGCAGCCTGGATGGGAGGGGAGTTTAGGGGAGAATGGATACATGCATATTACATGGCTGGGTCCCTTCAATGTTCATCTGAAAATATCACAACATTGTTTGTTAATCAGCTATACCCTAATACAAAACACAAAGTTTAATAATGAAATAAAAGGTGTATCTTATTTATAAAAATGTCAAGAAATAAAAATAAGTATATAATAGCTTATATTTGCCAGAACACAAACAAGCATTCTCCTACACTATTGGTAGAATGTATGTTTGTTCCAAAGGAAAAAAAATCAAACAAGTGTACAAAGATGTAATGTGCTAGGTTGTTCCTCATAGTGCAATTTATAATTGTGAAAACTTCAGAGGCGGTCCTAAGATGGCAGAGGAATAGGACGGGGAGACCACTTTCTCCCCCACAAATTCATTGAAAGAACATTTGAATGCTGAGCAAATTCCACAAAACAACTTCTGAATGCTGGCAGAGGACACCAGGCACCCAGAAAGGCAGCCCATTGTCTTCAAAAGGAGGTAGGACAAAATATAAAAGATAAAAAGAGAGACAAAAGAGGTAGGGATGGAGATCCATCCAGGAAGGGAGTCTTAAAAGAGGAGAAGTTTCCAAACATCAGGAAACACTCTCACTGGCGGGTCTGTGGGGAGTTTTGGAATCTCAGAGGGCAACATAACCGGGAGGAAAAATAAATAAATAAAACCCACAGATTACATGCCTAACAGCAACTCCCAGTGCTTGCATCTGCCACCAGCAAGCAGGGGCTGAACAGGGAGGTGCGGGCTGCATTGCTTAGGGTAAGGACAGGGCCTGAATGCCCTGAGGGCAATCTGAGGGAACTAACGTGAGATAGCAACCCAAACTGTGGGATAGCCAGAGAGAGAGAGAGAGAGAGAGAGAGAGAGAGAGAGAGAGAGAGAGAGAGAGAGAGAACTATCCTGTGAAAAGCCCTAACCTAAGGCACTGCCAGGCCCGCTCACAGAACAAAGGACTGAGCGAATACCAGAGGAGAGCTAGCCGGCTGCGGACCGGCCCATCCCCCGCTGGAGACAGGGAGGCAGGCGTGGGGGGGGGGGGGCAGCCAGAGCCGGAAAGGGGCAATCTCGGCCCCAGAGAGGCATCCTCTACCAAACTGCAAGCAGGCTCCCAGTTGCTAACCAAGACTTCTTGGGATTCTGGACGGTTGACATCCGCCGGGAGGGTCGCAGCCAGAGATCAGCTCCCCAGAGGAGACACACGGCACACCTGAGATGGGCGTGCCCGCTGCCACCCAGGAAACCGAGCAGCTGGGACTGGGGAGGTGATAAGATGCACCCCCCACCTGGGGAGAGTGCGCTCACCAAGCACCTGGTCACCTGAGCTGCTCGGACCTGGGAAGGGCACAAAACGCAGGCCCAACCAAGTCTGCGCCTTTGTGGAGTACCCAAGAACCTGAACCTGAGCAGCTTAGACCTGGGAAGTGCATGCAACCCAGGGCCCGCCTCAGACAGTTCCCGGCAGAGCAACCTAGAGCCTGAGCAGTGTAGACTGGGAAAGCACACGTGCTGTGAGTGGGGGCAAACCCAGTGCAGCCGAGACACTGCGAGCACGCCCCACACAGGCCAGTGATATTTGTTTGCAGTGTTCCTCTCTCCCCACAGCACGACTGAACAAGTGAGCCTAAACAAGTGACCACCTTCACCCCCTTGTGTCAGGGCGGAAATTAGACATTGAAGAGACCAGGAAACAGAAGAAGCTAAAATAAACAGAGGGAACTGCTTTGGAAGTGACAGGTGCAACAGATTAAAACCCTGTAGTTAGCACTGACTACATTGGAAGGGGCCTATAGATCTTGAGAAGTATAAGCCAGATCAAGGAACTATCTGAAACTGAACTGACCCCACACTGCCCACAACAGCTCCAGAGAAATTCCCAGATATATTTTTAATATTATCATTTTTTAATTGTTTTAAAAATTTTTATTTTTAAATCCTCATTCAATTTTCATTTTTAAACCTACTATTACCTTGCAAAAAAAAGACCCTATTTTTAAAGCAAACTTCATATATATAATTTTTGTGACTTTGTTTTGTTTTTTAATATTGTATTTTTGAGAGTCTAACCTCTACTCTAGATTTTTAATCTTTGCTTTTTGGTATTTGTTATCAATTTTGTACCTTTAAGAACCCAATCTTCAGTACCCATTTTTACTTGGGAGTGTGATTACTGGCTTGATTGCTCTCTCCCCCTTTTGACTCTCCTTTTTCTCCACCAGGTCACCTCTATCTCCTCCCTCCCCTTCTCTTCTCTACTTAACTCTGTGAATCTCTTTGTGTGTTCTGGGCTGTGGAGAACACTTAGGGAACTGATTACTGGCTGGATCTGTCTCCTTCCTTTTGATTCCCCCTTTTCTCCTCCTTGCCACCTCTGTCTCCTTCTTCCCTCTTCTCTTCTCTGCGTAACTCAGTGAACCTCTCTGAGTGCTGTAGACTGGAGAGCACATAGGGAATTGACTACTGGCTAGCTTGCTCTCTCCCCTTTTGATTCCCCCTTTTCTCCTCCTGGTCACCTCTATCTCCCTCCTCCCTCTTCTCTTCTCCATGTAACTCTGTGAACCTCTCTGGGTGTCCCTCACTGTGAAGAAGCTTTTTGTCATTAACCAAGATGTTTTATCATCTGTGCTGTATAGATGGAGAAGTCTTGAGGCTACTGTAAGAATAAGAATGAAAACCAGAGGCAAGAGGCTTAAGTCAAAAACCTGAGAACACAGGAGAACTCCTGACTCCAGGGAACATTCATCGATAAAAGCTCATCCAAAAGCCTCCATACCTACACTGAAACCAAGCACCACCCAAGAGCCAACAAGTTCCAGAGCAAGACATACCACACAAATTCTCCAGCAATGTAGGAACATAGCCCTGAGCTTCAATATACAGGCTGCCCAAAGTCACACCAAACCCACTGACATCTCAAAACTCACTACTGGACACTTCATTGCACTCCAGAGAGAAGAAATCCAGCTCCACCCACCAGAACACTGACACAAGCTTCCCTAACCAGGAAACCTTGACAAGCCACCCATCCAACCCCACCCACAGCGAGGAACCTCCACATAAAGAGGAACCACAAACTGCCAGAATACAGAAAGCCCACCTCAAACACATCAAAATAAACAAGATTAAAAGGCAGAGAAATACTCAGCAGGTAAAGAAACATGATAAATGCCCACCAAACCAAACAAAAGAGGAGGAGATATATCTATCTCTACCTGAAAAAGAATTCAGAATAATGATAGGAAAAATGATCCAAAATCTTGAAAACAAAATGGAGTTACAGATAAATAGCCTGGAGACAAGGATTGAGAAGATGCAATAAATGTTTAACAAGGACCTAGAAGAAATAAAAAAGAGTCAATCAATAATGAATAATGCAATAAATGAGATAAAAAACACTCTGGAGGGAACCAACAGTAGAATAACAGAGGCAGAAGATAGGATAAGTGAGGTAGAAGATAGAATGGTAGAAATAAATGAAGCAGAGAGGAAAAAAGAAAAAAGAATTAAAAGAAATGAGGATAACTTCAGAAAACTCTGGGACAATATTAAACACCCCAATATTTGAATCATAATGGTCTCAGAAGAAGAAGACAAAAAGAAAGACCATGAGAAATACTTGAGGAGATAATAGTTGAAAACTTCCCTAAAATGGGGAAGGAAATAGTCACCCAAGTCCAAGAAACCCACAAGTCCCAAACAGAATAAACCCAAGGCGAGACACCTCAAGACACATATTAATCAAATTAACAAAGATCAAACACAAAGAACAAATACTAAAAGCAGCAAGAGAAAAACAACAAATAACAAACAAGGGGATTACCATAAGGATAACAGCTGATCTTTCCACAGAAACTCTTCAGGCAAGAGGGGAAATAGCAGGACATACTTAGAGTGATAAAAACGAAAAACCTACAACCCAGATTACTGTACCCAGCAAGGATCACATATCAAATATAAAGGAGAAATAAAAAGCTTCAAAAACAAGCAAAAGCTGAGAGAATTCAGCACCACCAAACCAGCTCTTCAACAAATGCTAAAGGATCTTCTCTAGACAGGAAACACAGAAAAGGTGTATAAACTCGAACCCAAAACAACAAAGTAAATGGCAATGGGATCATACTTATCAATAATTACCTTAAATGTAAATGGGTTGAATGCCCCAACCAAAAGACAAAGACTGGCTGAATGGATACAAAAACAAGACCCCTATATATGCTGTCTACAAGAGACCCACCTCAAAACAAGGGACACATACAGACTGAAAGTGAAGGGCTGGAAAAAGATATTCCATGCAAATAGAGACCAAAAGAAAGCAGGAGTAGCAATACTCATATCAGATAAAACAGACTTTAAAACAAAGGCTGTGAAAAGAGACAAAGATGGACACTACATAATGATCAAAGGATCAATCCAAGAAGAAAATATAACAATTATAAATATATATGCACACAACATAGGAGCACCACAATATGTAAGGCAAATGCTAACAAGTATGAAAGGGGAAATTAAAAATAACACAATAACAGTGGGAGGTTTTAATACCCCACTCACACCTATGGATAGATAGATCCACTGGGAAGACCCAGAGGAATCGGGTGGAGAGGGAGGTGGGAGGGGGGATCGGGATGGGGAATACATGTAACTCCATGGCTGATTCATGTCAATGTATGACAAAACCCACTGAAATGTTGTGAAGTAATTAGCCTCCAACTAACAAAAATAAATGAAAAAAAAAGTTAACAAGGAAAAAACACTTTAAATGATACAATGAACCAGTTAAACCTAATTGATATCTATAGGACATTTCACCCCAAAACAATGAATTTCACCTTTTTCTCAAGTGCACACAGAACCTTCTCCAGGATAGATCACATACTGGGCCATAAAAACTAGCCCTGGTAAATTCAAATAAACTGAAATCATTCCATTTTCTTTTCTGACCACAATGCAGTAAGATTAGCTGTCAATTACAGGGAAAAAAAACCATTAAAAATTCCAACATATGGAGGCCAAACAACACACTTCTGAATAACCAACAAATCATAGAAGAAATCAAAATATGCATTGAAATGAATGAGAATGAAAACACGACAACCCAAAACCTACAGGACACTGTAAAAGTAGTACTAAGGGTAAGGTTCATAGCAATACAGGCTTACCTCAAGAAACAAGAAAAAAGTCAAATAAATAACCTAATTCAACTAATGCAACTAGAAAAGGAAGAAATGGAGAACCCAAGAGTTAGTAGAAGGAAAGAAATCTTAAAAATCAGGGCAGAAATAAATGAAAAAGAAAGAAAGGAGACAATAGCAAAAATCAACAAAGCTAAAAGCTGGTTCTTTGAGAAGATAAATAAAATAGCAAACCATTATCCAAACTCATCAAGAAACAAAGGGAAAAGAATCAAATCAACAAAATTAGAAATGGAAATGGAGAAATCACAACAGACAACACAGAAATACAAAGGATCATAAGAGACTACTATCAGCAACTATATGCCAATAAAATGGACAACTTGGAAGAAATGGACAAATTCTTAGAAAAGTATAACTTTCCAAAACTGAACCAGGAAGAAATAGAAAATCTTAACAGACCCATCACAAGCACAGAAATTGAAACTGTAATCAAAAATCTTCCAACAAACAAAAGTCCAGGACCAGATGGCTTCACAGGTGAATTCTACCAAAAATTTAGAGAAGAGCTAACACCTATCCTACTCAAACTCTTCCAGAAAATTGCAGAGGAAGGTAAACTTCCAAACTCATTCTATGAGGCCACCATCACCCTAATACCAAAACCAGACAAAGATGCCACAAAAAAAGAAAACTACAGGCCAATATTACTGATGAACATAGATGCAAAAATCCTTAACAAAATTCTAGCAAACAGGATCCAACAACATATTAAAAAGATTATAAGATTATACATCATGACCAAGTAGGCTTTATCCCAGGAATGCAAGGATTCTTTTTTTTCCATTTATTTTTATTAGTTGGAGGCTAATTACTTCACAACATTTCAGTGGGTTTTGTCATACATTGACATGAATCAGCCATGGATTTACATGTATTCCCCATCCCAATCCCCTCTCCCACCTCCCTCTCCCCGATTCCTCTGGGTCTTCCCAGTGCATCAGGCCTGAGCACTTGTCTCATGCATCCAGCCTGGGCTGGTAATCTGTTTCACCCTAGATAATATACATGGTTCGATGCTATTCTCTCAAATCATCCCACCCTCGCCTTCTCCCACAGAGCCTAAAAGAAAGGATGAGAAGAAAGGAGGGAGAGAGCAAGTAGAGGAAAAGTGAACACAGACTCTGGTAAAGAACAGATCTGAATCCGAAACCAGACTCTACCTCATAGATCTTAGATAATGAACAAACTAAGAACTTCTTTAAACCTAAATTCTCTCATCTGTAAAAATAAGACTAAGAATTACCTTAAAAGGTAATTATGAAGGTTTAATATGGTCATATATGAGTTTTTCCAAACTTCTGAAGGACACTAATCATTTCAAATGTTCAAATACAGTATTTCCTTGGGAAATTCAGAATGCATGTTTGGATATTAAAGATTCTACCAAGCCTCCCTTAAATAAACCAGTGTAACTTCATTTAATCTAGCCTTTCCTGAATTCATCTGACCATGAAAATATATTTTACAGCATATCTATGAACCTACTTAATGGACACACTCTGCTACCCAGAATTCAGTGACTGCTTAGGTAGTTTTTGTCCTTTTTTCCATCTATAAAGGACTAAGACTGGATTCTTATGATGCCAGAAATAGTGAACTAGATTGACTAGAAGACAGCTTGTAATTAAGAACCTAAAGGAATAATGAACTTAAAGAGGAGAAGTCAGACTGGAAGTAACACAGACAAAAGCTACAAGTTATTTCCCAACACAGCAATGATGCATTTCATAGCTTAAAGGAAAAAAGAATGATGTCATCCCATATTAACATAAAATCACAATTTCTGATACTAAATGTAATGTGTAATCAACAAATGAAGCTTACATGTGAATAATATGTTGATTAATCCTATTACATGCCAAGATCCTTACAGATAAAAGCAAGCCAATTTCAATTTATGGTTTCATAATGCATTAGCATTGTCGAGGGGCCTGTCCAATAGGAGATAGCAAGGTCCATCTTCAATATAATTAATTTGTTTACTTACAAGTTGAATAATCAGATCCTACAGATATTTTTTAGGGGTCAGCATGAAAACTTCCCAGAAGAAATTAAGAAATAACACATGATAAAACCAACACTGATATGGGCAACACCATGAAAATTCAAAAGCATTTTATATTTACACCATCATTATCTTTAACTTAGTACAATTAATATAATGAATAAATAACTGGAGAAGGTAAAAGGTGCTTTGCTTATGATTCATAAATGGTAGAGGGAAATAAATACTCTCTCAAAATATCTTATAACCCTGTCCCTTCCTCATCTTCAATACATTGTTGACATTACAAAAGTTACCATATGCTAACTGGTATTGAGCAAGTGGTGGATAAAGGGAAAATCTTCTAGGAATTTGTAAAGACAGTAGCTACCAGCAGACTTGCAGCCCAGATTTTACATCTGCAGTTCTGAGCCTTGGATGCTCACTGAAAATACTGGAGTGGGTAGCTTTTCCCTTCTCCAGCAGATCTTCCCAACCCATTGCAAGCGGCCTTTTCTTTACCAACTGAGCTATCAGGGAAGCCCACTGAAATCACTGAGTACTTTAAAAAGTGATGCCTGGATTCTACTTCTGCAGATTCTGGTTTAAACAGTCTATATAGTTCAGCTTGGACACAAGGATTTTTTTAAGTTCCATCAGACAATTTTACACAGAGCCAAGCTGGAGAACCACTGTTTGGAAGAAGGTACATCGTTCCTGGGGCTTCCCAGGTATCTCAGCGGTAAAGAATCTGCCTGCCAATGCAGGAGACCCGGGTTCAGCCCCTGGGTTGGGAAGATCCCCTGGAGAAGGAAATGGCAACCCACTCCAGTACTCTTGCCCAGGCAAGTCCCTGGACAGAGGAGACTGGTGGGCTTCAGTTCATGGGATCACAAGAGTCTTAAACAAGAACATTCCTAGGCCGCAAAGAAGTCCCATGCCTTTTTCAAGAACGATGACCACCACACAGACAAAACTAAGAAAGCCCCAAGAAAATGAGATACTTCTTATTCTTAATTAGGAAGAAGAAATAAGAGACTGTAGAAACAGACCTCGAAAACTTTGAATGTAGAAATGAATTCTGACACAGACCTGAAACAACTATGCTTACTAAGTTTAATGAAATACAACACAAGCCTGAAACTAACTTTACTGGAAACCACAAAAGGTTTCCAAGGAGATTTGAAAATGCAGCCAAAGAACTTATAGAAATAACAACTAAAATCTAAAATTTAAAACTCAATGGATTAGTTTAACAGCAGATTACACATATAGCAAAAGAAAAAGCTAATAAAAAGAAATACAGTTCAGAAGAAAGAATCCAAAATTCAGCACAAAAATACAGAAACAGAGAAAATTAAGCAAAGCATTTAAGAAACTCTATGTGGAGTGTGCCTGCTGGCTCAGATGGTAAAGAGTCTGCCTGCAATGCAGGAGACTCAGGTTTGATTCCTGGGTCAGGAAGATCCCCTGGAGAAGGAAATGGCAACCCACTCCAGTATTCTTGCCCAGAAAATCCCATGGACAGAGGAGCCTGGTGGGCTACAGTCCATGGGGTCGCAAAGAATCAGACACGACTGAGTGACTAACACTTTCACTTCACTTTCATGTGGAGTGTAGAGTCAAAAGGTTTCAGATATATCAAACCTCTGAATATCTAAAACAGAATAACATGTATCACCAGTATTAATATTTACATGATCTATAACATCATGCCTTAACTCAAACCTCCATTTCTATACAATTAAGTTTAAAAGAGCACACGTCCATAAAATTCAGAGGTTTGAACAAACTGTCATTTTTTGAGAGGACAGTGTGATTTTCAAAGACTAACATTTTATGAGACTTCATCTTTGGTTTATTCTTACCATCTCTGCAATTCCACAGGAGGTGTTTACACATATATCTTTTGACCTTGATTTTATCAAGTGCTAATTTTAATGTTCATATATCAGTTGCCATGTGTAAAGCAGTGACAAGCTTTAATTTTCTGTATTTCATAGTTGAGTAGCCTCCATTCTTTCCTTAGAAATATACAAAATATTTTGAGTCTATGAGATTTATAAGTGCATCTAAATTTTTCCAAGTTCCAAATAATGGCAGTGTAACTATAAGTACACTCTCTTTCAGCTCATCATTTACAATGAACAGTTTTCTCTAAATCAGTGATTTTTGGAGCTGCAATTAAGACCTATTAGTGAACTCTAAAACTGATTTAGCATATCAAAAGCAGCATTTTAAAAGAATTAAACCAGAACAGAAAAACAGAAAATATCAGAGTACACTTAAGAGTAAGAATTGTTTCTTAAAATTTATTTTCATGTGTATAAGTTATTTACATATATAATGTATATTTATTTCATATATACCATCTCTATATATACATACATGAACATATATGTTTGAGTGTACCAAGTTAAAATATAAAATTATTTTTTAACTGTGGGTTGTGGTCAAAAATTTCAAAGTCACCAGTGTAAATAATCTCACAGGTATGCCACACAGCAAAATATACATATAATTCCTACAAAATATTTCAAAGAACCTTGAGAGAGCAAGTGTATTAATCTCAGCTCTGTTGTAAAACAGGCATCTCAAAAATCTTAAGATTGCCACAACGAACATGTATTTTTTGCTTATATCATATGTTGTCACCCACAGGTGTGCTGCTATAATTCCATGTGTGATTTCAACTCTGGGGTCCAGACTGCAGGAGACGCTCCTACTTAAGACATATGCACTTTAATGGCAGAGAGAACAAGCAAGAGCAATGGATGTGTTTGATACTCAGATGTGGCACACATCACGTCCACTCACAGTCCACTAGGTAGATTATATCACATGTCTGAGCCCAGAGTTAATGTAGTAGTATTATGAAGTCTGCCTTCAAAGTGACACAGCAACTCAAATGGCAACAAAGACAAACATCTCATCACTAAGGGAGCTAGTATTTGGGAACAATCATACAATCTATCAGAGCAATTCACTTCTCTCCTTCCCCTAATCCCTTTGTAAAAAGAGAGTATTTCTTGTCCCCGGGGCAGGAAAGAGGCCAAGGTCACACCTTATGTGAGTTGTGGCATGGTTAGTTTCCTCTGGATTCTGGTCAGGTATGTCTCACTTAATTGGGGCTATTATCCTACAAATGAACTAGGATTATTCTAGTATAACTAGAATAGGACAAATCCTCCATGTACAGGGAAAAATCACCAAGACAACATATAATGAAGACAACAATGATTACCTAGAAATCAAGAAAATTTCATAAATGAAAAAACTGTTACCCAAAAAGGGGTTAAGACTGATCTTCTTCCAAAGGGCACCAAGGCATTTATATAAATGAAGGGCAGATAACACTAATAACACTATGAGAAACTGAATGTTTCTATGGTATGTTAAAAGTACTCATTATCTGTTCTGTTCTCTTGTGGAAGTTTACATAAGTAAATGTTATTATCATTTTCTTAAGATCAAACCACTGAAGATTATGCATTCCAGTGTTTCTTCCTTAACTCAAAAATAGTTTAGAATTCCAGTCACGAATTGAAGAAACAGCCAATAATAAATCTCATGAATGCTTATGACTCTCTGGGAACTGAACCTTTAAAAGAGTGACAAATCAGGTATTCATAAGTGAACATTATTTTAAAATTTCCAACTAGTATGAATCATTTCAAGTCAAATTATAATAGAAATGTCCTATCTATATTAAATCTGAAACTATGCACTTAAATGCCCAATAATTTATTATTTGAGAGAACATGAACAAGACCCCAATCAATTTACATGAGAAAGTCCAAGAAAACACAAAACTGCTGCCAAGTTCCAACTGTCCCATCCTGATAATTTTGTTAAAAAAATATTCAATGGAAAATAAAATGGCTGTTTATGTAACTTCAGTTCAGTTCAGTCGCTCAGTCATGTCCGACTCTTTGCCACCCCATGGACTGCAGCACGCCAGGCTTCCCTGTCCATCACCAACTCCCGGAGCCTACTCAAACTCATGTCCATCGCGTCAGTGAGCCATCCACTCATTTCATCCTCTGTAGTCCCCTTCTCCTCCCACCTTCAATCTTTCCCTGTATCAGGGTCTTTTCAAATGAGCTGGTTCTTTGCATCAGGTGACCAATGTATTGGAGTTTCAGCTTCAGCATCACTCCTTCCAATGAATATTCAGGATTGATTTCCTTTAGGATTGACTGGTTGGATCTCCTTGCATCCAAGGGACTCTCAAGAGTCTTCTCCAACACCACAGTTCAAAAGCATCAATTCTTTGGCACTCAGCTTTCTTTATAGTCCAACTCTCACATCCATATATGACTACTGGAAAAACCATAGCTTTGACTAGACGGACCTTTGTTGGCAAAGTAATATCTCTGCTTTTTAATATGCTGTCTAGGTTGGTCATAGTTTTTCTTCCAAGGAGCAAGTGTCTTTTAATTTCATGGCTGCAGTCACCATCTGCAGTGATTTTGGAACCCAAGAAAATAAAGTCTGTCACTGTTTCCATTGTTTCCCCATCTATTTGCCATGAAGTGATGGGACCAGATGCCATGATCTTAGTTTTCTGAATGTTGAGCTTTAAGTCAACTTTTTCACTCTCCTCTTTCACTTTCATCAAGAGGCTCTTTAGTTCTTCTTTGCTTTCTGCCATAAGGGTGGTGTCATCTGTGTATCTGAGGTTATTGATATTTCTCCAGCAATCTTGATTCCAGCTTGTGCTTCATCCAGCCCAGCATTTCGCATGATGTACTCTGCATATAAGTTAAATAAGCAGGGTGACAATATACAGCCTTGACATATTCCTTTCCCAATTTGGAACCAGTCTGTTGTTCCATGTCCAGTTCTAACTGTTGCTCTTGACCTGCATACAGATTTCTCAGGAAGCAGATCAAGTGGTCTGGTATTCCCATCTCTTTAAGAATTTTCCAGTTTATTGTGATCCACACAGTCAAAAGCTTTGGCGTAGTCAATAAAGCAAAAATAGATGTTTTTCCAGAACTCTCTTGCTTTTTCATAACTTAGCTATAAATAAAATTATAGTGTGTGTGTGTGTGTGTGTGTGTGAACTCGAGGCCACATGATACCTCCACTTGAACACCTCTGGGCAATACACAGGCACATATCTCTATGTAGCAATAGTCCTGCACAAAAACTATCCTTACAGTCTTCAGTGGTCTCTATGTTATCTATCAAATGGAATTAACAATCGTTCAATACATACTTCATCCCCAAGTGAACCCTCACCTCAGTAGTCACAACCTAAAAGGAAAGCCTGAGAAGGGACCATGTGGCACTTTACCTTGCTTTGGCCCAAGGAAGACTTTCATTGATTATGTGACATGTCACTGTCACTTTACTGAGACATCAAAGGAGGTAAGTGTGAAGGAAGTCCCTCCAAACATCTCAAAGGAGGCCATACCAAGAGTCACCTAAACTCTGGGTAGAACACAAGATGTAATGTCACTATTTTCACATAAGATGACTGAAACAGCTATTGATGGTGACAGCACCCAAATACTACAGTCACAAGGTAAAGAAGAAAAGGGACTTCCCAAAGTACCACTGAGACTTGGAATATTAAAACTGAAGGAAAAATAAGAGTTATTTAACTTGACCCTTCCGTTTGACATATAATGAAGCAGATTTAAAGCATTCTAATGACTCTTCCAAGGTCACCCCAGTTAATTTTTTTTATGACAATTTGAGTTGAACCTATGTCTCATGATTCACAGCTCACTGCTCTTTCCAATACAACTCTGAAACTCCAGTTGCAGCACTGATTTCTCAACAAGGAAGCACTGGACAATTATAGCTAGGATAATAGCGAATAATATTTAATGACAGTGGGCTTCCCTCATAGCTCAGTCGGTAAAGAATCTGCCTGCAATGCAGGAGACCCAGGTTTGATTCCTGGGTTGGGAAGATCCCCTGGAGAAGGAAATGGCAATCCACTCCAGTATTCTTGCCTGGAAAATCCCATGGACAGAGGAGCCTGGTGGGCTATAGTCCATGGGGTCACAAGAGTCAGACACAACTTAGCAACTGAACCACCACCATTTAATGTCAGGGTAAAAGCAACTTTCTTGTGTGATAGAAATATTCTTTATTTGATTGAGGTGCAACATGTGTATATATTTGTATACTCGCTGAATGTAAGATGTGTACATTTCACCATAAATTATTTTATTATTAAAATAAAATATATAATAAAAATAATTTATGAGATGCCAAAAATTATTTAATGATATAAGAAACTGCACAGGATATAGTTAAGCTTCTGTGGAACTTCCTTCATAGCTCAGTTGGTAAAGAATCCACCTGCAATGCAGGAGACCCGGTTCAATTCCTGGGTTGGAAAGATCCCCTGGAGAAGGGAAAGGCTACCCACTCCAGTATTCTAGCCTGGAGAATTCCATGGACTATACAGTCCATGGGGTCGCAAAGAGTTGGACACAACTGAGCAACTTTCACTTTCACTTTACCTTATCCTAGGTCATGAAGAAATCAGAACCTGAGGTAAGGATTAAGATATTAAACTTTATTTGGGAGGTATAACTTGGGCAGTGAGAGTGAAGATAAAAGGGCTAAGGTAAGGAATAAGACAAGGAAAAATGCAAAACATGCAATGTGGTGCATTACTTAGCATGATTACTGCTTCATAAGGAACCATGAAGAGGCACAGTAATACACACAGCAGATGTATTCGCTCAGCAGACCACACCCTAGAAACTTTGCCAGAAGGACCTGTATGTACTTCAGAGCCCTCCGGAGGATAAAGAAAAGGGGGAAATTGATCTAACTAGTTCCTTCTTATCTCTCATTTCCTGCTCCTATTGCATACATCCCACAGTAACACTGGGCTTCCCTGGTGATTCAGATGGTAAATCTGCCTGAAATGTAGGAGGCCCAGGTTCAATCCCTGGGTTGGAAAGATCCCCTGGAAAAGGAAAGGCAACCCACTCCAGTATTCTTGCCTGGAGAATTCTATGAACAGAGGAGCCTGGCAGGCTACAGTCCGTGGGATCAGAGTCAAGAACGACTGAGTGACTATCACTTTCACTTTCCCAGTAATACCAAATGGACCCCTAGGCAGCTGTTCAAGAAACCAGATCCCAGGATTCCCTGGCGGTCCAGTGGTTAAGATTCTGTACTTCCACTACAAGGGGCACAGGCTGGATCCCTGACCAGGGAACTAAAATCCCGCATGCCACATTGCCAAAAAAAAAAAAAAAAAAAAAAGGAGAAAAGAAACCAGATGCCACAACCCACAGTGATATTTCTTCTCACTTTGAATTTGGAGGGTAACTCAGTGCAGATGGGACACTATCCAAATGATATGGCACACAGGTTTGTAAACACATAGATTAATGAGTAGGCTACAGAATAATATGCAAACTATTATCCTATTTTTATTAAATAAATAAATCTAGGAGAATATGTTCCAAAATATTAAAAATAATCATCTCTAGAGTGGTGAAGTTAACACTGATTGCTTTTCTACTTTGGTCTTCTTTATATTTGCTCAGTTTTCCACCCTCCAAAGTCTAATACTCATAGCTCCACAGTGTTCCCTTTTCTCCCACCTTACTACCTTCAATCCTTCATGCCATGATGATGTTTTTAAGCCTACAGAGGAAAGTTACTTGGGATTTGGTCACTAAACTCAGAATGCACAGCAAATACTGCATATAGTAAATATTACTTTTGAAAATCTCTTAAATTACTCATAATAGTTTACTGCCCATAACAAATGGTATGTTGTGTACTACTCATAAACTGATTTCGAGGCCCCCTCAAATTTGAGAACTTCTGAGCTTTATGGAAGGAAAAATAAAAAATGTATGTGCAGTTGTCTATACAGTCAAACTATGCTGAAGTTAAGATAAAGCTCTCACTCTGGGTGCCCATATGGTTCCCTTCCTCCCTTCAGCCAAGGTTCCACTCAGGTATGATCTCCTGATATACAGGGTGGTTTGTTGGGGGAAGATGAAAGAAAGAGAGACAGCACTCAGAACTGGAAGATTCCAGAGAAGAGAGAGTAAAATGATCAAGACACAAGTGTGAAAAGGAAGAGATTTCCAACACATTGGTGTTCCTGTTCTGTTCAAATTATTAAATAAAACCCATTGAAAATTATCACAATCTACCATTTGAAAATGCAACTTACTTAATGTTTGTATATGCATTGAAATAAAAGAATATACTAACAATGAAAGTAACGGAACCCTCTTTGCTTACTACCATATCTGAAATGGTAACTCGCTCCAGTATTCTTGCCTGGGAAATCCCATGGACAGAGGAGCCTAGCAGGCTACAGTCCATGGGGTCGCAAAGAATCGGACACAACTTAGCAACTAAACAACAACAACAACATCTGAAATAGCAGCTCTTGGTGACCCCTATGCTTTTAATTTGTTTCATTTAGAGTAGAGCTCTTCTAACAGCCTGACAGCATATCAAATACATAGCTGCTAATTTGTTTGTTCAATTTCTCCTTCGTTAGAATATAAGCTCCATGAGGGCAGAGACTTTGTATATTTTGTTCACTGCTGTCTCCTCAGTGAGCTTAGAAGAATCGTGGCACATAACAGGTGCTCAAAAAATATTTGTTAAAGAAAAGTAACAATTAAATCCCTAATGTGCTTTAATATTAAGCCTCTATAATCTTAATATACATTCTCAAATGTGTTTAGTTTGTTGTGTTAAGGAAGCTACCACACTGTTCCTTCCTCTTTTTCTTCAGACACAGGTATTAGCAAACTCAGGGCACTAATTGCCCAGCTTAGAATTGAATGGCACTAGGACCATACTTCAAAGATTGCGCTCTACTTAATAAACCATTGTACAGATTTTGCATTTTTCATGTTTCATTTCTAAATCACTAAGGTTTTATAGAATTATTACTATTTCTTACAAAATATTTTCTTATTTTATCATTCTAGACTATTGAATTACAGTGGTTCTGTTTGACATGCCTTCAATATTCCATATGAAACTTGATTTATGCCACTATATCTCTGAGACTGGAAACTTAAGTTTATTGATATATGACTTACAGGACACAATCTATCCAGTATATTTACTAGTACCTTTAAAACATTATGTTGTATTCTTCTGTAACCTGCTACAATCTAGTCTTAAAAATACATTTTGCAAATATATAAAGTCACTTAGTGACTTTGACCCAACCCATATTTATATTTTGCTTTTTATAAAAATTGAATAACCTCTTTTAAAACTATGAATAAGGGATGCTTCTGAGAAAGTAGAAGGATAAATAAATATTTTAATCTTCTTCATTCATACTTTATCTCATTCCAAAAATTATTTCAGATAACTTATATATAGACTCTACAAGATTAAAAATATATAAGAACTCAAGGACAAGGAAAATTAAAGAAATAATGGTACTATGTGACCAGAAAAGTATCCTTTATACCTAGAAAGTACAGAGCAGGAACAGACTATTAACAATTACACTTCATTGTTTTCTCCCTCTCACTGTGACCGAATAAAATTTCTATACTCTGAGAAAAGGGGAGCAAAGTATTCAATTCTTCCTAAAAAAATTCAATTGAAGAAAGAAAAACAGGGAATTCCCTGGCAGTCCAGTGGTTAGGACTCAGCACTTTCACTCCTGGGCCCAGGTTCAATCCCTGGTTGGGAAACTAAGATCCCACAAGTTGCATGGCTTGGATTAAAAAAAAAAAAGAAAAGAAAAGAAAACAGAAAGGAAAACAATTAGAAAATGTCTGTTTTGTGTTAAGAATTCATTTGAATCAGTTCTAATGAGATGGATGAATCTGGAGCCCATTATACAGAGCGAAGTAAGCTAGAAAGATAAAGACCATTACAGTATACTAACATATATATATGGAATTTAGAAAGATGGTAACGATAACCCTATATGCAAAACAGAAAAAGAGACTCAGATGTATAGAACAGACTTGTGGACTCTGGGAGAAGGCGAGGGTGGGATGTTTCAAGAGAACAGCATTGAAACATGTATATTATCTAGGGTGAAACGGATAACCAGCTCAGGTTGGGTACATGAGACAAGTGCTCGGGCCTGGTGCACTGGGAAGACCCAGAGGGATCGGGTGGAGAGGGAGGTGGGAGGGGGGACTGGGATGGGGAATACATGTAAATCCATGGCTAATTCATTTCAATGTATAACAAAAAGTACTGTAATGATGTAAAGTAATTAGCCTCCAACTAATAAAAATAAATGGAAAAATAAATAAATAAATAAAAAGAAATATAACAGAAAAATTTCCTGATTAAGCTTGGCTCTCAGACTTCACTAATCAAAGTAGGTCCTAATGTCCTAAATATCCATCAACAGATGAATGGATAAACAAGATGTGATGTATATACAATGGAATATTATTCAGCCATAAAAATGAATGAAATAATGCCATCTGCAGCAACATGGATGAACCTGGAGATTATCATGCTAAGTGAAGTAAGTTAAACAGAGAAAGACAAATACATTATGATATCACTAACATGTGGAATCTAAAAAAATGATACAAATGAACTTATTTATAAAACAGAAATAGACTCATAGACATAGAAAACAAATTTATGGTTGTAAAAGGGGAAAGTGGGATGGGGGGATAAGTTAGGAGTATCAGATTAACAGATACACACTACTTTATATAAAATTGACAAACAAGGACCTACTCTATATCACAGGGAACTATATTTAGTGTCTTGTAATAACCAATAATGGAAAAGAATATATATAACTGAATTGCTTTTCTATACACCTGAAGCTAACAAAATATTGTAAATAAACTATACTTCAAAAAAAACATCGAGTTCAGCATTCAAAGTAGGGTTTCTATACCCTAGGAGGTACATATGACAACCTATCAACCCATGTAGAGTGAATGGAAACTATTAGGATTTTTTTTCCATTTATTTTTATTAGTTGGAGGCTAATACATTTACTTTTTTATCATCCAGTTTTGGTTCTATAATGTTTATCTTACATATTTGAGATACTTCTTTCAAGTATATGTTCAAAGCACAAGAACATTTTTTAACAAAATTGGGATTAGAATATGTGTGTGTCTACATATATAATAACATCTGTCACTTACCTTTACTAAGACTCCAACACAAGCTTTTTCTCATGCGTTAAATATTACTTGAAAAACTAAATTTATTGAATGTATTATATGGATGAACTATAAGTTCCATTAAACTGTAATCTTCAGTTGTTAGAAAATCAGATTGTTTCTAATATTAACTATTTTAAATGAAGTTGTAATGAACATCCTTGCACACAATTGCCTTTTTCTCTAGAGGCAGAATTCCTGGGACAAAGGATATTAACATTTTTTACATTTATGATATGGATATTGTGCTATTTTTACAAATGCAAAAAATTTTAATGCACAAAAATAGTTACTGATGGTCACTTTGACCTGTTCCCATCACATTTTAACAGCTGGGTCAATCATTTTCAGTGTAATATCGTTACTTAAAAAAAAAAATCTATGGAGGTTTTGTGGTGGTCCAGCAGTTGTGAATCTGCCTGCCAATGCAGGGGACATGGGTTCAATCCCTGCTCTGGGAAGATCCCACATGCCATGGAGCAACTAAGCCCATGTGCCACAACTACTGAACCCATGTCTCTAGAATCCCCAAGCTATAACTATTGAGCCCACACACCATAACTACTGAAGCTCACGTGCCTAAAGCCTATGTTCTGCAACAAGAGAAGTTACCACAATGAGAAGCTCATGCACTGCAACTAGAGACTATCTCCCGCTTGCTGCAACTAGAGGAAGACTGCACGTAGCAACGAAGATCCAGCACAGCCAAAATAAATTAATAAATCCTTTTTAAGAAATTAAAAAAATCTATTCCTCTGACCCTATATTTGTCTCTCCAAATTAATGCCATAATAAAAGATGCCCTCTTAGAAAAATAAACATATTTTTTATGTTGTTTGCTGGGGAGAAGTAATGAACAAGGAATACATAAGCTTTCAATTAGATACTCCTTTATTGCTGTGAGCTGCCACTAACCCCTTCCTCTAAAAACACTGTGGAAAGCAACTACAGAGCTAAAAAGTCCTGGAAAAACACCAAGATTTGATCACAACCATGTCACATGTAGCCATCACATTGCCATATTAATCTTTGTTTTGTTGTTGTTGGTTTGCTGCAAAAGGCTTTATTGTTTCCATTTGGTCCAAGGCTTTGGAGAGGGCTTCAGGATGTTAAAAAGCTGCCTCGTGGTTGCAGAGAGGGGCTTCAAGCAGAAGCCCTAACACCAGAGGGACTCCTCAAAGGCCACTGGACTCAGGAGGCTCCTGGTCGTGCTTGCGGATGAGCCTTTCCAAAAGAGACCTGCCCAGCTCCGTCTGGGGTCCAGCCAGCCTGCAGAGGTTGGTCAAGGGGTCGCCCATCTTCTTGATGAGTTTCACCTCCTCATCTAGGAAGTGGTTCTCCAGGAAGTCACAGATGTGGGAGTCTGGGAGGGCAGAATCCAGGCCATGTAGATCCAAAAAGGCCTAGTTCAGGCTCTTCTGCATGAAAAGGACGGCTTCCATAGCATCCTGGATTTTACCCCACTTATCCTAAGATGCTTCTACATGTCCAGGCACAGCCACTGCACTGGTTTTGCATTTTCAAGCAATGCTCTGCACCCTTGCACTTCTCCTTGGCCAATCCACAGAGAAAGTGCCCCCTCCAGCTTTCCAGAGCCACGTGATTGCTGTGAAAACAGAAGCCCAGAGAGAAGTAGGAGCAAGGCCCATAGATGCACGGTGACCAGGAGATGGACAGGGCCTCCACCTCAGCAGAATCATTCTGATAAAACTGGGAGCTCATGGTTGATTGGTAATAAGGAGTTAAGCTCAAAAATGGTGTTGGTACTCCTGTTGATTGCAGACAGTTAAGTGGCTGATTCAGAAGGTTGTGACTGGAAAAAAAGGTTGAAGGGTGGTCAAAGGCTGGAGCAAGGGGTGTTCCTAGGTCTATTCAGTCCAAACACTGCTGAAGCAAGAGACAAATATGCAGGACCACCAAGCACACTGTGCCCATCTTGTTCTTTGAATAAGATCAACTGGAAATTACAGCACAAAGCTTGAGAAAAGTTATAACTATTATTTTACTTTTTTCTCTACTTATGCCAAGGTGTAGTCCAGGTCATCATCTGGCTAGTAGATGTTATGGGCAGCAAATGAGAGGACACTTAAAATAAGAAGTTTTAATAATCATTATGAAATATGACATACCTTGAAGACTCAGGCAGCTCTGAGTATGATTTAGTTTGGAAGGATCAAGTATTAATTTGAAAGGTTTGTTTGTATAATGTGAAAGGGAGTCTAACCTCAATCATCTTTTTGACAAAAACAGATAAAAACTTTAAAAATTAAAGAGGATAGGTATAATTATGTTGTTTTCTTAAGTTAAAAACAATGCCCCAACTTTTTTTAAGTAAAAAAAAAAAAAAAAAGTAGAATACCTCTATGGAAAGGGTGGGGAGTAAAGTGAAGAGGACACAGTTAAAAGTTAGACTTCTCTGTCCATACTTAGTTTTTTAGGTTTGATTTTAGAACCATCTAACAATTCAACATGATTAGAATAGAAAAAATAATCAAATTAAAATAATACAATTTCAATGAGAAAGCAATTCATAAAAATCAGGAGCAAAAATGAGACAAAGCAAATGGTGTATTGATTTTGCAGCATATTCACAAAGAGAGGAAGAATTATGTCAAGTGAATTTAAATTATATTAATTTAGTTATACACTCCTAGTAGCATATATCCTATGCCCAAAAAGAGACTAAATATTTTAGGTAATCATATTTCTGCTGCTAGTAATAATGTTGGTATTATTATTTGAAAGCCATCTTGTAAAAAAAAAAAACTAAAAAATTATGTTGAAGTCACTGGGAAACTTTTGCATTGGGGGAGGGAAGGATAAGTAAAACTCATGTATTTCTAAACTTATTTTGAAGTATTAATTTAAATTCATAATGTAATTTATCTTAAAATTACATACATATACATATATACATCTCCACTAAATAAAGCCTAGACACAGTGACCACTCTAGGAGTATTGAGATCCTCTAGTGCTCCATTTGCGGTCTCTAAATACCATTTCCCACTAAAAGAAAGCAAAGTAACTTGGAGAATGATTGATTCTATGTCAAGGCAGGAAACATACAAGGTAAGCCTGGTATCTTGTCACATCAGAAACCAACAAAATTATCAAAGACTGCCTAGGGTCATGTCAAAAGGACCCAGGATCATTAATAATAACAGGAAATGCCTTCCATCATTCCCTTTCCTCTCTCAGAGTAACATAACTCATGCATCAGTTCAGTTCAGTTCAGTTCAGTCACTCAGTCATGTCCGACTCTTTGCAACCCCATGAACTGCAGCACACCAGGCCTCCCTGTCCATCACCAACTCCTGGAGCCTACCCAAACTCATGTCCATTGAGTCGGTGATGCCATCTAACCATCTCATCCTCTATCGTCCCCTTCTCCTCCTGCCCTCAATCTTTCCCAACATCAGCATCTTTTCATATGAGTCAGCTCTTCACATCAGGTGGCCAGAGTATAGAGAAAAGTAAACATGTAAAAGATCAGCTTAAAATTTCAGCTTTGGGGTCAAGTGAAATGGCCATAGTTTTTTATATATGCCGTGATTCCACCCTGAAAGCTGCAGACAGTAGAAAGTCAAAATACAGGATTTGTTTGGGGGTAGGAGTTGGATAGGATGAAGACAGATCTTCCAGTTAACATTACCTGGAAACCCATCTTTTCACTCCAAATAAATAGATTTCCAGAAAGAAAACTACTTTCCTATCCCACTGAGAATAAAAGAAGAAATAAAAGAGCTATTGCACTGAATGCAATGCTCAGCCAAAGGAACAGACATGAGCATGACAAAAAGAAAACTAGCAGCTCATGAGAGAAAAGACAAAGAAAGGAAGAATGCAAAATGTGATGTCCTGAGAGATCAGAGCCAGTTTTCACCATGAGGAAGCAAGCAAATGAGCAGTAAAGCTTGGACAAAACAGAAGAGACCAATTAAAAGAAAAATAAGAAATAAATGGGGTCACAGCCAGGCTTCCCAGGTGGCTCAGTGATACAGAATCTGCCTGCCAATGCAGTAGACGCAAGAGAGGCAGGTTCAGTCCCTGAACTGGGAACATCCCCTGGCGGAGGAAATGGTAATCCTACTCCAGTATTCTTGCCAGGATAATCCCATGGACAGAGAAGCCTGGCAGGCTACAGTCCTCGGGATTTCAAAGCGTCAGACACAACTGAAGCAACTGAGCAGGCACCCATGCACAGGGTCACAGCCACTCAGATCTTGGGAAAGATTGAAGTCTTCAGAAAACTTTCCTTTGAACATGTTTGCGTACTGTGGATTGCAAGATCATTTTTAACCAGGTTAATATGTTTCATAAAAATGCTTAATATGTTTTCATCATATGAGTTGTAGACAGTATTAAGATTTTCTCAAATAATACCTTCTGTTGCAGAAGTAAGCACCCAGCAAGCTTTTGACTGTATAAATCATGAGGGGCACTAATAATCCCATATTCACTAACTCATAATCAACCAGACACTTAGGATTTCTGATTATGTACCGACATCCTTCCCTACTCAATAATTAGAGGAAGACACTAAGCCAGACTTCCTGGCTGAGACAAACCACCAAAATTGGGGTTCTAATTAAGATTCAGCAACACAATAAAATATCATACAATATTAAAATGATAATTATACTGACCAGTTGGGAAATGGTGAAACATTATAGAACATTATATTCCAACAGCAGAATACAAAGTATGATTATATTTGCACATTAAAAGCTACAACTATTGAGGTGGTCCTAAGATGGTGGAGGAATAGGATGGTGAGACCACTTTCTCCCCCACAAATTCATCAAAAGAACATTTGAACGCTGAGCAAATTCCACAAAACAACTTCTGAATGCTGGCAGAGGACATCAGGCATGCAGAAAGGCAGCCCATTGTCTTCGAAAGGAGGTAGGACAAAATATAAAAGATAAAAAGAGAGACAAAAGAGGTAGGGACGGAGATCCGTCCTGGGAAGGGAGTCTTAAAAAAGAGAGAAGTTTCCAAACACCAGGAAACACTCTCTCCGGTGGGTCTGTGGCGAGCCTTGGAATCTCAGAGGGCAAAATAACCGGGAGGAAAAATAAATAAATAATTAAAACCCACAGATTAGGTGCCTAACAGCAACTCCCAGTGGAGCACCAGCCCAGATGCTCGCATCCCCCACTAGCAATGGGGCTGGACAGGGAGGAGTGGGCAGCATTGCTTAGGGTAAGGACCGGGCCTGAAAGCCCCGAGGGCAATCTGAGGGAACTATCTTGAGATAGCAACCCAGACTGTGGGATAGCTATCCCACAAAAAGCCCTAACCTAAAACACCGCCCATGAATCAAGGCAAATTGGAAGTGGTCAAACAGGAAATGGCAAGAGTGAATGTCGACATTCTAGGAATCAGTGAACTAAAATGGACTGGAATGGGTGAATTTAAATCAGATGACCATTATATCCACTACTATGGGCAGGAATCCCTTAGAAGAAATGGAGTAGCCATCATGGTCAACAAAAGAGTCCAAAATGCAGTACTTGGATGCAATCTCAAAAACGACAGAATGATCTCTGTTCGTTTCCAAGGCAAACCATTCAGTATCACAGTAATCCAAGCTTATGCCCCAAGCAGTAAAGCTGAAGAAGCAGAAGGTGAAGAGTTCTATGAAGACCTAAAAGACCTTTTAGAACTAACACCCAAAAAAGACATTCTTTTCATTATAGGGGACTGGAATGCAAAAGTAGAAGTCAAGAAACACCTGGAGTAACAGGTAAATTTGGCCTTGGAGTACGGAATGAAGCAGGGCAAAGGCTAATAGAGTTTTGCCAAGAGAACACACTGGTCATAGCAAACACCCTCTTCCAACAACACAAGAAAAGACTCTACACATGGACATCACCAGATGGTCAACACCGAAATCAGACTGATTATATTCTTTGCAGCCAAAAATGGAGAAGCTCTATACAGTCAGCAAAAACAAGACGGGAGCTGACTGTGGCTCAGATCATGAACTCCTTACTGCCAAATTCAGACTTAAATTGAAAAAAGTAGGGAAAACCACTAGACCATTCAGGTATGACCTAAATCAAATCCCTTATGACTATACAGTGGAAGTGAGAAATAGATTTAAAGGACTAGATCTGATAGAGTGCCTGATGAACTATGGACGGAGGTTCATGACATTGTACAGGAGACAGAGATCAAGACCATCCCCATGGAAAAGAAATGCAAAAAGGCAAAATGGTTGTCTGAGGAGGCCTTACAAATAGCTGTGAAAAGAAGAGAAGTGAAAAGCAAAGGAGAAAAGGAAAGATATTCCCATTTGAATGCAGAATTCCAAAGAATAGCAAGGAGAGATAAGAAAGCCTTCCTCAGTGATCAATGCAAAGAAATAGAGGAAAACAACAGAATGGTAAAGACAAGAGATCTCTTCAAAAAATCAGAGATACCAAGGGAACATTTCACGCAAAGATGGGTTCAATAAAGGACAGAAATGGTACGGCCCTAACAGAAGCAGAAGATATTAAGAACTGGCAAGAATACACAGAAGAACTGTACAAAAAAGATCTTCACAACCCAGATAATCATGATGGTGTGATCACTCACTTAGAACCAGACATCCTGGAATGTGAAGTCAGGTGGGCCTTAGAAAGCATCACTACGAACAAAACTAGTGGAGGTGATGGAATTCCAGTTGAGCTATTTCAAATCCTGAAAGATGATGCTGTGAAAGTGCTGCACTCAATATGCCAGCAAATTTGGAAAACTCAGCAGTGGCCACAGGACTGGAAAAGGTCAGTTTTCATTCCAATCCCAAAGAATGCTCAAACTACTGCACAATTGCACTCATCTCACACGCTAGTAAAGTAATGCTCAAAATTCTCCAAGCCAGGCTTCAGCAATAAGTGAACATGAACTTCCAGATGTTCAAGTTGGTTTAGAAAAGGCAGAGGAACCAGAGATCAAATTGCCAACATCCGCTGGATCATCGAAAATGCAAGAGAGTTCCAGAAAAACATCTATTTCTGCTTTATTGACTATGCCAAAGCCTTTGACTGTGTGGATCACAATAAACTGTGAAAAATTCTTCAAGAGATGGGAATACCAGACCATCTGACCTGCCTCTTGAGAAACCTATATGCAGGTCAGGAAGCAACAGTTAGAACTGGACATGGAACAACAGACTGGTTCCAAATAGGAAAAGGAGTATGTCAAGGCTGTATATTGTCACCCTGCTTATTTAATTTATATGCAGAGTACATCATGAGAAACGCTGGGCTGGGAAGCACAAGCTGGAATTAAGATTGCCAGGAAAAATATCAATAACCTCAGATATGCAGATGACACCACCCTTATGGCAGAAAGTGAAGATGAACTAAAAAGCCTCCCAATGAAAGTGAAAGAGGAGAGTGAAAAAGTTGGCTTAAAGCTCAACATTCAGAAAACTAAGATCATGGCATCTGGTCCCATCACTTTATGGGAAATAGATGGGGAAACGGTGGAAACAGTGACAGACTTTATTTTGGGGGGCTCCAAAATCACTGCAGATGGTGATTGCAGCCATGAAATTAAAAGACGCTTACTCCTTGGAAGGAAAGTGATGACCAACCTAGACAGCATATTAAAAAACAGAGACATTACTTTGCCAAAAAAGGTCCTCTAATCAAGGCTATGGTTTTTCCAGTGGTCATGTATGGATGTGAGAGTTGGACTGTGAAGAAAGCTGAGCACCGAAAAATTGATGCTTTTGAACTGTGGTGTTGGAGAAGACTCTTGAGAATCCCTTGGACTGCAAGGAGATCCAACCAGTCCATCCTAAAGGAGATCAGTCCTGGGTGTTCATTGGAAGGACTGATGCTGAGGATGAAACTCCAATACTTTGGCCATCTCATGCAAAGAGTTGACTCATTGGAAAAGACCCTGATGCTGAGAGGGATTGGGGGCAGGAAGAGAAGGGGACGACAGAGGATGAGATGGCATCACCAACTCAATGGACATGAGTTTGAGTAAACTCCGGGAGTTGGTGATGGACAGGGAGGCCTGGCATGCTGCGATTCATGGGGTTGCAAAGAGTCGGACATAACTGAGCGACTGAACTGAACTGAACTGAAGACACCGCCATGCCTGCTCACAGAACAAAGGACTGAGCAGAGCTAGCTGGCTGTGGACCAGCCCATCCCCCTGTGGAAACAGGCAGGCGAGGGCAGCCAGAGCCAGAAGGGGGCAATCGCGGCCCCAGAGAGGCATCCTATACCAAACTGCAAGCAGACTTCATTGCTAACCAAGACTTCTTGGGATTCTGGACGGTCAACATCCACCGGGAGATCAGCTCCCCAGAATAGACACACGGCACACCTGAGAAGGCACGCCTGTTGTACACCCAGAAAACTAGTGGCTGGGACAGGGGAGGCGATAAGTCACAGCCTTCAACTGGGGGCAACTGTGCACGCCAAGCACCTGGTCACCTGAGCTGCTCGGACCTGGGACGGGTGCAAAACGCAGGCCCAACCAAGTCTGCACCTTTGTGGAGTACCCGAGAACCTGAACCTGAGCGGCTTAGACCTGGGAAGTGCATGCAACCCAGGGCCCGCATCAGACAGTTCCCAGCAGAGCAACCTAGAGCCTGAGCAGTGTAGACTGGGAAAGCACACACGCCATGAGCGGGGGCAAACCCAGTGTGGCCAGACACTGCGAGCACTCCCCACACATGCCAGTGATGTTTGTTTGCAGTGTTCCTCCCTCCCCACAGCACGACTGAACAAGTGAGCCTAAAAAAGTGACCACCACTGCCCCCTTGTGTCAGGGCTGGAAATTAGAGACTGAAGAGACCAGCAAACAGAAGAAGCTAAAATAAACAGAGGGAACCGCTTTGGAAGTGACAGGTGCAATAGATTAAAACCCTGTAGTTAGCACCAACTACATAGGAAGGGGCCTATAGACCTTGAGAAGTACAAGCTGGACCAAGGAACTATCTGAAAATGAACTGACCCCACACTGTCCGCAACAGCTCCAGAGAAAGTCCTAGATATATTTTTACTATTATCATTTTTTAATTTAAAATTTTTTTTTTATTTTTAAGTCTATTACTCCTTTAATTTTCATTTTTATAACCTACTATTACCTTGCCAAAAAAAGACCCTATTTTTAAAGCAAACTTCATATATATTTTTTTATAATTTTTGTGACTTTGTTTTTTTAATATTGTATTTTTGAGAATCTAACCTCTACTCTAGATTTTTAATCTTTGCTTTTTGGTATTTAATATCAACTTTCTACCTTTAAGAACCCAATCTTCAGTACCCATTTTTACTTGGGAGCGAGATCACTGGCCTAATTGCTCTCTCCCCCTTTTGACTCTCCTTTTTCTCCACCAGGGAGCCTCTATCTCCCCCTCCACCTTTTCTTCTCTACCCAACTCTGTGAATCTCTTTGTGTGTTCCGGGCTATGGAGAAACTAGGGAACTGATTACTGGATGGATCTGTCTCTCTCCTTTTGATTCCCCCTTTTCTCCTCCTTGCCACCTCTGTCTCCTTCCTCCCTCTTCTCCTCTGTGTAACTTCATGAACATCTCTGAGGGATCCAGACTGCGGAGAGCACATAGGGAATTGATTACTGGCTAGCTTGCTATCACCCCTTTTGACTCTCCCTTTTCTACTCCTGGTCACGTCTATCTCCCTCCTGCCTCTTCTCTTCTCCATGTAACTCTGTGAACCTCTCTGGGTGTCACTCACTGTGAAGAAGCTTTTTGTCATTAACCTAGATGTTTTATCATCGGTGCTGTATAGATGGAGTAGTCTTGAGGCTACTGTAAGAATAAGAATGAAAACCAGAGGGAGGAGGCTTAAGTCCAAATCCTGAGAACACCAGAGAACTCCTGAATCCAGGGAACATTAATCGATAGGAGCTCATCAAATGCCTCCATACCTACACTGAAACCAAGCACCACCCAAGGGCCAACAAGCTCCAGAGCAAGACATACCACACAAATTCTCCAGCAACACAGGAACATAGCCCTGAGCTTCAATATACAGGCTGCCCAAAGTCACACCAAACCCACTGACATCTCAAAACTCATTACTGGACACTTCATTGCACTCCAGAGAGAAGAAATCCAGCTCCATCCACCAGAACACTGACACAAGCTTCCCTAACCAGGAAACCTTGACAAGCCACACATCCAACCCCACCCACAGAGAGGAACCTCCACATAAAAAGGAACCACAAACTGCCAGAATACAGAAAGGCCACCCCAAACACAGCAATACAAAAAAGATGAAAAGGCAGAGAAATACACAGGAGGTAAAGGAACAAGATACATGCCCACCAAACCAAACAAAAGAGGAAGAGATAGGGAATCTACGTGATAAAGAATTCTGAATAATGATAGTGAAAATGATCCAAAATCTTGAAAACAAAATGGAGTTACAGATAAATAGCCTGGAGACAAGGATCAAGAAGATTCAAGAAAGGTTTAACAAGGACCTAGAAGAAATCAAAAAGCATCAATATACAATGAATAATGCAATAAAACAGATAAAAAACACTCTGGAGGGAACCAACAGTAGAATAACAGAGGCAGAAGATAGGATAAGTGAGGCAGAAGGTAAAATGGTAGAAATAAATGAAACAGAGAGGAAAAAAGAAAAAGAATTAAAAGAAATGAGGACAACCTCAGAGACCTCTGGGACAATGTGAAACACCCCAACATTCGAATCATAGGAGTCCCAGAAGAAGACAAAAAGAAAGATCATGAGAAAATACTTGAGGAGATAATAGTTGAAAACTTCCCTAAAATGGGGAAGGAAATAATCACCCAAGTCCAAGAAACCCAGAAAGTCCAAAAAAGGATAAACCCAAGGCAAAACACACCAAGACACATATTAATCAAATTAACAAAGATCAAACACAAAGAACAAATATTAAAAGCAGCAAGGGAGAAACAACAAATAACACACAAGGGGATTCCCATTAGGATTAACAGCTAATATTTCCACAGAAACTCTTCAGGCCAGAAGGGAATGGCAGGACATACTTAAAGTGATGAAAGAAAATAACCTACAGCCCAGATTACTGTACCCAGCAAGGATCTCATTCAAATATGAAGGAGAATTTAAAAGCTTCAAAGACAAGCAAAAGCTGAGAGAATTCAGCACCACCAACCCAGCTCTCCAACAAATGCTAAAGGATCTTCTCTAGACAGGAAACACAGAAAGGATGTATAAACTCAAACCCAAAACAATAAAGAAAATGGCAACGGGATCATACTTATCAATAATTACCTTAAATGTAAATGGGTTGAATGCCCCAACCAAAAGACAAAGACTGGCTGAATGGATACAAAAACAAGACCCCTATATATGCTGTCTACAAGAGACCCACCTCAAACCAAGGGACACATACAGACTGAAAGTGAAGGGCTGGAAAAAGATATTTCATGCAAATAGAGACCAAAAGAAAGCAGGAGTAGCAATACTCATATCAGATAAAACAGACTTTAAAACAAAGGCTGTGAAAAAAAGATAAAGATGGACACTACATAATGATCAAAGGATCAATCCCAGAAGAAGATATGACAATCATAAATATATATGCACCCAACATAGGAGCACCACACTATGTAAGACAAATGTTAACAAGTATGAAAGGGTAAATTAACAATAACACAATAATAGTGGGAGACTTTAATACTACCTCACTCACATCTATGGATAGATCAACTAAACAGAAAATTAACAAAGAAACACAAACTTTAAATGATACAATAGACCAGTTAGACCTAATTGATATCTATAGGACATTTCACCCCAAAACAATGAATTTCACCTTTTTCTCAAGTGCACATGGAAACTTCTCCAGGATAGATCACATCCTGGGCCATAAATCTAGCCTTGGTAAATTCAAAAAAAATTGAAATCATTCCAAGCATCTTTTCTGACCACAATGCAGTAAGATTAGATGTCAATTACAGGAGAAAAACTATTAAAAATTCCAATATGGAGGCTGAACAACCAACAAATCATAGAAGAAATCAAAAAAGAAATCAAAATATGCATAGAAATGAATGAAAATGAAAACACAACAACCCAAAACCTATGGGACACTGTAAAAGCAGTGCTAAGGGGAAGGTTCATAGCAATACAGGCATACCTCAAGAAACAAGAAAAAAGCCAAATAAATAACCTAACTCTACACCTAAAGCAACTTGAAAAGGAAGAAATGAAGAACCCCAGGGGTTAGTAGAAAGAAAGAAATCTTAAAAATTAGGGCAGAAATAAATGCAAAAGAAGCAAAAGAGACCATAGCAAAAATCAACAAAACCAAAAGCTGGTTCTTTGAGAAGGTAAATAAAATTGACAAACCATTAGCCAGACTCATCAAGAAACAAAAGGAGAAAAATCAAATCAACAAAATTAGAAATGAAAATGGAGAGATCACAACAGACAACACAGAAATACAAAGGATCATAAGAGACTATTAACATCATCTATATGCAAATAAAATGGACAACTTGGAAGAAATGGACAAATTCTTAGAAAAGTACAACTTTCCAAAATTGAACCAGGAAGAAATAGAAAATCTCAACAGACCCATCACAAGCACGGAAATTGAAACTGTAATCAGAAATCTTCCAACAAACAAAAGCCCAGGACCAGACAGCTTCACAGCTGAATTCTACCAAAAATTTAGAGAAGAACTAACACCTATCCTACTCAAACTCTTCCAGAAAATTGCAGAGGAAGGTAAACTTCCAAACTCATTCTATGAGGCCACCATCACCTTAATACCAAAACCTGACAAAGATGCCACAAAAAAAGAAAACTACAGGCCAATATCACTGATGAACATAGATGCAAAAATCCTTAACAAAATTCTAGCAAACAGAATCCAACAACATATTAAAAAGATCATACATCATGACCAGGTGGGCTTTATCCCAGGGAAGCAAGGATTCTTCAATATCTACAAATCAATCAATATAATACACCACATTAACAAATTGAAAAATAAAAACCATATGATTATCTCAATAGATGCAGAGAAAGCCTTTGACAAAATTCAACATCCATTTATGATAAAAACCCTCCAGAAAGCAGGCATAGAAGGAATATACCTCAACATAATAAAAGCCATATATGATAAACCCACAGCAAACATTATCCTCAATGGTGAAAAATTGAAAGCATTCCCCTAAAGTCAGGACCAAGTCAAGAGTGCCCACTCTCACCACTACTATTCAACACAGTTTTGGGAGTTTTGGGCACAATAATCAGAGAAGAAAAAGAAATAAAAGGAATCCAGATTGGAAAAGAAGTAAAACTCTCACTGTTTGCAGATGACATGATCCTCTACATAGAAAACCCTAAAGACTCTACCAGAAAATTACTAGAGCTAATCAGTGAATATAGTAAAGTTGCAGGATATAAAATTAACACACAGAAATCCCTTGCATTCCTATACACTAACAATGAGAAAATAGAAAAAGAAATTAAGGAAACAATTCCATTCACCATTGCAACAAAAAGAATAAAATACTTAGGAATACATCTACCTAAAGAAACAAAAGACCTATATATAGAAAACTATCAAACACTGATGAAAGAAATCAAAGAGGACACAAATAGATGGAGAAATAGACCATGTTCATGGATTGGAAGACTCAATATTGTGAAAATGGCTATACTATCCAAAGCAATCTATAGATTCAATGCAATCCCTATCAAGCTACCAATGGTATATTTCAGAGAGCTAGAACAAATAATTTCACAATTTGTATGGAAATACAAAAAACCTCAAATAGCCAAAGTAATCTTGAGAAAGAAGAATGGAACTGGAGGAAACAACCTGCCTGACTTCTGTCTCTACTACAAAGCCACAGTCATCAAGACAGTATGGTACTGGCACAAAGACAGAAATATAGATCAATGGAACAGAATAGAAAGCCCAAAGATAAATCCACGTACCTATGGACACCTTATCTTTGACAAAGGAGGCAAGAATATACAATGGAGAAAAGACAATCTCTTTAACAAGTGGTGCTGGGAAAACTGGTCAACCACTTGTAAAAGAATGAAACTAGAATACTTTCTAACACCATACACAAAAATAAACTCAAAATGGATTAAAGATCTAAATGTAAGACCAGAAACTATAAAACTCCTAGAAGGAAAACATAGGCAAAACACTCTCCGACATAAACCACAGCAGGATCCTCTATGACCCACCTCCCAGAATATTGGAAATAAAAGCAAAAATAAACAAATGGGACCTAATTAAAATTAAAAGCTTCTAAACAACAAAGGAAACTATAAGCAAGGTGAAAAGACAGCCTTCAGAATGGGAGAAAATAATAGCAAATGAAGCAACGGACAAAGAATTAATCTCAAAAATATACAAGCAACTCCTGAAGCTCAATTCCAGAAAAATAAAAGACCCAATCAAAAAGTGGGCCAAAGAACTAAACAGACATTTCTCCAAAGAAGACATACAGATGGCTAACAAAACACATGAAAAGATGCTCAATATCACTCATTATCAGAGAAATGCAAATCAAAACCTCAGTGATGTACCATTACACGCCAGTCAGGATGGCTGCTATCCAAAAGTCTACAAGCAATAAATGCTGGAGAGGGTGTGGAGAAAAGGGAACCCTCTTACACTGTTGGTGGGAATGCAAACTAGTACAGCTGCTATGGAGAACAGTGTGGAGATTCCTTAAAAAACTGGAAATAGAACTGCCATATGACCCAGCAACCCCACTGCTGGGCATACACACCAAGGAAACCAGAACTGAAAGAGACACATGTACCCCAGTGTTCATTGCAGCACTGTTTACAATAGCCAGGACATGGAAGCAACCTAGATGCCCATCAGCAGACGAATAGATAAGAAAGCTGTGGTACATATACACAATGGAATATTACTCAGCCATTAAAAAGAATACATTTGAATCAGTTCTAATGAAGTGGATGAAACTGGAGCCTATTATACAGAGTGAAGTAAGCCAGAAAGAAAAACACCAATACAGTATACTAATGCATACATATGGAATTTAGAAAGATGGTAATGATAACCCTGTATGCGAGACAGCAAGAGAGACACAGATGTATTGAACAGTCTTTTGGACTCTGTGGGAGAGGGTGAGGGTGGGATGATATGAGAGAATGGCATTGAAACATGTAAATTATCATATGTGAAACAAATCGCCAGTCCAGGTATGATGCATGATACTAGGTGCTCAGGGCTGGTGCACTGGGATGACCCAGAGGGATGGGATGGGGAGGGAGTTGGGAGGGGGGTTCAGGATGGGGAACACATGTACACCCATGGTGGATTCAAGTCAATATATGGCAAAACCAATACAATGTTGTAAAGTAAAATAAATAAATAGTCTAAAAAAAAAAGAGAGAGAAAGAGACACATGTACCCCAATGTTCATCACAGCACTGTTTATAATAGCCAGGACATTTAAGCAACCTAGATGTCCATCCGCAAACGAATGGATAAGAAAGCTGTGGTACATATACACAATAGAATATTACTCAGCCATTAAAAAGAATACATTTGAATCAGTTCTAATGAGGTGGATGAAACTGGAGCCTATTATACAGAGTGAAGTAAGTCAGAAAGAAAAACACCAGTACAGTATATTAACACATATATATGGCAATTTAGAAAGATGGTAACGATAACCCTGTATGCAAGATAGCAAAAGAGACACAGATGTATAGAAGAGTCTTTTGGACTCTGTGGGAGACGGTGAGGGCGGGATGATATGAGAGAATGGCATTGAAACACGTAAATTATCATATGTGACACAAATCGTCAGTCCAGGTATGATGCATGATACTGGGTGCTTGGGGCTGGTGCACTGGGATGACCCAGAGGGATGGGATGGGGAGGGAGGTGGGAGGGGGGTTCAGGATGGGGAACACATGTACACCCATGGCGGATTCATGTCAATGTATGGCAAAACCAATATAATATTGTAAAGTAAATAAATAAACTGAAGATAAGTAAATAAATAAAAACTACAACTATTTAATGACAGGTCATCTGTGTATAAACTAATTTGCAAACATAGAAGGTGAACCAAGATGGTAGAAGTGTCAATGATTTCATCTTTGTGCAACTTACTTCACAGTTTTTATTATTAAAATAGTGGAAAGAGGCAAAGAGTAACTGGAAAGATTTGCGACTTTAAATAACATGAATATACTAATTTTTAAGGAGCTCAGAGAGTAATATTGTTACTCTCCATGGGAGAAACCCAGAAAGCACATCTGCTCAGAGCTTTGCCTGACACCAGACCCTATTTTCTTAGTGGAAGGCCAGGTTCTCATCAGTGTCCAGTACAAAATCAGAAACTGCCATTTATGACACTCTGACAGCTAATACCTGTTTTAGATTCAGACCATCTAGAAGTGCAAATGAGTATCAGAGTCAAGTGTGGAATCTCCTCTCCTAATAATAACCAGGGAACAGGCTTGCACTTGCAGTATCTTTAGTAACATTAATCTATGTATCACTCTTTAATTCACTGATTCCTAAGATGTCAATGTTCATTCTTGCTATCTCCTGCTTGACCATGTCCAACTTACCTTGATTCATGGACCTAACATTCCAGGTTCCTATGTGACACTGTTCTTTATAGCACCAGACTTTACTCTACACCACCAGACATATCCACAACTGAGTGTTGTTTCTGCTTTGGCCCAGTCTTTCATTCTTTCTGGAGCTATTTCTCCACTCTTCCCCAGCGTCATATTGTTTTGCCTTTTCATACTGTTCATGGGGTTCTCACGGCAAGAATACTGGAGTGGGTTGCCATTTCCTCCTCCAGTGGACCAAGTTTTGTCAGAACTCTTCACTATGACCCATCCATCTTGGGTGGCCCTGCATGGCATGGCTCACAGCTTCATTGAGTTACACAAGCCCCTTCACCATGACAAGGCTGTGATCCATGAAGGCTATCATTCTAATAACATCTAGATCAGTGATATCCAGCAGAAATATAATGTGAACTGCAAGTCTAATTTTAAACTTTCTAGTAGCCACATTTTGAAGAGTAAAGAGGTGAAATTAATTTTAATAATATATTTTATCAAACCAAATATATCTAAAATATTATCATTTAAACATAAAATCAAATATTTAAAATTATCCAGATATCTTACATTCTTCTTTTCATACAAAGTCATTTAAATCAGCATTTTACACTCATAGCACATCTGAATTCAGAGTAGACACAAAGCTGTATGTGACTAGTGGCTACATTAGACAGTGCAGTTCTAGAACTATAGATAATAAATTTATTAAGCAATTTTTTTAACCAAAGAATCTGCTTCTGGCAAAGTTAGAGCAAATTTGGGGAATTTCTACTTATCCCTGAAATGCAGTGACAGTTTAATAACAGCAATGAAAATGAACCTCTAGACTAGCAAAGACTATTATTATGACTGCATGTTTGCAGTTTCAGTGGCTTTCTTCTTGTGAGTTTTGTGGTGGTGGTGACAGTCACAGTAAAACTACTGATTAATTATGTACTATTTCTTCTATCATTTTGTTAAATTGGTTTTATATTCAAGCACCTTAAAAGCCTGCCAAAGTGAAACTACATTTTTTACCTATTACTACAGTCTACTTATTTAAAACCAGCTGCATTTAAATGATTTCTGTTTTATTTTCATCACAAATACAGATAATTTCAGGCTATTCCTATTTTAGCATAATTGCTTTTTCAGTTTATGTTTTCCTTTCATTATATCTTACTATAGATTCATTCAGTTAATAAATACTTACTGAGCATCTACTCTGTAACCACTTTTGTAGGTACTAGGAATACAGTGAGAACAAAGAAAAGTACACTGTCCTGTATGGTACTGGCACAAAAACAGAAATAGAGACCAAAGGAATAAGATAGAAATCCCAGAGATAAACCCATATACCTATGAGCACCTTATCTCTGACAAAGGAGGCAAGAACATACAATGGGGAAAAGATAGTCTCTTCAATAAGTGGTGCTGGGGAAACTGGACAGCTACATGTAAAAGAATGAAATTAGAACACTTCCTAACACCATACAAAAAGATAAACTCAAATTAGATTAAAGACCTAAATGTCTTTAGGTCTAGGAGGAAAACATAAGCAGAACACTATATGACATAAATCACAGTGAGATCCTCTGTGACCCACCTCCCAGAGTAATGGAAATAAAAACAAAAATAAACAAGTGGGATCTAATTAAACTTAAAAGATTTTGCACAGCAAAGAAAACTATAAACAAGGTGAAAAGACAACCCTCAGAATGGGATAATAGCAAATGAAACAACTGACAAAAGATTAATTTCCAAAATATACAAGCAGCTCATAAAACTGAATACCAGACAAACAAACAACCCAATCAAAAAGTGGGCAAAAGACCTAAACAGACATTTCTCCAAAGACATACAAATGGCTAATAAACACATGAAAAGATGTTCAACATCACTCATTATTAGAGAAATGCAAATCAAAACTACAATGAGAAAAAAAAAACTACAATGAGATATCACTTCACACCAGTCAGAACAGCCATCATCAAAAATCCATAAACAATAAATGCTGGAGAGGGTGTGGAGAAAAGGGAACCCTCCCTACACTGTTGGTGGGAATGTAAATTGGTATAGCCACTATGGAAAACAGTATGGAGATTTCTCAAAAAAAAAAAAAAAACTGGGAGTAGAACTACCATATGACCCAGCAGTCCCACTACTAGGCATATACCCTGAGGAAATCAAAATTCAAAAAGGCATATGTACCCCAATCTTCACTGCAGCACTCTTTACAATAGCTAGGACAAGGAAGCAACCTAGATGACCATCATCAGATGAATGGATAAAGACACTGTGGTACATATATAAAATGGAATATTACTTAGCCATAAAAAGAATGCATTTGAGTCAGTTCTACTGAGGTGGATGAACCTAGAGCCTATTATACAGAATGAAGTAAGTCAGAAAGAGAAAAACAAGTATATATCAATGCATATATATGGACTCATTTGAAAAGACCCTGATGCTAGGAAAGATTGAAGGCAGGAGGAGAAGGGGACAACAGAGGATGAGATGGTTGGATGGCATCACCGACTCAATGGACATGAGTTTGAGTAAATTCTGGGAGTTGGTGATGGACAGGGAGGTCTGGCATGCTGCAGTCCATGGGGTCACAAAGAGTCGGACACAACTGAGTGACTGAACTGAACTGACTGATGGAATCTTGAAAGATGGTACTGATGAACCTATTTACAAGGCAACATGGAGATGCAGACATAGCAAACAGACTTACGGACATGGGCAGTCGGGAGGAAGAAGGGGGTGGGACAAATGGAGAGAGTAACATGGAAGCATATACACTACCATATGTAAAATAGATAACCAATGGGAATTTGCTGTATGACTCAGGGAACTCAAACCAGGGCTCTGTTCAATCTCTAAGTCGTGTCCAACTCTTTGCAACCCCATGGACAACAGCACACCAGGCTTCCCTCCTTCACTATCTCCGGGAGTTTGCTCAAACTCATGTCCATTGAGTTGGTGATGCCATCCAACCATCTTACCCTCTGTCGCCCCCTTCTCCTCCTGCCTTCAGTCCTTCCCAGCATCAGGGTCTTTTCCAGTGAGTAAGCTCTTTGCATCAGGTGGCAAAAGTATTGGAGCTTCACTTCAACATCAGTCTTTCCAATGATATTCAGGGTTGATTTCCTTTAGGATTGACTTGTTTGATCTCCTTGCAGTCCAAGAGACTCTCAAGAGTCTTCTCCAGCATCACAGTTCAAAAGCATCAATTCTTCGGCACTCAGTCTTCTTTATGGTCCAACTTTCACATCCATACATGACTACTGTGCAAAGGGGCTTGAGTAACTTAATGAAACTATGAGTCATGCCATGCAGGGCCACCCAAGACAGACGGGTCATAGTAGAGAGTTCTGACAAAATGTGATCCACTGGAGGAGGTAGTGCAAACCACTTCAGTATTCTTGCTGTGAGAACTCCAGGAACAGCATGATAAAGTGAAGTGGAACCTTCTAGCCAAGAATAATTAGAAAAGCTTGGGGAATATTGTTATTTTGTTTTTTAAAGGCAGTGGAGAGAGAACAGCATCGAAACATGTATATTATCTAGGGAGAAACAGATCACCAGCCCAGGTTGGATGCATGAGACAAGTGCTCGGGCCTGGTGCACTGGGAAGACCCAGAGGGATCGGGTGGAGAGGGAGGTGGGAGGGGGGATCAGGATGGGGAATACATGTAAATCCATGGCTGATTCATGTCAATGTATGAGAAAAACCACTAAAATACTGTAAAGTAATTAGCCTCCAACTAATAAAAATTAATGGAAAAAAAATAAATAAAGGCAGTGGAAATAAGCTCTGCAGTGAAAACTTTAGCACAGGGGAAGAGTGGGAAGAGAAGAGTCAAACAAAGAAGGAAACTAGAGCAGTGAACAAAGAAGATGAACAAGAGAATGGGGGAGTAGTAATACTATAAGAGACAATGGCTGAGTATTTTCCAAAGTTAAGAGAGACATCAAGCCACAGACTCTAGTAGCACTATTAATCCTTAGCTGACAAATACAAAGAAAACCACCTGTAATGATTAAATTTGTCAACTTATCTAGGCCATGATACCCAGTTTCTGACAAAACATCAGACTAGATATTGCTGATTTTTTACATGTGGTTAACATTTAAATCAGTAGATTTTGAATAAAGTAGATTTTCATCCATTGTATGGGAAAGCCTCATCGAATCAGTTGAAATCTTAAGAGAAAAGAGTAAGGTTCCCCAAGGAAGAAGCCACTTTCCCTTCACAATGCCTTTACACTTGAGCTACAACATCAAAGTCTTCCCTGGCTCTCCAGCCTGCTTGCCGGTCCTGAAGATTTTGAACTTGCCAGCACCCACAATACATGAATCAAATCCTTAAACTCCAGACAGATTTAGATAGGCAGACACATGCATACAAACATCATATTAATACACTGGAATAAGATACATATACCTATAGATATATAAGATAGAGATATGCATATTTACACAGAGATTGATCTGTATCTACAGATATATTGAATAGATGTTAGATAGATAGCTATAGATATGTATCTAGGTACATATATACATATTATTGGTTCTGTTCATGTGAAGAACCCTAATACAACACCATAGGTACACCATAGAAAACTATGATGTATACACACATACATACATACATACATCTTATCATATTGGTTCTGTTTCTGTGTAGAACCCTAATACAACACCCTAGGCACATCATAGAAAACTTGTTAAAGCTAGAGGGAAAAATAAGGGCATAAACTAGCGTATAGAAATCAAACAACCAACACACTCTTCAAAAATAATATGTGATAACTCAATCTACTGGGTATCAACTTACTCTGTAACTACCAAAATTAAGACATCACGGTATTGGCACAAGGACAGAAAAATAGAACAATGGAACAGAACTGAGAGACAAAACTCTCACACATATAAAGACTCTTGATTTATGACAAAGGTAGTACTACAGAGCAGAGAAGAAAGGGTAGTGTTTTCAATAAATGGTTCCGAGTCAAATTATAGTATCTACTTGGAAAATATAAGAAACTTGACTCCACTCTCACACAATATACAAAGATAAACTCAGAAATCTAGTTAATCTAAATGTGAAATTTTAAAAAACAGTAACTATTCTAGAAGATAGGGTTCTTCATGATCCAGGCATTATGCAATAATATTTTTAAACCAGACATTAAAAATAACCATTAATAAGTGATATTGCATTACAACTCAGAACAACTTTTCATCAAAAGACATCAGCAAAAGAGTGAAAAGGCAAACCTCAGACTTGGAAAAGATACTTGTAATACATATAACAAACAAAGGGCTTATATCTAGACTATAGAAAGGATTCGTGTGAGTTAATAAGTAAAAGATAGACATGTTAGTCTGGGTCCTCTCAGGAACAGATGCCAAAATGGGATTAAGTGTGCAAAAGACTTGAAGGGAAGTGCCTGTGAACAAACTTTAATTTAATGCACAAGGCAATGTTTTAACATTTTCAACCCCAGGAAGGGCATGGAAATTTTTCAAACTATTCACTTTTGTATATTTCTGCAGAGAAGTAACAGACATCTAAAGAGAAAAAAATTATATTAAAATTAAACCCTGTAATAGAAGTAGAATGGAATTAGGAACTCATGAAGAAAAGTGAATGATGGAAAACTCAGCTTTAACTTGGAAAAGGCATAGAAAAAAAGAAGCTAGAAGGGACTGAGTACCTAGAACTAACTAAATTACATTTTCTGCTATAAATCAAGTTCAAGATAGAAACTAATTTCAGTTCCCACTCTACCTTCAAGTCTGTGACCACTGAAAACTTAGACTCTACATACGTAATTGAGCATATTAATAAATAATAATCAAAACTGGAAAAATTAGTGTACTATACTATATGTTTTGCCTTTTATAATTAAAGATCTACAGTTTTTACTTTAAAAATTAAAGCTAAAAAAATTAAAGCTATTATAATTATGATAATACAGTATCAATAAATTATATTTTAAATATTTTAGCCTCCAAATTTATATCTAGGCAGGTGCTTGCACACCCTACAGGATCTATTTTATTCTCTGTAGTAATTGATGCTGCACAAAGGAAAAAGGAAACAAGAAGAGAAACACTGCATGAGCCTATTTAGGGCTGAGCAAGACTATGAAATGGAAGTATAACAGAATAAGTAAAGAGGTTGTAAGCACAGAATGAAGGGATTCTTCTTTAAGTGAAAATGTAATCATCTCAAGTACTTACAATGCACTGCACAGCTGTTTATTTATATAAGAACATGTAAACACATGCATCCATCTAATTAAAAGCAGATTATACATCCAGTGTTTTGAAACTGGAATGTATTAAGTACTACTCTAGCTAAGAGTCTCTTGACCACACAAAATATACAATATGACATGATTTGGGGAGGCTTGATTTTGCTTTGCTTGTTTTGCAGAAACATAAAAGTTATTTGGAAACATCTTAGCATATATGGAATCATGCTATATCCTTCATAACATTAATCCAGAAGATCTGAGGGAATATTTGAGAAATACATAATTTGATATTATAGAAACAAGCAAGGGCTTTGGATTAAAAAAAGAACTGAGTTCAAATCATAGCTCTCCAACTGAACAGTTGTGTGGCCTTGGACCAGCCACATAACAATCATTTTTTCCTTCTATAAAACTGGAGAAGTCAATATCTAACATCATAGAATGTTGGAATAGGACTCTCCATATGTGAGGTGTCAAAATGTAGATGTCAGAATACAGACATGCAACCAGACTCCTTCACCCACCCCACTCCTACAGAGTTACTAAGGGAAATAGTCCACCATTCCTTTATGGGTTAGATTTTGTTACATAACAAACCATTTCACAGCTTAGTGTTTAAAACTAACATTTTATTATGCTTCTATGAACTGTCCTGGCAGTTCTGGTCTGGGCCAACTTGACAGGGTGAGATGATCTAGACTGGCCTCAGTCACATGTCTGGCTGTTGGGGTAATAAGATTTTGTCATATAACTGTAATCCCCCAGCAGGCCAGCCTAAGTTTATTCGCACAGTGGTAATCACAAAGTTCCCAAGAGTAGCGAAAGAAGTCAAACTCCACTGTGCAAGCACTTTTTAAACCTCCACTTGTATCCTATTTACTACTGTCCCTTTGGCCAAAGCAAGTCACATGGCCAAGTTACCACAACTCTTTAATCTCTCAGAAAGATAACAAATTTAAAAAGGGGGTTGAGAATAAAGCACCTAACTGCTAGTCAGAGCTCAAAAAGTCCATGTTAAACAGATGAATAAATAAAGAAAAACTGAGAGGATGATGGTGCCATTAATCAAAATAGGAGGTTTAGGAAGAAAAACAGATTTGGGATTAATTAATGGGAAAGAGTGAATTCCATTTCAAACACACAGAACCTTGAGGTATTCATGACACATTCACATAAAGATATCCAACAGATAATTGGATACCCATTTCTGGGAAACTGTGAAAGGATTTTCTGGAGGTCTGCCCTTTATTATTATCCTTTATTTACAATTGTATTTTACATGGCATTGCACTTGAAATATTAAATTTCTTCAAATCTAAGATGCATTTTACACATTCTAACAGTTCAACTGAGATGTGTGTTGCATCCGTGTGCACAGTTAATATGGTAGCATTCCTTTCTTTATGAAAAGCTGATGTTGAATCAATGCAGCACCTTTAAACTTATGGCATCTTAAAATCAAGGAACTATGATTAACAATAAACTTTGGACGTGCTATGTCCAGAAAGAAATTTTAACCCACTAGATAAGGTGATTTGGGTCCAGACCCAATTAAAAACTTTCTCTTCATCTTTCTGCAAAACCTATTCCACTTTTATTCTTACCCATCCTGGAAAAAGCCACCACCATCCATACTACAGATAAACTTAGAAATGACAGACAATATTGACTCCTTCTCCTTCCTAATCTACAATATTTAGTCCATTGCCATAGCCCATTAAACCTACCTCTAAAATATGACTCAAACACATCTCTACTAGCACCACCCTAGATCAAGCAACCATCATGCTCCTGGATGATTCTGGTAGGCTCTGAGCTGGTCTCCTTCCTTCCACTCTGGCCTTCCTGCTATCCACTTTCTACAAGACAGTCAAGGGAATTCTTGATGTAAGCTACATCTTATTATTCCCAACTTAAAATTCTTCAAATCCTCACTCCACTTAGAATAAAATCCAAAATGACATCCATAGTCTTCCATGAATTTCAAGCTTGTGTCAACATTTTTAACCTCATCTTGCATCACTCTCCACTTTTGTTCCTTTAAAACTCACCTATTTTCAGTTTTCACAATTCTTTAAGCTCTTTCCCTCTTCAGAACCTTAATCCATACTATTCTCTCTGCCTAGCCTACTCTTTTCTCCACTCTTCCCCTAGTTTATCCCTTTCATGCCTCAGCTTAAGTGTCTTGTCTTCAAGGAACCTGTTCTTGATCTTCCCACCCAAAGTAAATTATATTTACCTCCATTATTTACTTCAACTCCATTCTTTCTATTTGAGGCAATTAGCATCATTTCTAAGACTGAAATGTATATATTCATCTACACATGTTATATATATATGTGTGCATTTGGTTTGTGTATATATGTATACATATATATTATATAATATTTATTTTATTTTCTTCCCCACTGGACCATAAAAACTGTTCCTGTCCTGTTCACTGCCCAATAATTAATATTCTGTTCAGGGCATAGTAGACACTTAATAAATATTCCTAAAGGAATAAACAAAGAAATAACCAAAACATCCTCACACAAGGAAGCAAAATTGCTGGTCACACATATAAACAGTAGCATATGACTGAAGAAACTAGAAAACAGGGTGCTTGGGTGAATAATGGACAACAGCTGCAGATCCTATAAACAGAACAAGAAACAATTTCCAGTTTAAAAGTTACAGCAGCAGGCACAATATTGATAAGAAGCAAAACTTTTTAATTTGTTTAGCAATACAAAGATTACAACGTTTAAAACCTAAATGGGGGTCAAATACAGAGCATTTCTCACAAATGCCAAGAGCCTTGATACAAGTAGGTGACTTTCCAAGGCTGGCAGCTATATGGCAACAACAGTAAAAGATACAGGGGAAGATCATAGGAACCCAAGTGCGGGGTGGGGGGCTACTGGCTGGCCCCCAGCATCTACTCTCCCTGTCTTTTATATAATACGTTTTTTTCAGTAGTGGCCATGACTGATACAGGCAAAGTTCCACAAGCAGAGGGAAGAAAGCTGCGCATTGTGGTGCAAGAAAAGGTTGCAGAGAGGTGACATGTCTGTGGTGCTGCCAGTGCATAATCTAGAACCTTGTGCCTTGAATGGCTGTTCCACATTACACATTTAAGTGAATGGGGAAGGTCTCTTTTCTGGAAAGAGGGGGATGGGGTGCAGTGAGGAATGGAATCAAGAGACTCAGGCTCTGGCTAGCTTCTTACTATCTGTGGAACCTGAGATAACAGAAGGCTCATTGTGCCTCATGTTCTCCAAGTGAAAACGGTGGTCACAAGGACTTCATGAAAATACCCAGAAACCTGCTCAAGACTCCCAGAGTGATCAAGAGCTGTGTCAGGGCCGTAATCTTGTCAGATAGAGATTCTGCTCAACTATGGAGTCACATTTCTCTTTCAAGCCCACCCAAAAGGACGCCTGAGTCAGTCAAGAGTAATTCTGGTTATACTGTAATTGATTGTGTGATGTAGGCAAGTCATTCACCCTCTCTGGGCCTCACTATTTTCAAATGCAAAACAAATGAATTAAATTAGATGAGCTCTGAGGTTGCCCTGTCTTAACCTATGGCCTTTTCCCCTCAAATATTTTTTAACAGGTCATTTTTTTTTTAGAGCAGTTTCGGGTTCACAACAAAATTGTGGGGCAGGTACAAAGAATTCCCCTATATTCCCTGCTCCCAGATGTGCAGTATTTTCATTATCAACATGCCTCATCAGAGTGTACATTTGCTACAACTGAAGAACCTACACATTATTATCACCCAAAGTCCACAGTTTACATTCTGGTTTACTCCTAGTGTTCTACATTTTATAGATTTATACAAAGGTATACTGACACATATCCACAAATAGTGTCATACAAGGTATTTTTACTACCCTAAAAATCCTCTGCACTCTATCTATTCAGCCTACACTCCTCATTAACCCCTGGCAACCACTGATCCTTATTCTGTCATAGCTTTACCTTTTCAGGATGGAATAATAATACAGTATGCAGCCTTTCCAGATTGGAATAATTTCACTTAATAACATGCATTTAAGCTTCCCCCACATCTTTCATGACTTGATAGCTCATTTCATTTTAGCACTGAACGATATTCCATCGTTTGAAGGTACCACAGTTTATCCACTCACGTATTGAAGGACAGGGCTTCCCAGCTGGCTCAGTGACAAAGAATTTGCCTGCCAATGCAAGAGATGCAGGTTCAATCTGGGTTGGGAAGATCCCCTGGAAGAGGAAATGGCAACCTGCTCCAGGATTCTTGCCTGAGAAATCAGAGAGAGGAACCTGGCAGACTACATACAGTCCATGGGGTTGCAAAGAGTTGGACACAATTGAGCATGCACGCATGCACTGAAGAACATTTTGGTTGTTTCCCATGTTTCAGCAATTATGGATTAAGTTATGAACATCTGTGTGCAGGTTTTTGTGTGGACACACATTTTCATTTTATCTGAATAAACACCAAGGAACACAATTGCTAAATTGTGTGATAACAGTGTGCTTAGTTTTAGAAGAAACTATCAAGCTGTCATACAAAGTTACTGTACCACTTTGCATTCCAATCAGCAATTAATGAGGGTTCCTGTTGCTCCACAGCCTCACGAGTTTTTGACACTGTCAGTGTTCCAGACTTGAATTGTTCTAATAGGTGTATAGTGGTATTGCAGTGTTGTTTCAATTTGGATTTCCCTGACGGCATATAACATGGATTATCTTTTCACATGCTTGTGTGCCATCTGTATACCTTCTTTGGTGAGATATTTATAAGGCTTTTGGCTCATTTCTAAATCTGGCTGTTTGTTTTCTTATTGTTGAGTTTTAAGAGTTCTTTGCATATTTTGGATAACAGTCCTTTACCATATTTTTTATAAAATATGTAAAATACATATTTTTCCTAGTCTGTGGCTTCTCTTTTTTTCCCTTGACAGTATCTTCCACAGAGCAGAAATCTTTAGTTTTAATGAAGACCAGCTTATCAATTCTTTCTTTCACAGATTGTATCTTTGGTGTTTTATCTAAAATGTCATTGCCAAACCCTGGGTCATTAAGATTTTCTCCTATATTATCTCCTAGGAGTTTTATAGTTTTGCATTCTACATTTGAATCTGTGACCCATTTTTATATAATCAAATGTTTATGCTGATTTAGTTGGCTGCCCAACTAAAAGTTGAATTTCTGAGCTTCTTTTGCTGCTAAAATTAGAGATACCAAGGGAACATTTCATGCAAAGATGAGCACAATAAAGGACAGAAGTGGTATGGACCTAACAGAAGCAGAAGATATTAAGAAGAGGTGACAAGAATACACAGAAGAACTATACAAAAAAGATCTTCATGACCCAGATAATCACGATGGTATGATCACTCATCTAGAGCCAGACATCCTGGAATGTGAAGTCAAGTGGGCCTTAGGAAGCATCACTATGAACAAAGCTAGTGGAGGTGATGGAATTCCAGTTGAGCTATTTCAAATCCTAAAAGATGATGCTGTGAAAGTGCTGTACTCAATATGCCAGCAAATCTGGAAAACTCAGCAGTGGCCACAGGACTGGAAAAGGTCAGTTTTCATTCCAATCCCCAAAAAAAGGCAATGCCAAAGAATATTCAAACTACCACACAATTGCACTCATCTCACACGCTAGCAAAGTAATGCTCAAAATTCTCCAAGTCAGGCTTCAACAGTACGTGAACTGTGAACTTCCAGATGTTCAAGCTGGATTTAGGAAAGGCAGAGGAACCAGAGATCAAATTGCCAACATCCGTTGGATCATCAAAAAAGCAAGAGAGTTCCAGAAAAACATCTACTTTTGCTTTATTGACTATGCCAAAGCCTTTGACTATGTGGATCACAACAAACTGTGGAAAATTTTTAAAGAGATGGGAATACCAGATCACCTTATCTGCCTCCTGAGAAACCTGTATGCAGGTCAAGAAGCAACAGTTAGAACTGGACATGGAACAGCAGACTGGTTCCAAATTGGGAAAGGAGTACGTCAAGGCTGTATATTGTCACCCTGCTTGTTTAACTTATATGCAGAGTACATCATGAGAAATGCCAGGCTGGATGAAGCATAAGCTGGAATCAAGATTGCTGGGAGAAATATCAACAACCTCAGATACTCATATAACACCACCCTTATGGCAGAAAGTGAAGATGAACTAAAGAGCCTCTTGATGAAAGTGAAAAAGGAGAGTGAAAAAGCTGGCTTAAAACTCAACATTCAGAAAACTAAGATCATGGCATCTGGTCCCATCACTTCATGGCAAATAGATGGGGAAACAATGGAAACAGTGACAGACTATTAATTTTGGGGCTCCAAAATCACTGCAGATGGTGACTGCAGCCATGAAATTAAAAGACGCTTGCTCCTTGGAAGAAAAGCTATGACCAACCTAGACAGCATATTAAAAAGCAGAGACATTACTTTGCCAACAAAGGTCCATCTAGTCAAAGCTATGGTTTTTCCAGCAGTCATGTATGGATGTGAGAGTTGGATTATAAAGAAAGCTGAGTGCCAAAGAATTGATGCTTTTGAACTGTGAACTGAACATAGCTCACTCTCTCAGTCCACAGAGTCCCTTGGACTGCAAGGAGATCCAACCAGTCAGTCCTAAAGGAAATCAATCCTGAATATTCATTGGAAGGACTGATGCTGAAGCTGAAACTCCAATACTTTGGCCACCTGATGAGAAGAACCAACTCACTGGAAAAGACCCTGATGCTGGGAAAGATTGAAGGCAGAAGGAGAAGGGGATGACAGAGGATGAGATAGTTGGATGGCATCACTGACTCAATGGACATGAGTTTGAGCAAGCTCCGGGAGTTGGTGATGGACAGGGAAGCCTGGCATGCTGCAGTCCATGGAGTCGCAAAGAGTCAGATATGACTCAGTGACTGAACTTAACTGATGACCATGTGATAAAGTTTTGGCCATTAAGGTGTGAAGAGAAGTTACATATGCAAACTTCAGCTCTCACTTTTAAAAGGAAAAGCATATGTTCCATCCCTCCCTCCTATCACTTCTTCTATTCTGCCATCTGGAACATGAATAGTATGGCCAGCCATCTAGAACTGCATAAACAACACAGAGGAGAGACAGAGAAGCAAGAAGATAGAAGGGAACTGGAGTGCTGTACAAGCATGTAGGCCAGTGTTGCCATACTAGCCAGGGACTATTACCTAAGAGAAAAATTAATTTTTAACTTGTTTAAGTCAATTTTAATTTCCATTTCCATTCCAGGCAGCAAAAGGTACATCCTAACTGAAAGAGTAGGTCATGCACGAAGAGAAATCCAGATCTTCACAGACCAGGGACCATTCTTTCAGTCACTCCTAAGAAAGAGTTTCCATCTATTCCTTCAGATAGTAATTGGAAAGTAATACCAGAATGTACGTCATTTAATTTACAGGGTTGTATATAATTATGTAATATTCATTATATATTACATTGCTTATAGTTTCCATTAAATCAAGTATATTCATCATTCTATTGTATTCTTCCTAAGATAAAAGTTGCAGAGATCCTAAAGATATGTCATAAATGAGTTTCTTGATTGGACCCAACTTGGCAATAACAGTAAATATCTTGGGGCTAAGAATAGGCAAAACCAATTAAGGAGCTTTCTCATATTTATACCCAACTGATAACCCCTCCCCCTACTCTGATTCATCCACTCCTTACAAAATATTACTCTAACCAATTCATGGTATTGCTATACCACAAGAGACCAATATGAAAAGTATTTTAAATGGGTATGCTTGGGGCCTCCCTGGTAGCCCAATGATTGAGACTCTGCCTACCAGTGCAGGAGACACAGGCTCAATCCCTGGTCTGGGAAGACCCCACATGTGGTAGAGCAGCTAAGCCTGTGCACCCTAACTACTGAGCCCTTGCTCTAGAGCCCATGAGCCACAGCTAGTGAAGCCCGTGAGCCCAAAAGCCTGTGCTCTGCAACAAGAGAATGCACCACAATGAGGAGCCTGCACACCACACCTAGAGAGCCGCCCCCACTCACAGCAACTAGAGAACACCTGCGCAGCAACAAAGAGCCAGGACAGCCAAAAGTAAATAGATAAATCTTTTCTTTAATGGGTATGCTGAGGAGTCTCTGCTTCCCTCTCCATCTCATTGCTTCCTTCGCAGTGCCCTGTACCCATATCCCTGGAATGTACCACATGGCTCTCTTCTGTTCTGAATTCTGGTAGAGTTTGGTCCATCACAGGTATGATCAGGGGATTTGAGGGTGGGACAAAACAGAAGTCTCCCAGGTTCTACCCTGCCTGGCCACAGTTGGCAGTGGTTATTGCCAGGAGGGGAGCAGAGAATGTCCCCACTGTAGATTTAGTTTCTCAGAGTGGAGGCTGGGCGCACTTGTGAGCTGCTGACCAATCGGAAGCCACTACCATCCTCAGGCCATGACAGTTAGAAATTGAGCCCAGGATGAAACACTGTTGGGACAGAAGTACAGTGCTGTGGGAACCTCTGCTGCTTCCCAGTATAAACCTCCTTTGCCATTATATAACCAGTAATGCATTTCAATACATATCAGTCATGTCTAACTCTTTGTGACCCCATGGACTGTAGCCTATCAGGCTCCTCTGTCCATGGGGATTCTCCAGGCAAGAATACTGGAGTGGGTAGCCATTCCCTTCTCCAGGGGATCTTCCCAACCCAGGGACTGAACCCAGGTCTCCCACATTGCAGGAGGATTCTTTACCATCTGAGCCACCAGGGAAGCCCAAGAATACTGGAGTGGGTAGCCTATCCCTTCTCCAGGGGATCTTCCTGACCCAGGAATCAAACCTGGGGTCTCCTGCACTGCAGGCAGATTCTTTACCAGCTGAGCTACCAGGGAAGCTCAATATAGCCAGCAAACCTTGCCTTAAATGTCCTTCTGAGAGATAGGGTACAGTGGACTAGAAACAAAATGTGCTTCCCAAACCAGAAAGATCAGCCTTACCTGGGAGAGTCTGTTAGAAATAAAGAAACTTGGGGCTCACTCCAGACCTAATGAATCAGAATCTACATTTTGCATCAAGATTATCAGATGATTCATATGCACACTTACATTTGAGAAGCATCACCTCAAGAAAATATATTCTCATATGGACCTTTTCATGTAATTACTTTTTCTCATTTTCCCAAGAAAAATCCCCAATCTGCAACCATTTCGCTTAAATGTTTTTTAGCATTTGAATTACACACCTTGTACCCTCATCGGAATTCCAACTCTGGTCACCTGATGTGAAGAGCCGATTCATTGGAAAAGACTCTGATGCTGGGAAAGATCAAAGGCAAAAGGAGAAGGGGCGGCAGAGGATGAGATGGCTGGATGGCATCATCAACTCAGTGGACACAATTTGAGCAAACTCCAGGAGTTAGTGGAGGACAGGAAAGCCTGTGGTGCTTCAGTCCATGGGGTTGCAGAGTCAGATACAACTTAGCAACTGAACAACAACAGTAACACCCTTATCAGAGTGTGCAGTGAATCCTGAAGATTAAAAATTCTAATAAATATTCAGAGTGCTTTATAAAAGAAAAACAGTCAAGCTATATATAAAATTCATCTCATTTTTAAATAAATTCTTTATGAGTCTGACTCAGGTTTTTAATTCCAGCTCTCTTTTATGAGGTCAAGTTCATAAAATTTAAGAAAGTTATGCTGAACGGAAGATTTTTCCACAGGGTTTCTCAAAACCAGTGGAATATATTTATAATTTGTGTAAACATATTTATATATGCCCATTAGTAGCTATATTCTCACTATCCTCAATATCCAATTAATAAAATCAATTATACTCATTTAATCATAAAACTCAAGAAGCATTTAAGACCAATGAAATCAAATTCAGCAACTCTTGAAAATTAAAATTATTACAAGAATATATATAACTGAAACTTGTGTTGATACAAATTGCTAACTATAACAACATAAGAGAAGCAATCTCTAAAATGCAAATATAGTTATATTGTTAATTGAAATACAGGTAAAATGAAATCTCTTAGCTAATGCTAAGTCATTAACTGACTTAAAATATTTGTGTTTTGCTCTGTAATTTTCTATGTTAATTTGATATTCAGCACTTGATTAAATTTACCTTACACTTAAGCACAGACATTTAATTTAGTTCCTACTTTACCTTAAGCTTATGAAGAAATGCAATATGTGATAAAATGTATAAATATTTTTTTAATCAATTTTAATTATTTCATTATTGCCTCTATGCATTAATAAATTTTATAAACAGTCACAGCTTTGTTCAGGTTCAAGGATTTCTCAACTTGTAACATTAACTGCATAAACTATACTTTTTTAAATGGCTTTGATGTACTTTCCAAACGAAAGAATTCTGTAGTGTAAGTGATGGTGTGCATCAACAAAATTTTGCTTTTTTTGGATGTATGGTTTAAAATAATCCATACATGCAGTTTGCATGTAGTTCAGTTCACATACATATTATCTATTAGTGGACTCAACCCCTGTAATCTGAGTCCTTATAAACCGTGATCAAGGATTTATGAAGCTTAAATCTTTATAACTACAATAGTTATCATGTAATCAAAGTCTACTAAACATCACTACTCAGTGCCTTACATATAAGTGGTCTCCTTTGAACAGCACTACAAGACTATGGTTATAAAGAAGGCTGAGCACTGAAGAACTGATTTTTGAAACTGTGGTGCTGGAGAAGACTCTTGAGAGTCCCTTGGACTGCAAGGAGATCCAACCAGTCAATCCTAAAGGAAATCAATCCTGAATATTCATTGGAAGGATTGATGCTGAAGCTGAAGCTCCAATACTTGTGGCCACCTGATATGAAGAACTGACTCACTGGAAAAGACCCTGATGCTGGGAAAGAGAGAAGGCAAAAGGAGGAGGCAGCAGAGGATGAGATGGTCACATAGCATCATCAACTAAATGGACATAAATTTGACCAAACTCCAGAATATAGTGGAGGACCAGGGAGTCTGGCGTCCATGGGGTCACAAAGAGTCTGACACAGTTTAGTGACTGAACAACAACAAGCCTATGAAGTTAGTACTGTTATCCAAAATGTGAGGTAAGGAAACTGAAGTTCAAAGAGGTTAAGTGACTTGCCCAATTTTTCATTGCAGGCAACCCCACTGAACTCAACATTCCAAACTCTACTTCTTTATGTCCTGCCACGACACCTTGCTGGAATGTTAAAATGTATTTGTTGAACCTGCTTTGTGTAAAACACTGTAATTAACTTCAAAGAGGATTCAAGATGAATGAACACAATCTTAACCCTCAAAAAAGTTTTAATCTACTTGAGATAGAGCACAAGAATAAAAGTTGTAGATATATAGCTTTATTACTCACAAGAATGTAGGTAAATTGTTCTCTTTATTAAAGCTTTGTTTTAGCCCAGAATGCGACATGTTCATTGCAAAGTAAATATTATAATGGATTTATAACAATTGTCTTATCATAGGTTCCTCCACAAGCTAACTCTCAGATAAGAAATATAGTAAAAGATTTTATTTGGTAAAATGGATCCCATAAAATTTAAAACTTTCCTTTGTGAAAAACCTGTTAAGAGAATGAAAAGACACGCTGAAGACTGCAATAAAGAATTTGAAAGCCATGTATCTAACAAAAGACTAGCATCTATAACATATAAAGAACACTAAGAACTCAAGGATGAAAATATAAACAATTCAATTAGAAAGCAGACTAAAGTAATTGACAGCCATTCAATAAAGAGAATATACAGATGATAAACACATGAAAATATGTTCAACATCATTATCTATTAGGGAAATGCAAATTAAACTCACAATGAAATATCACTACATATCTAGCATAATGGCTAAAATATAAATAATGACAATGCCAAATGCTGAGAAGCATGTGAAGAAACTGGATCACTCACACATTGCTTGTAGAAGTATAATATTGTACAGCCACTCTGGAAAATTTTGATGGACTATTTTAAAACTAAACATGTAACTACCACATGACTCAGTAATTGCAATCCTGGGTACTTATCCCAGAGGAATGGAAATTGTGTTCATGCTAAAAACTGTATACCAATGTTCAGAGCAGCTTTCTTTGTAACAGCCAAAAACTGAAAATAGCTCAAATGCCTCTCAATGGGTGAATGGTTAAACAAACTGGGGTACATACATATGATGAAATACCACTCATTTACTTCAGTTCTATCCCTCCTTTGAAGTGTTCATTTTCAATTAGGTTATCCTTAGTTAAATCATTAACCACACCAGCAGACTATCTGCAGGAGATTCTGCTGGGCAAAACCAATAAAGAGTCTGCAGGAAATACCAAAGAAGACATACAGATGGCCAACAAACACATGAAAAGATGCTCAACATCACTAATTATTAGAGAAATGCAAATCAAAACTACAATGAGGTATCACCTCACACCAATCAGAATGGCCATCATTAAAAAACCTAAAACAATAAATGCGGGAGAGGATGTGGAGAAAAGAGAACCCCCTTGCACTATTGGTGGAAATGTAAATTGATACAGTCACTATAGAAAACAGTATGCTGCTGCTGCTAAGTTGTTTCAGTTCTTTAAAAAACTAGGAATAGAACTACCATATGACCCAGCAATTCCACTACTGGGCATATACCCTGAGAAAACCATAACTGAAAGAGACACATGTACCCCAATGTTCATTGCAGCACTTTTTACAATAGCTAGGACATGGAAGCAACCTAGATGTCCATCAACAGATGAATGGATACAGAAATTGTGGTACATATATACAATGGAATATTACTCAGCTATAAAAAAGAACACATTTGAGTCAGTCCTAATGAGGTGGATGAACCTAGAGCCTATTATACTGAGGGAGTTCAGGTCAGTTGCTCAGTCATGTCTGACTCTTTGTGACACCATGGATTGCAGTACACCAGGCTTCCCTGTCCATCACCAACTCCTGGAGCTTGCTCAAACTCTGTCCATCGAGTCAGTGATGCCATCCAACCATCTCATCCTCTGTGTCCCCTCTCCTCCTGCCTTCAATCTTTCCCAGCATCAGGGTCTTTTCCAATGAGTCAATTCTTCACATCAGGTGGCCAAAGTATTGGAGTTTCAGCTTCAGCATCAGCATTCTTCCAATGAATATTCAGGACTGATTTCCTTTAGGATGAACTGATTGGATCTCCTTGCAGTCCAAGAGACTCTCAAGAGTATTCGCTAACACGACAGTTCAAAAGCATCAATTCTTTGGCACTCAGTTTTCTTTATAGTCCAACTCTCACATCCATACATGATGTATGGTTTTTCCATACATAGCTTTGACTAGACCAAAAAAATAAAGTCTGTCACTGTTTCCATTGTTTCCCCATCTATTTGCCATGAAGTGATGGGACCAGATGCCATGATCTTAGTTTTCTGAATGTTGAGCTTTAAGCCAACTTTTTCACTCTCCTCTTTCACTTTCATCAAGAGGCTGTTTAGTTCTTCTTCACTTTCTGCCATAAGGGTGGTGTCATCTGTGTATCTGAGGTTATTGATATTTCTCCCAGCAATCTTGATTCCAGCTTGTGCTTCATCCAGCCTGGCATTTCTCATGATGTACTCTGCATATAAGTTAAATAAGCAGGGTGACAATATACAGCCTTGACGTACTCCTTTCCTGATTTGGAACCAGTCTGTTGTTCCATGTCCAGTTCTAACTGTTGCTTCTTGACCTGCATACAGATTTCTTAGGAGGCAGATAAGGTGATCTGGTATTCCCATCTTTTTAAGAATTTTCCACAGTTTGTTGTGATCCACACAGTCAAAGGCTTTGGCGTAGTCTGAGTGAAGTTAAGTCAGAAAGAGAAAGACAAATATTGCATATTAACACACATGAATGGAATCTAGAAGTATGATACTGATGAACCTAATTGCAGGGCAACAGTGGAGGCGCAGACATAGAGAACAGACTTGTGGGAACAGTGGGGAAAGAAGTGGGACAAATTGAAAGAATAGTATGGAAACATAAACATTATCATAGGTAAAATAGATAGCAAGTAGGAATTTGCTGTGTGACACAGGGAGCTCAACCCAGTGCTCTGTAACAACCTAGAGGGGTGGGATGGAGTAGGGGATGAGAGGAATTCAGGAGGAAAGGGACATATGTACACCTATGGCTGATTCATGTTGATGGATGGCAGAAACCAACACAGTATTGTAAAGCAATTATCCTTGAATTTTAAAAAAATTTAAATTAAAAAAAATAGTTTGTAGGAAATAGGTCAAAAGCAGATAAAACCTTGTTTTCAAATATTTATTTATATTTTTATTCCACTGTCAAATCTACCTTCTCTAAGCATTCTCTGTAATTTCAAATATTATTCAACACAAACAACTTCATAGTCCACCATGGAAATCTATGGAAGTCATTTAAAGCATACACTTTCCATACCATTAGGAAAACAGTCAATAAAGGATTCATACTTTTCTGCAAAATTTTATCAACGGTGAGTCGAAAATCACCAAGAACCAGGCCCGGAACCAGTGTTTTCTTGCCACTTGAACAAAGACTGCTTTATTAGGAAATACAAATTTTATTGGAACTTTCTTTTATATATTTGAATTCAACTGTGTCCTACCGTTTCCAAAGGAAGTAGTATTTCAGACAGAATTTTCCTTTTTTGAGAACTGTCTTTCTAATTTTAGAAAATTGAGCATTTTATAAATAACACAAGCATTGTAGAGGTACTGTAACCGTTTGCTACCATCTAGTGGAAATACTAAGTTTTGCATGGAAACATTTTTCACTTTAACAGTCATTCTGTTCTACTTGGTACTTTCCTCTGATTATTGGTTACATGAATTTGTCATGAATAACTTCTTGATATTTGATTCAAAATTCTTAACATACAAGGAACAAGTGTAAGGGACAATATAGAAAGAGATGAAATGTCTTCTGAAAACATGTCACTGCACTTCTTCTCATTTAAAATAAATATAAACTATTTTGATAATCATTCATAAAGTGATCAGAGGGATGGGTCAAGGATCATACTCCACCTAAATTTACACTCAAAAGATTTGGTTTTCATGCAAATCAGTATTGTATCTTCAGTCCCAGCTTGCTCCTATTCTACATAAAGTGTAATTTTATTGCCAGACTTTTCCTCGAGTTGTGTCTATGTCATGTAGAGCACGACAAGTATGTCTGATCAGATCATGAGCTCCTTACTGCAAAATTCAGGCTTAAATTGAAGAAAGTAGGGAAAAGTACTAGGTCATTCAGGTACATGCTGTGTTATGTTAAGTTGCTTCAGTCACGTCCGCCTCTTTGCAACCCTACAGACTATAGTCCACCAAGTTCAGGCAAGAATACTGGAGTAGGTTGCCATTTCCTCCTCCAGGGGATCTTCCTGATGACCTAAGTCAAATGCCTTATGATTATACAGTAGAAATGACAAATAAGATTCAAGGGATTAGATCTAATAGACAGAGTGCCTGTAAGATAAGAATATATTTAGTTTTACAAGAAACTACCAACCTGTCTTTCAAAGTGGCTATACCATCTTACACTCCCACCATTAGTGAATCAGAGTTCCTGTTGCTCCATATCCTCATCAGCATTTGGTGCTGTTAGTGTTCCAGATTTTGGCCATTCTAATAGATGTGCAGTATTAACGATATGTGATGTTGAACATTTTTCAGATGCTTACTTGCTGTTTGTAAATCTTTCTTGGTGAAGCATTTTTTCAGATCTTTTACCAACTTTTTAATAGGGTTGTTTCTTTTCCTATCAATGAGGTTTAAGAATTTTTGTATGTATTTCTAAAATTTTTAAATTTATTTTTAATTGGAGTATAACTGCTTTACAATGTTGTATTAGTTTCTGCTGTACAACATGAATCAACTATATGTATACAAACATATATCTCCCCCCACCCTTGGGCCTCCCTCCCACCCATTCCCATCCCATCCCTCCAGGTCATCACAGAGCACTGAGCTCTCTGTGCTATATAGCAGCTTCCCACTAGCTATCTATTTTACATATGGTAGTGTATATATGTCAATGCTACTCTCTCAATTGGTCTCACCCTCCCCTTCCCGCACTGTGTCCACAAGTACATTCCCTATGTTTGCGTTTCTATTCCTGCTCTGCAAATAGGTTCATTGTACCATTTTTCTAGATTCCATATATATGTGTTAATATATGATATTTGTTTTTCTTTCTGACTTACTTCACTCTGTATGACAGACTCTAGGTCCATCCACATCACTACAAATGACCCAATTTTGTTCTTTTTTATGACTGAGTAGTATTCCATTGTGTATATGTACCACATTTTCTTCATCCATTCATCTGCCGATGATAATAGTCTTTTATCCAATGTATCTTTCACAAATATTTTCTCCCACTCTGTGACTTACCTTCTTATTCTCTTGACATTGTCTTTGACAGAGCATACGTTTTATTAATTTTTATGAAGTCCAGCTTACCAATTATTTCTATCAGGAATCATGCCTTTGGTGTTGTAATTAAAAAGACACCATCATATCCAAGGTCATTTTGGTTTTCTTTTATATTGTATTATATATTCTAGGAGTTTTACATTCAGGCCTGTGATCCATTTTAAGTTAATTTTTCTATGGTATATAAAGTCTGTGTCTAGATTCATTTTTTTCATGTGAATGTCCAGTTTTACCAGCACCATTCATGGAAAAGACCATCTCTTCTCCATTCTTTGCTCCTCTGTCAAAGAACAGTTCACAAATATTTATGTGGTTTATCTGAGTTCTCCGCTACATTGCATTGATCTATCTGCCTATTCTTTGACCAATACCACACTATTTTGATTATTATAGCTTTATAGCAAGTGTTGAAGTCAGACTGTATCAGGTTTTTGACATTGCTATAATCTTGCTATAAACTCTTATTAGTTCCAGGAGCTTTTTTGTCAATTTTGGATTTTCTTCACAGAAAAAAAATCCACTCAAGTGGGAAGAGAATCTGGGGATAGAGTTGTCCTGCAGAAGCATCAACTGTGTTTTCCAAGACTGACATGAGCTTGACTTATATCTTCTGCAGTTATTGAGATACAGGAAGTAATGTCTTACTCATGCAAATAATGTCAAGAATCTAAGGTTCAAAATGATAGGCCAGAATATACAATGAGAGAGGTGACTTGAAACTGAACTTCACTTTCACCACATACAGAAAAAAAGGTCTGTATATTTCATGGTTGACATGAGAACCCCATGAAAGTGAGTGTACTCAGATTCCCTTAAAAAGAAAGCAGTGAGTAAGAGCACCCAGAGAGGCAGATGACTCCAATAGGCAATCTAAGGTCGTTTAAAAAAAAAACTCTAAGGTGCCTGTAAGCACATTAGTTAAGGATTTCTTCCATATTGCAGAGCTCTAAAGCCTCATTACAACATGACATACCATGTGAGCATACGCTGTTCTCCACTTTACCCTCTCTCTCTAGAGACTCCATAGAGGGCATTTACCAGGAGGTTGTGTAGATGAATATGGGAAAGGCAAAAGAGATAAACTGTGTCAATATTGCACATATACACCATCTACTAGATTTAAAAAACTCAAGCAGACATCAACTTGGAGGAGGCAGAACTTCCCAGTTTTCAGGAATGTAGCATTTTAATTATTATACTACACTTTGTCTCTAAGACTTTGGAAGCAACCACAAGATGTTTGGCGACTGGAGAATATAGTAAGTTATAACACAGTTATAGTCACTCTGTAGAGGTTTCCCACCAGAGACGGTAAGCGCAGACTCCAAGAGAGTTCTCAGTATTAGAAGGAGAAGAAAGTAACTTTCTCTTTACTCTTATCAAAGGAAGCTGCACAAAATGTGGGTTATGGCATATTTTGAAAGAAGTCTTCTTTTTTGGATATTATAGAAAGTGCCTGGCTTCCATTTACCTCTAAATGTTGCAGAGTGACAATATAAAAAAAAAATTACAAAAAGATGGCTTTCTTGGAACAGGCTGTGTAAACAAGGACAGAATGCTTATGAGGTCACCTTATCTGTGATACAGGAGATGATAATGCTGAATTCAGAGTTCTGATGTTCAAATGAGAGCCAAGAATAACAATCAGTTCAGTTAAGTCGCTCAATTGCGTCCAACTCTTTGCAACCCCGTGGACTGTGGCATGCCAGGCTTCCCTTTCCTTCACCAGCTCGCTTGCTCAGACTCATGTCCATCAAGTCAGTGATGCCATCCAACCATCTCATCCTCTGTCATCCCCTTCTCCTCCTGCCTTCAATCTTTCCTAGCATCAGGGTCTTTTCCAATGAGTCAGTTCTTCGCATCAGGTGGCCAAAGTACTGGAGCTTCAGCTTCAGCATCAGTCCTTCCAATGAATATTCAGGACTGATTTCCTTTAGGATGGACTGGTTTGATATCCTTGCAGTCCAAGGGACTCTCAAGAGTCTTCTCCAACATCACAGTTCAAAAGCATCAATTCTTCAGTGCTCAGCTTTCTTTATGGTTCAACTCTCACATCCATACATGACCACTGGAAAAACCATAGCTTTGACTAGATGGACTTTGTCAGCAAAGTAATGTCTCTGCTTTTTAATATGCTGTCTAGGTTTGTCATAGCTTTTCTTTCAAGGAGCAAGCGTCTTTTAATTTCACTGCAGTCACCATCTGCAGTGATTCTGGAGCCCATGAAGATAAAGTTTCTCACTGTTTCCATTGTTTCCCCATCTATTTGTCATGAAGTGATGGGACCAAGATGCCATGATCTTAATTTTAGAATGATGTTGTTCACTGGCCAACCCTTGTGCTAAGTCCATGATGATAACATCTCCCAAGAATGACCTTGGAGCACAGCCAGCATCTCCTTCCTCCCTTCACTGGCTACTTGGCCTAATTTGACCTTCAGGTTCTCACCTATGTTTCTCTAAAAGGGCAGGGTAATCTTATCAGTTTCCAAGTGAAAGAGATCAAAAGTCACCTGAAATAAGTTTGTCAAAGGAAACTAAGTTGCTAATAGCTCACACCATATGGGTAAAACAAGGGGATGGGGCTCCCTGAGGTACCAACACCAGCACACACTAGAGTTGGGATCATGCTTCCTGCTTTGGTGTCTGGAGACCTAATATCACAATCCAAATGGCAGAAGCAGTACAAAGGCAGGGAACTCAGATTTCCTAAACTGAAAAGCTCCACTCATTGGTCGCCAGGATTGAATTAATACCCTTGGCTGACAGCAATCAGAGCAGAAAAAGAAGTAAAAGGAATCCAGATAGGAAAAGAAGAAGTGAAACTCTCGCTGTTTGCAGATGACATGATCCTCTACATAGAAAACCCTAAAGATCCTACCAGAAAATTACTACAGCTAATCAATGAATACAGTAAAGTTGCAGGATATAAAATTAACACACAGAAATCCCTTGCATTCCTATACACTAACAATGAAAAAACAGAAAGAGAAATTAAGGAAACAATACCATTCACCATTGCAACAAAAAGAATAAAATACTTGGGAGTATATCTTCCTAAAGAAACAAAAGACCTATACATAGAAAACTATAAAACACTGATGAAAGAAATCAAAGAGGACACAAACAGATGGAGAAATATATCGTGTTCATGGATTGGAAGAATCAATATTGTCAAAATGGCTATTCTACCCAAAGCAATCTATAGATTCAATGCAATCCCTATCAAGCTACCAACAGTATTTTTCACAGAACTAGAACAAATAATTTCACAATTTGTATGGAAATACAAAAAACCTCAAATAGCCAAAGTAATCTTGAGAAAGAAGAATGGAACTGGAGGAATCAACCTGCCTGACTTCAGACTATACTACAAAGCCACAGTCATCAAGACAGTATGGTACTGGCACAAAGACAGAAATATAGATCAATGGAACAGAATAGAAAGCCCAGAGATAAATCCATGAACCTATGGACACCTTACCTTCGACAAAGGAGGCAAGGATATACAATGGAAAAAAGACAACCTCTTTAACAAGTGGTGCTGGGAAAACTGGTCAACCACCTGTAAAAGAATGAAACTAGATCACTTTCTAACACCATACACAAAAATAAACTCAAAATGGATTAAAGATCTAAATGTAAGACCAGAAACTATAAAACTCCTAGAGGAGAACATAGGCAAAACACTCTCTGACATAAATCACAGCAGGATCCTCTATGACCCACATCCCAGAATATTGGAAATAAAAGCAAAAATAAACAAATGGGACCTAATGAAACTTAAAAGCTTTTGCGCAACAAAGGAAACTATAAGCAAGGTGAAAAGACAGCCCTCAGATTGGGAGAAAATAATAGCAAATGAATCAACAGACAAAGGATTAATCTCAAAAATATACAAGCAACTCCTGCAGCTCAATTCCAGAAAAATAAATGACCCAATCAAAAAATGGGCCAAATAACTAAACAGAAATTTCTCCAAAGAAGACATACAGATGGCTAACAAACACATGAAAAGATGCTCAACATCACTCACTATCAGAGAAATGCAAATCAAAACCTCAATGAGGTACCATTACACGCCAGTCAGGATGGCTGCTATCCAAAAGTCTACAAGCAATAAATGCTGGAGAGGGTGTGGAGAAAAGGGAACCCTCTTACACTGTTGGTGGGAATGCAAACCAGTACAGCCTCTATGGAAAACAGTGTGGAGATTTCTTAAAAAACTGGAAACAGAACTGCCATATAACCCAGCAATTCCACTCCTGGGCATACACACCGAGGAAACCAGATCTGAAAGAGACACATGCACCCCAATGTTCATCGCAGCACTGTTTATAATAGCCAGGACATGGAAGCAACCTAGATGCACATCAGCAGATGAATGGATAAGGAAGCTGTGGTACATATACACCATGGAATATTACTCAGCCATTAAAAAGAATTCATTTGAATCAGTTCTAATGAGATGGATGAAACTGGAGCCCATTATACAGAGCAAAGTAAGCCAGAAAGATAAAGAACATTACAGCATACTAACATATATATATGGAATTTAGAAAGATGGTAACGATAACCCTATATGCAAAACAGAAAAAGAGACACAGATGTACAGAACAGACTTTTGGACTCTGTGGGAGAAGGTGAGGGTGGGATGTTTCGAAAGAACAGCATGTATATTATCTATAGTGAAACAGATCACCAGCCCAGGTGGGATGCATGAGACAAGTGCTCGGGCCTGGTGCACTGGGAAGACCCAGAGGGATCGGGTGGAGAGGGAGGTGGGAGGGGGGATCGGGATGGGGAATACATGTAACTCCATGGCTGATTCATGTCAATGTATGACAAAACCCACTGAAATGTTGTGAAGTAATTAGCCTCCAACTATTAAAAATAAATGAAAAAAAAATTTTAATAAAAAAAATACCCTTGGCTATTAAAATCAATAGCCAAGAGGACTTCCCTGGTGGTCCAGTGGTTAAGAATCTGCTTTCCAGTGCAGGGGAGGTGGTCAGGCAACTGAGAACACACATGCCACGAGGCAACTAAGCCCGTGTGCTGCAACTGAAGAGACCCAATGCAGCCAAATAAACAGTTTTAAAAAAATCAAAAGCCAACTAATAATCAAGCCTTTTGGGGGACCTTTGAAAATACAAGAGAGGCTCCCAGAGAACAGCAAGAGAATCTACATACTCCCCACATGACAGGTATGGGATAAGTTTGGACAGGAGATTATCCATATGAAATTCTCTTTGAGAGTAACAAGGAAGCACTGATTCCAAAGAGAACCAAAATATTCACATATGCAGCAGAGTCTTCATGCACCCTGACCATAAAAGAATGAGGGGAAATGAAAGGATGCTGGCTTCCCCCCACTTCTGAGGTAAGTAAACTGGATGAGAAAGTGCACTTGAGTGTCTGCAATGAAGGTTCTAGTGGGTGAAGGTACCCCAGGTCTGATATGTCTCTTAAAGCCTCTCTTCCTAGGATGATCTAAGTGACATGTCCACAAACATAAAGTCAAAACAAAAAACACCAAGTACCTGATACTCTACAGCAAGGTTCTAATGTACCTTACCCAAAATTTCACCACAAATGGTTCAGCTGCCATTAGCCCACTGCACATACTTCTTGGATATAAAGACTTGAGCTGGAAGGAGGAAAAGCATTTGGAGGGAATTGTCAGTGTAGTAGACATTTTCTTCCAAATCCTGACTCTATGCCTCCTCCCTTTGCCTAACCTTGCAATTAAACACTCTATTTATTTAATAAATAGGAGATACCCACTGAGGAGAAGAAGGCAACAGAGGATGAGATGGTTGGATGGCATCACCGACTCAATAGACATGAGTTTGAGCAAACTCCAGGAGATAGTAAAGGACAGGGAAGCCTAGCGTGCTACAGTCCATGGGGTTGCAAAGAGTCGGACATGACTTAGCAACTAAACAACAAACAAGCTGGGGAAATGCCATGTTTAGAGCCCAAATTTATTTTCTAAATTGTGTGCTCCACTGGGTCTGAAATACTGGCTGTCTATTTACCTTACTCAGCAGTCATCTCTGAGAATCTGTGTAATATGGAATGATATGGGGTGTGAATAATCCAGGAAAAGTCTCATGAAGCTGCCAACTATTGATTTTGTTTTCCTTTGAAGGTGACTCCATTGTCTGCTTGCACGTATAAACTACAGTCCTAGTAGTTCTTGCATATTGCTCCATTTGTAATGCAAATTTGTAATGTGTAATTTTTGTAATGTGTATTTGTAATGTGGGACATTAGTACCACTCTTTATAAAAGTATCTACAGACAGAGGGACCCTTGAAAAGAGGTTAGGGTGTCAGGTCTAGTTTTCCTGGCTGTGAGATATGGTGATCTCTTTTGTATTTGTGTGTGGCTGTCACTCTGGGAACATTTAGCCAGCTACCCTGATCTTATGTTCTGGAATTAGTACATCTTATTTTGGGGCCAGATTCTGAATTGAACATGAATGACCATGCCCTGTGTGGTGGTCTATCCAGGTGACCATGGTGCTTTGACAGGTCAGGTCTGTTGAGCTTGAGGATCTTACTGATTTTCATCTTGGAAAGGTCCTTATCCATGTACTTCCACATGAAGCACAAAAACAGGTGTACATCTTGTTGTTCAGTCACTCAGTCGTTTTGTCTGACTCTTTGCAACCCCATGGACTGCAGCACACCAGGCTTCCCTGTCTTTCACCATCTCCTGGAGCTTGCTCAAACTCATGTTCATTGAGTCGGTGATGTCACCCAACAATCTCGTCCTCTGTGGTCCCCTTTTCCTCCTGCCCTCAATCTTTCCCAGCATCAGGGTGTTTTCTAAGACATGCATCTTGGGTCATGTGCAAATTACTTTTACCTCCAGTGGGGCTGAGACCAAACTGAAAACTCGTAGGAGACTGCCCGTGAGTGATTCAAAATATAAAAAGGTGCATTTGGGAGGATACTTTTTCAGGGCAAGCACAACGGCCTGCATCTCCACTTTTCTCTGAGGTTAGACAGCTTCCTCACTACGGCCCATCTGCCTTAAACTTAGCTGATAAGTCAGTGAATCAGACCAAGCATCCCCAGGGACCTCGGTGCAACAAAGCCACCAAAGGCTAAGGTGCTGCCACAGTATCTGCATCTGAGGCAGTTCCCTCTGGGGAGTGACTGGGTAGCTTTTCCTGCATGTCTGAGACACTATTAGCCCAGTTGGCTTCTTTCCTAAACAGACCACTTTCACATAACATGGACATTCCAGTACAATAACCATTGCATTGGTCTTCTCATTTGACACCAATGCCAGGATATGGGAGACACAGTGTAACAATCTTTGTTCTTGTTTTGTTACTTTCTAGATGCCCACTAGCACCCACTAACAAGCCAGCTACCACCTCAAATATAGGGTTTATCATGTGGCAAATTCAGACCAGGACCATGAACAAACCCTGAAAACTGCCACTGCCTAACGGACCCAGATGTTTGCCACAAGTTCCATTCTGCATAAATGTCAGGCACTGACAATTTCCATAAAGATATGCTCCATGGATGACAAGCCCGAGTGGAAATGTAGTCTGTACAGCCTGATGGGTAGTTTCTAATGCAGGATGTTGATCAACTCCAGTGCTTGTTAGGTAATTGTATGTAATGGGCTGAGCTGGATCCTTATGTAAAACATGATGTGCACCCAATATTGAATGAGGTTATCATATGGCCTGCCCCCTTTTGGTTTCCTGAAGATTTTAAGGCCATTTGTTTTTCAAGAATAGACTTGGGGATTCCTTCTAGACACCAATCACATGCTTTCCATGAAGTTATTGGTGGCTTGCCAATAATACTTGCCAGATTAACAACCCAGTCCTGCTTACTGGGATGTTGCTACATCTCTCTGAGGCAGATGGTATGCTACCCTTAGTCCTTTAAATCAGAATAATGTCATCAGGTAAGGGCACTAAGACCCCTGATGAGGTTTCAGTCTTCCCAAGATCTCAGTCTATCCTCTGATAAGAAATCATTAGCAGACTAAGGTTGTCATGGAGCTGCAGAGTAAACAAGCATTTTCCTCTCATCAGGCAAAAAAGCTTCAGTCTTCAGCTTGCAGTGGCATCTAAAGAAAGCATTGGCATGTCCACCACTGCATATTGGACCCTTCAGCCTATGCACTAGACTCTATGACATCATGATATCTGCAAGGGTAAAGAAGACTACCACTACAGTGTGCTTAGAGTAAGCACTCCACAGTGAGGAGTCAGGAACCACTAGCTAGGTACAGGATGATTATCGAACAGTCTAGATTATTTAAGCACCTTCATCTCTAATAGTTCCTTAAAACTAGTAAGAACCTCATTTAATCAGCCCCCAATCCCACTGTTCTAATTGTGGCAATTATCCAATGGGAGCATCCCTTACAATTTAAGAGAAGAGTTATACATTCTTAACACAGTTCTTTCTATAATCCATTCAGCGGTATCAGTTATAGCATCTTGTGTACACTGGCCTGGCCCAAAGCAGCCTTCCCGTAAACTCACATCAGTCCACAGTGCAGTTAGACGTAATTACACATCCAAAGTAAACTTTTGACTGAGCCTGTGGAGGATTGTAGGCACCGAGGCACCACAGTAACTTGTGCCCCAGTGTCCATCATAAGGACTGAAAAATGTGACAACTTCAAGTGCCATCAAGTCCCCAAAACACCTTGACCAGTGCTTTATGCTTTCAGTTTCAATTAGAGAAGGAGAACTCACAACCTTGAGTTACACCTGTTTGTCCTTGAAAACAGAGCAGTCTGAGTAGAAAGGTGATACTGAATGTGTTAGATAAATGTCAGGCAGAATAGCAGAGATATCAGAATAAGGCCTAAGTCCTTTTGATCCTTCTCCTATTAAGAGCAATGCGGTCATGGCCAAACTGGTTTGCAACATGGGGTCGGTCATACAGAATGAGATGATCACCCACTGTCCTCCAGATAATTAGCAAGGTCCCTCATCTGCTAGTCAAGAAGGAAATCTCTATAATCTCACTGGGCTTTTACCCAAATCCATCCTTAACATCACTTCTTTCCAACTCACTTTAGGAACAGACCTTAGCACATTTTGACACAACCAACTACCCCCTGTCACCAAATACATTATCAATGAGGCTGACTACTGCCCCTCAGATCCTGTTCCATCCTTGGACAGGTAACCTTCTGAGTCTCGCCAGTATTTTTGCAAAAGGATTTTGTGTACTTATCAGCCTCCAGGAGGAGGGAGTTTAAAATTGATAAAGTCAATTTGGCAAAATCAAAAACCCATGTAGTGTTGCCTCTTATAGAGAGAGAATTTTACATAGTAGACACAATTTTTCATGTAGTAGACACAACTCTTGTCTCAGGAGCACAGAAGACCTAAGTGCATAGGAAACAGAAGCTGTTCTCTGAATACCCGGGAAATTCTGTGTGTGAAATCACGTGGCCCTCAATTTGGTTAGAAATTGTAAGTCTCCCTTCTGGTAGGCAGTCAAGGCCATAGAGAATGACACCTTCCATTTGCCAATCAACTAGACATCATAAACAGTGAAAACTCTGGACATCAGAGGAATTTTTTCTGATACACTACAAACATTCAAAATTCAAAAATATGATAAATTTCAATGTCAGTGACACATTATTACAGAGTGGAATAAGTAGCTTGCAGACATCTTAGTGAGATAGTAACTTTTAATTTTTTATCTTTTCACTGTAACTTCTCTCAGCTGCATTCAGACACATTTTTCAGAAACACAGATCATAGATATTGTCACACAGACACTACAACACAAGCTCCCAATAGGACATCCACTTCCTCAGTTAGAAGCCCAAGGGAAAGAGAGGAAGAAACAAAGGAGGAACAACTGACACCCAGAAGGCCAGGTTGCTCATACTTTAGTTCACTCCATGGTACAAAGACACTTTTTTCAAGAACCAGGCACTACTTAGCCAGGTTATTTCAATCCTAACTCTTGCTCAACCAAACCCTCCCAGCTTTATTCAAGCAGCAGCATACATAGATACAAGAGAATCTATCTTACTGCCAACCTAGCCCACACACCTTGGAAAAGGTTGGACGGTGGGAGGACCCTGATGCTCTGCCCTCACCCACCCTGTAGACAAGGGTGTGCTGCCAGCTCCAGGAGAGCTGGGCCTCTCAGAACCTGGCCTGCACTGCTCTATGAGCCAGGGAGGTCGTTATTCCTCCTAAGCCACTGCTGCTCTGACACCAGGTCAGGAGAGTTTCATCTCAACCATTGATTCAGCCAGGGTATTCCTAGGTGCCACAGATACACAGAGGCCTTATCCATCCTAATGTGGAATATACATACAGTCCCCCAGTGGGGGGACTGTGTCACCCCTTTCATCCACCACGCAGGTGACACTATGTGCTAATAGATGCTGGGGAATTTAATTAGGCACTAACCAGGCCAGTGTGGTCTCTTGTCTAAAGGCGGGGTGGGGTGGGGGAGGGGGGCTTTGTAATTTTATTAACCACACATTCAGTGCCAAAGTTGTCACTGAAAGTGCCAAGACCAAGACCACAGAAAAGGCCCAACTTATTTAATACACAAAAATACAAAAAGCTTTTTTTTATATTTTGACACTTCAATACTTAAAAGGATAGCAAAAATAAGAAGGAAGCAAAAATTCCAGCTCTCCATGATCCATGCCCTACTCACAAAAAAACGACTAACAGGGTAACCAAAGTGGACAAATGACCTCAATGCAGGTCGCAGGACACCAACTTGAGAAGGAGGTACCTCTAGACTGCAGTGGCAGATATGTGAATGCATGGCTTGCAAGTGAGCTGCGCTTCTGCCACATGCAGAGAAGTTCTGTGGTTTCCATGACCAGCATGAGAACCCAATGAAAGTGAGAGTATTGAGATTTTCTTAGAAGAAAAAGCACAGAGAGGCACAGGAGGGGTAGAACCACCACCAAAGTGTGAGCCTAAACAATTGAGGGGCTCAAGGGGACATGAGTGGCAGTTCAGAAGAAAGGCACAGGGCAGCATCCCGCAGCCCGAGGTGCCTGGAGGAAGTTCAGAGTGTGCCCATGAGTGCAGCCCCTCAGGTTCAGCATTGTTCAGTTGATGGCAAACTGCACCCCACAAGCAAGAGACTGTGTTCTCCAGAGTCGACCGGAGCCCTGCAGAAAAGTGTGTGCGGGCACCCCTCCACTCTTGTGAGAGACACAGGAAGGGTACCTGAGTTCTGATCCAAGCAAACGACGAGCAGCTTCAGAAAGCTGGTCTTATCGCCCCTGGTACTGGGAAACCTAGGAAGAAGTGTCTGACTCGGGCAAATGAATGACACACCTGGGGCTGGAGCTGCCCCAAGAGCACACAGAGGAGCGGGTTTGGGAGAGAAGACAGACATGGCCTCACGGTGCCCAACACGCAAACCTGGGCACCTACCAGGCCTGTGGCCAAGACTGGGGCAGCTGTAAGCCCATCATGCCACATCAGAACAAAAAAACTGAGTGAGAAATGGGAAGCTTTTGTTTGCTAAAACAGAGGACCACCCACACTGGCAAGCTGGGACTAACCAGCCTCCTGAGCTGCTGTGTGTTCAAAAGGCAATGAATGCCAAGTCTGTTTAAGGGGCCTATAAATACACCAGGAAAGCCACACGCCTATACACCCAGGTGTGGATGCTAAGGGACAGATTTGCACTGGAGCTGATAATGCGATATAAAAATCCCTTCTGAGAACAACCCAGGATAGAGCACAAGGGGGTCAACATACTGCATGAACTCTGACAAGTCACAGAACAATGGGATGAAGGGACACTGGCTTTTCCTCATCCTGAAATGTTTAGAGTGGGTAAGAAACATAGTCAATGTTCCTCCAGTTAAGGGTGCAGTGAGGGAAGGTGCTCCAGATCAAACACGGCCCTGCTGGCCTGCCTTGTAAAAGATTTTGAAAGCAAAATTATGTCAGTAGAAGTGTTTGGAGAAGTTCCAAAGGCCAATATGATAAATACCAAGGACCCCATATTCTCAGGTGAGTACTTCAACATCTTACCAAGTTCTTAGAAAACTGATTTGGCTGGCACAGACCCACTGACATCCTCAGGAAATGAAAAGTGAAGTGGAAGAAGGAAGAAAGATATTTTGGACAGAACTGACAGAGTGGTAAGCATTTCCTACCTGCCCATAATCCATGTTTCCTTCCTTTTTATTCAACCTTATAATTATACTTTCTATTTTAATGAGAGCTATCTGCAAGGGAACTGCCAAATTTAGAGCCCAGTCTGACTTTCTTGAGTGTGTGCTCCACTGGGATCTGAGCATGGCTTTTCCACTTCATGTTTTTTCTTTAACAATCCAAACCATCCTTCAATGATACTTGCTCTCTGGAAATGACACAGGGTACAAATAGTCAATAAACTGTCCCATGAAGGTCCCCATTACTGAGTAGTTTTTGTCATAAAAGTGGCACCATTTGTTTGATGAGATCTCACTGGCAAATGCAAGAAAAAGGAAAAACACATACAGTCCACTTAGCACTCCTTGTATAGATGCCCCATCTAGTGTGCATGGGGTTGTCGGGCAATAGTCATTGAAGGGATCCACCACAGTTCATGCCCATGGAAATCCTGCAGGAGTGCAGGGTCCTGGCCTGCACACTCTCCATGGGAAGTGGAGATCACCCTCTACTCAACTGTGCAGTTGGCGCTCTGGGCACATTTGCCAGGCTTCCTTGGCCTCATGTGCTGGAATCACAAGGAATTGTTTTGGGGACAGGGCCTAATTTGTACATGAATTACCATTTTTTGTGCAAGGTTTATCTGGGCGGGCATGGTCTTAACCTGGGCAGTGCAGATTTGATGAGCTTGTTGATTCCACTGGTTTTCATCTTCAAGCTGTCCTTATCTATGTGCATGGGGCATGAAAAGGAGGCACGCATCTTGTGCAGTCTGCTGATGGTGTTCACTATGACAGAGGCTGAGACTGGAACTGGGCATCCCCCTGCCAGGCACCAGTGCCACTGTCCACACATGGGTACATACCCAAGAACCAGTCACAAATGGATGATGTACATTTGAGGGAGGAGGATGCACTCAGACAAGCACCACAGCCCAGGCCCACCCCCTGAGCAGCATTCACTCTTGTTCATGAACACATGCAAGCAGTATTCTCTGAGGTCATGTGACTTCCACTTCCAACCACACCCCACTTGCCAGTAACTCAGTGGATGTAACCAGGAAGCCCATGGAGGCAGACAAGGTGACACACACACGGCATCTAACCCAGCCCCATCTGGAGGGCGGATGGGCACTTTTTCTCAGTACCTCTTAGACACCATCACTGCTTTATTTCTTTGTGGATATACTATTTTCACTGTAAAATGGATGTTTCTTGGGCAATCCTTATATTGTTTGCATTCTCATTTGCATCACATCACATTGTCACGAATTTAAATTGTAACAACTTGCTCTTGCTTTGTGCCTCTCTCCATGTCTCCTCACTTGCACTAGTCTGTCAAATAGGATGTATCAAGTGGGTAGTTTGAAGGCATCACCAGGAACCAATTCCACAGAGTGCCATTGCCTGATTGTTTCACACAGGTTATAGTCAGTGTAAAAATCAGACTAGAAAAAAGTGACTAAAAATTTACATATTCTCAAAAAAGGCTCTGCACAGGTGACTCAGCTGTGTGGGAAGGTGGTCCATACAGTTGGTTGGAGAGTTTCTCAGGCATGTTGGCCAACATGGCTGCCTTTAGAATAATGTTATGTCATGTGCCAAGAAACATCCCCATATGGAATATGAATTGCATGCAGGAGGAAACAAGGTTATCATGTGCACTATCAGACTTCATTTCTAGATATATTAAGGACATCTGCCTCATTTGAAAGAAACCAAGGATTATTCTCTGGGTATAAACCCACATGTTTTGCTAGAGTTAGATATATGTGGGAAATCAATGGCAATATTTATGTCATCTTGGGGCAAATGATGAACATGGGTTTTAATCTGAGTCCAGTGAGGTAAACTGGCTCTGATCCCAAGGAGGAAGAGGGCTCTCAGGAAAGCAGAGGCATGTATACCACCATGTACATGGCCTCCAGTCTACAGAATGAACTCTGTGATCATTATGATTTCTGGAAATTCAGGTTCAAGGAGGATTACTGCCCCCTGAGTGGCACAGTGGATATATGTAAGTCTCATGATGGAAAATATGCTTTGAATCTCTGATCATGGTAGGATCTGAAGAAAGTATTAATACATCTACCACTGCACACCAGGTCCTTCAGTCTGGACAGTGGACTCCATGACTGTTATGACGTCTGCAAGAGCAGGGCAGGTACAAGTAGGGTGGCTGCCTCCCTGCTCTTGTGGTATGACACAGCGAGATGTCATGCACCATTGGCTTGTTTCACTGGTCATTCAAGGCTACTGAAGGGTGGGATCATCGTCCAAGTACCTCTGCCTATGTTAGTTCTTTGATCAGTATAGGAACTTCCTTTCACCGGGATACCCCATAACCTGGTATCCCTACTTTGCTTACTTATACTTACTTCCTCGGTTGTGCCAAGAAATCCTGAGGGACTCCAAGTTGTCTACTTGTCCCACTGCCACGGTTCTATTGTGGCATGTCCCCACTGGGAACGTCCCTTACACAGCTCTTCCTGCAGTACACTCAGCATTATCAATTATAACATCTTATGTGTGTACTAACCTGAAAGGGTGCAACTATAAACACACATCAGTCCATTATCCAGGGTGAGGAGTATTTCTAAATCCAGTCAAAGTAAAATTTTGACTTCACTTTGGGACAAAGCACAGTGACTTGTGACCAACTGTCCAACAGGGCTGTAAAGGTTTGGTGACCTGGATGCCCTCATTTTATACATTTTAACCAGTGCCTGAAACCTCTGATTCCAGTGAGAGGGGGCCTTGACTTTATCAGAGGCCACTTTGTTTTCAAAAGAACAAAGGTCTAGCTATAAAGGTGGTGCTGAAAGATTTAGATCAACAAAAGTCTAAACAGATGAGATTTCAGGAGATTTTAATCAAAACACCTGCTGCCTAATTCTGTAAACATTTTTCAACAAGTAGCAGAAGCTACCAGATCTGTAATATCTACCTTCACATGATGCTGGGATGAAGTCCTACAGGGTCACACCCACACCCACATGACACGCACCTTGTCTTCTTGGATAGCTCAGAACTCATTCTCTTTACTCCTTGCTTCCCCCTTTCTGAGTGCGTCTAGTTTTTCTCTGGATCTTCTATTTTCACTCATTATGCTGAGTGATATCTATACATAATGCAGTGGCTCTTGAACTGAGGAAGGACCCCAATCATTGAAGGAGATGAAGGAGATCTGGGCAAGGAGAATCCTCGTCCCATTTCCACATATTCATCTTCCAACTGTCTGGTTTCTGAAATTAGATCTGCCTATGAATGGCCATGGGGAATTTGCAGAATCTCTTCCCTCCCTTTTCACAAGAGACTTGACCTATATTGATCTACAGGGTCTCGGAGTAATTTTCCAAAAGAGCATTGGCAACTTGGCAACCTCTAGGTGAGGTGGCTAAAAACACCATAGAGTAAATTTTTCTAAGAAGCTGGGATCCAAATGGCCCAGGTCATGGGAAGCACAATCCAGGTCAACATGGAGACAGGATCCCTAAATGCTACCACTCCACATGCTTCCAGGCAGGGTGCCTAGTGACCCAACATGTGATCCACGGCAGACAGAAAATAAATGCAGGGGCCTGATATGTGCCATGCTGAAGGATTAGAAGTACCATCAGCCTGGAAGAGATAGAAACAATACACAGAAGAACTGTACAAAAAAGATCCAAATGAACTGGATTACTATGATGGTGTGGTCAGCCACCCAGAGCCAGACATTCTGGAGAGTGAAGTCAAGTGGGCCTTAGGAAGCACTGCTGTTAATAAAGCTAGTGGATGTGATGGAATTCCAGTAGAACTATTCAAAACCCTAAAGGATGATGCCATCAAGGTGTTGCATTCAATATGTCAGCAAATCTGGAAGTGGCCACAGGACTGGAAAAGGTCAATCCTCATCCCAATTCCCAAGAAGGGTAGTACTAAAGAATGTGCTAACCATGGACAATTGCACTCATCTCCCATGCTAGTAAGGTCATGCTTAAAATCTTGCATGCTAGGCTTCAGCATTATGTGAACCAAGAACTTCCAGATGTCCAAGCTGGGTTTAGAAAAGGAAGAGGAACCAGAGATCAAATTGCCAACATTCACTGGATCATAGAGAAAGCTAGGGAATTCCAGAAAAACATCTACCTCTGTTTCATTGACCACTACACCAAAGCCTTTGACTGTGTGGATCATAATAAACTGTGGAAAGCTCTTAAAGAGATGGGAATACCAGACCATCTTACCTGTCTCCTGAGAAACCCTATATGCAGGTCAAGAAGCAACAGTTAGAACCCTGTATGGAACAATTGATTGGTTCAAGATTGAGAAAGGAGTACAACAGGGCTGTCTGCTGTCACCCTGTTTGTTTAATCTATACGCTGAGCACATCATGAGAAATGCCAGGCTGGATGAGTTACAAGCTGGAATCAAGATAGGTGGGAGAAACATCAACAACCTCAGATATGCAGATGATACCACTCTAATGGCAGAAAGTGAAGAGGAACTAAAGAGCCTCTTGATGAGGGTGAAGGAGGAGAGTGAAAGAGCCAGCTTAAAACTAAATATTAAAAAAAAAAAAAAACTAAGATCATGGCATCCAGCCCCATTACTTCATGGCAAATAGAAGGGGAAAAGGTGGAAGTAGTGACAGATTTCCTCTTCTTGGGCTCTAAAATCACTGCAGATGGTGACTGCAGCCATGAAATCAGAAGACAGTTGCTTCTCTGGCAGGAAAGCTATGACAAACCTAGACATTGTATGAAAAGCAGAGATGTTACTCTGCCGACAAAGGTCCATACAGTCAAGGCTATGGTCTTCCCAGTGGTCACGTACGGTTGTGAGAGCTGGACTGTAAAGAAGGCAGAACGCCAAAGAATTGATGCCTTTGAAATGTGGTGCTAGAAAAGACTCCTGAGAGGCCCTTGGACAGCAAGGAGATCAAACCAGTCAATCTTAAGGGAAATCAACCCTGAATATTCACTGGAAGGACTGATGCTGAAGCTGAAGCTCCAGTACTTTGGTCACCTGATGTGAAGAGCCAACTCATTGGAAAAGACCCTGATGTTGGGAAAGATTGAAGGCAGGAGGAGAAGGGACAACAGAGGATGAGATGGTTGGATAGCATCACCAACTTGATGGACATGAGTTTGAGCAAACTCTGGGAGATAGTGAAAGACAGGGAAGCCTGGCATGCTGCAGTCCATGGGGTCGCAAAGAGTCAGACACAACTTAGCAACTGAACAAACGAACATGCTGGGTCTCACCTATGCTTTTCCAAAAAGATAAGCATCCACCAGAGGAAGAAGTTTAAAATCCATGGAGTCAATCTGCCAAAAGAAGGTGGTATGAACCCCTAGTGCAGCATTTGTCCCTAGGCAATTTTTGCAGCAGTTTTGAAGAAGCAACAACTGTTCTCTCAGGAATATAGGATCTTAGAGTGTGTGAAGGACAGCAATTGTTTGTTTTATTTTGTTTTGGTTTTGACTACACATGGGACTCTGTGTGTGAATCCATTTAAATAATTTCCAGTATTATATCTGACAAGTATGCCCTCAAATCTGTTGTGACCTGTAAGTCTTCCCTCTGGTGGGCATTCAAGGACATCGAGAATGACACTGGTAACCTGCCAATCAACAAGACATCATCATACACTGAAAACTTTGGACATCCGAGGAACCATCCTCTGATACCACAAGAACACTCATAGTTCAACATGCAGCACAATTCAATTACACATTAGTACATGCTGCATACAATGAATCGGCTGGCAGGCTTATCAAGAACAAAATCACTTTTAACTTTCTATCTTTTCACTAGCTTCATTCAGACACTTTTCAGAGAAAAACAAATCATGTATACATTTTACATACATATAACATACCAGCTTATAGAAGAGCATCTACTCTCCTTGGACAGAGGTCCAGGAGGTAGGGCAGGGAAAGTAGGGGGCACAACTGGCACTGGCAATCACTGGCTTGCACATATTCTGAGCCACTCTTTGGCCACAACAGATGGACTTCAATAGCTAAGCACCAACTGAACAGGTGACTCTAACTTACAGCCTGTTGCCTAAATCTCCAAAACTTTTTCCAACAGACAGCTTCCACTATTAGGTCCCAGAGAAGTCTATTTTAACCCTATCCTGGCCCACACATCCTGACCATGGTTGGATAAGGGAAGGACCATATGATCACACCTTACGTACCATGTAGATAGGAATGGGCTACCAGCTTCTGGAAGCCACACTCCCCATAACTTGGCCTGTACTGTTCTATCAGATCCAGAGGAGCCCTGAGCTCTCCTAATCTGCTTTTGCTGTACTGTTAGCTCAGCAGAGCCTCATGTCTTCCACAGGCTCAGCTGGGATCATCACAGGGACCACCAATGCCCGATGCCTTGTCCATTCTAACATGGAGCAAACCTTCTACTAGTGTAGGGACCCTCTTATCCCTCTCGCAGCCACTTAAGTGAGAGGATGTGATCCCAGATTCTGGGGAATCTATCTTAGCCATTGACCTGACCAGCATGGCCTCCTGTCTAATACAAGAGTATCATAACTTTATCAGACACACAATCGGTGCCACATTCAGGATCTCACTCACAGAGACATGCAAAGCCAAAGAAGAGTCACACTTACTCCACTGAAAACATTTTAAAGGCCCTTTTATATTCTGACACTTTAATATTCACAAACACAACAAAAGAGAATGAGGCAAAATTCCAATTCCCTATAATCCTTAAGCCACACAAAAACAAAAACAAAAAAAAAACATGGTAAGAAAATGAACAGAAGGAGCTTAGTACAAGTTGTAGCACACCCACTTGTGGAGGGCTTCCTCATAAACTGCAACTCGGTGCTTTTCCTCTCTACCGCTCTGTACTCAAATGTCTCAAATGAGACATTCCCGTGGGAGATTGCCAAGGGAAGATGAGAAAACTGCCACATGAGGGTAAGAGTTAGAATCGCTGATCCAAGTGCAAGAGCTTCAGAAGGCTTCACTAGTGTTCTCTGGTGACACAGGTTTGGAATGTAATCATGGAGAGAGAAAAACTGGGGCTGCTCCACCAGTAGGGACAAAGCGGGCTGGCATGGGAATAAACTGGAGATGAGAGTGTCCCATGTCACAGCTATGGTGCTCAATTGACAGCATTTCGTGTAGACCTACAGTGTCTCTTCAGTATTGTCAAGAGAACACTGTGGCCTCAGCAGCCTCTAGGAGAAATGGGTCAAAATCTCATGGAGTCAATATATCCTAAATAGGTGGAGCTACGAGTAGCCTGTGCTTATGAGAGTTCAAGAGCTCCAGCCCAGGGCCAACATGAAGACAGGTCACTCAAGGAGCAGCCACTGACAACTGCACAGGCATGGCCTGGGGTTTCCCAGCTTGGTGGTGAGGCTGCACATGTGGAGCACTAACATGTCACTACACAGAAGACAGAAGGAGCATGTTGTGAAGAACTGGTATTCACCACAATAAAGTGCTAGCCCACACTGGTTTGGCAATCTGGGCTATTGTAAGCCTTTTATTATGCTTTAACCAGTACATGAACTTGCCAGGTCTTTTTAGAGAGAGGGGGGCCTTAATTTCAACCACAGGCTCCTTTGCTCTTAGATGGAAGAAGGTATGTCTAGAAAGGTAGTTTTGAAAGCTTCAGCTTAACAAAAGTCCAAATACCCAAGCTGTCAGAAGATTTTAATTATAACATTTGCTGCCTAAAGCTACAAAGATTTTCAACAGGTTGCCTACACTATCAAATCTGGAAAACCTATCTTCAGAGGATGCTGAGATGAAGGTATACTTGATTATACCCACAAGAATGTGCCCTATCTTCCTGGCTCTCTCTCAATTCACCCCCTTTCTCCCATCTTCCTCCTTTTCTGTTTTCATCAAATATACCCAGAATCTCCCTGTTCTCACTCATTAGGTTTACTGATATCTACAAAGGATGCAAGGGCTCTAGCAACCAAGATGAGATCTCAACCATTTAAGGAGATTTTTTTTAGGGAAGCTGGACAGGGAGAATACTAATGGAATCCATTTCCACATACTCATCCCCTACACGTATGCTTTCTTCCTAAATTAGTTCTGAGAGCAATGACCATGGAACACTTCTAGAGGCTCAGCCACCCCCTTCCAGTATCAAGTTATCCTATAAGAAAGGCAAGGTTAGAGGGAACTAAGATGGCGGAGGAATAGGACGGGGAGACCACTTTCTCCCCTACAAATTCATCAAAAGAACATTTGAACACTGAGCAAACTCCACAAAACTTCTGATCGCTAGCAGAGGACATCAGACACCCAGAAAAGCAGCCCATTGTCTTCAAAAGGAGGTAGGACAAAATATAAAAGATAAAAAGAGAGACAATAGAGTTAGGGACGGAGATCCGTCCCGGGAAGGGAGTCTTAATAGAGGAAGTTTCCAAACACCAGGAAACCCTCTCACTGGCGGGTCTGGGGGAAGTTTTCGAATCTCGGAGGGCAACCTAACTGGGAGGAAAAATAAATAAAACCCACAGATTACATGCCTAAAAGCAACTCCCAGCAGAAAAGTACCCCAGACGCTCGCATCTGCCACCAGCAAGTGGGGGCAGAACGGAGAGGAGCAGGCGGCATTGCTTAGGGTAAGGACCGGGCCTGAATGCCCTGAGGGCAATTGGAGGGAGCTAACGTGAGATAGCAACTTAAACTGTGGGATAGCAAGAGAGAGAGAATTAAGTTGGGAAAAGCCCTAAACTTAGGCACTACCCGCCGGTTCCCAGAACGAAGGACTGAGCAAATACCAGAGAAGAGCTAGCCGGCTGCAGACTGGCCCATCCCCCACCAGAGGCAGGAGGCAGGGGGGAGGGGAAAGGGGCAAACTCGGCCCCAGAGATGGCATCCCCTACCAAACTGCAAACAGGCTTCCAGCTTCTAACCAAAGACTTCCTGAGATTCTGGATGGTCGACATCCACCGGGAGGGTCGCAGCTAGAGTCCAGCTCCCCAGAACAGACACAAGGCGCACCCAACCGGCACACACGGAAACTGAGGCTGGGACCGCGGAGGGGATAAGGCACACTGCACCCGGGGAGAGTGCGCTCATCAAGCTCCTGGCTGCCTGAGCTGCTCCGGCTGGGGAAGGCACAAAACGCAGGCCCAACAGAGTCTGTGCTTTTGTGGAATACCTGAAAACCTGAATCTGAGTGGCTTAGGCCTGGGAAGTCCACGCAACACAGGGCCCACTCCCTGGAGAGCAGCCTGGAGCCTGAGCAGTGTAGACGGGGAAAGCACACACACCCGCCCCGAGCGGGGGCAAACCTAGTGTAGCCGGAAAACTGTGAGTGCTCCCCACACATGCCAGTGACATTTGTCTGCAGCAACCCCCTCCCCACAGCACGACTGAACAAGCGAACCTAAACAAGAGACCACCTCCACCGCGTGTGTCAGGGCGGAAATTAGACACTGAAGAGACCTGCAAACAGAAGCCAAAGAAACAAAGGGAACCGCTTCAGAAGTGACCGGTGCAACAGATTAAAATCCCTGTAGTTAACACCGACTACACTGGAAGGGGCCTATAGATAGCGAGAAGTGTAAGCTCAAACAAGGAGCTATCTGAAACTGAACCGAACCCACACTGCCCGCAACAGCTCCAGAGAAATTCCTAGATATATTTTTACTACTATTTTTTTTATTTTTAATTAAAAAAATTTTTTTTTCTTTTTTTACTTTTTCTTTTTCTTTTTTTTTAAAGTCCTCTATTACTCCTCTATTACTCCTTAATTTTCATTTTTATAACCCACTATAACCTGGCAAAAAAAAAAAAAAAGGACCCTATTTTTAAAGCGAACTCCATATATATTTCTTAAAATTTTTTGTGTTTTTGTGGTTTTTTACTATTGTATTTTTAAGAGTCTAACCTCTACTCTAGATTTTTAATCTTTGTTTTTCAGTATTTGATATCAATTTTGGACATTTAAGAATCCAACCTTCAGTACCCATTTTTACTCAGGAGTGTGATTACTGGTTTGATCACTCTCTCCCCCTTTTGATTCTCCTTTTTCTCCCCCAGATCACCTCTATTTCCTCCCTCCCCCTTCTCTTCTCAATCCAATTCTGTGAATCTCTGTGGGTGTTCTGGGCTGTGGAGAACACTTAGGGAACAGAGTACAACCTAGATCTGTCTCTCCTCTCTTGAATCCCCCCTTTTCTCCTCCTGCTCACCTCTATCTCCTTCCTCCCTCTCCTCTTCTTCATGTAACTCTGTGAACCTCTCTGGGTGTCCCTCACTGTGGAGAATCCTTTCACCATTAACCTAGAAGTTTTATTATCAGTGCTGTATGGAGGGAGAAGTCTTGAGGCTACTGAAAGAATAAGACTGAAACCCAGAGGCAAGAGGCTTAAGCCCAAAACCTGAGAACACCAGAGAACTCCTGACTACAGGGAACATTAATTAATAAGAGATCATCCAAAAGCCTCCATACCTACACTGAAACCAACCACCACCCAAGAGCCAATAAGTTCCAGAGCAAGACATACCACGCAAATTCTCCAGCAACGCAGGAACATAGCCCTGAGCGTCAATATACAGGCTGCCCAAAGTCACACCAAACACATAGACCCATCTCAAAACTCACTACTGGACACTCCATTGCACTCCAGAGAGAAGAAATCCAGCTCCACCCACCAGAACACCGACACAAGCTTCTCTAACCAGCAAACCTCGACAAGCCAAACACCCAGCCCCACCCACTGGGAGAAACCTCCACAATAAAAAGGAACCACAGACTACCAGAATACAAAAAGGCCACCCCAAACCCAGCAATCTAAATAAGATGAAAAGGCAGAGAAATACCCAGCAGGTAAAGGAACATGAAAAATGCCCACCAAGTCAAACAAAAGAGGAGGAGATAGGGAGTCTACCTGAAAAAGAATTTAGAATAATGATAATAAAAATGATACAAAATCTTGAAAACAAAATGGAGTTACAGATAAATAACCTGGAGACAAGGATTGAGAAGATGCAAGAAATGTTTAACAAGGACCTAGAAGAAATAAAAAAGAGTCAATTAAAAATGAATAATGCAATAAATGAGATCAAAAACACTCTGGAGGGAACCAACAGTAGAATAACAGAGGCAGAAGATAGGATAAGTGAGGCAGAAGATAGAATGGTAGAAATAAATGAAGCAGAGAGGAAAAAAGAAAAAAGAATTAAAAGAAATGAGGACAACCTCAGGGACCTCTGGGACAATACGAAATGCCCCAACATTCGAATCATAGGAGTCCCAGAAGAAGAAGACAAAAAGAAAGGCCATGAGAAGATACTCAAGGAGATAACAGCTGAAAACTTCCCCAAAATGGGGAAGGAAATAGCCACCCAAGTCCAAGAAACCCAGAGAGTCCCAAACAGGATAAACCCAAGGTGAAACACCCCAAGACACATATTAGTCAAATTAACAAAGATCAAACACAAAGAACAAATATTAAAAGCAGCAAGGGAGAAACAACAAATAACACACAAGGGGATTCCCATAAGGATAACAGCTGATCTTTCAATAGAAACTCTTCAGGCCAGAAGGGAATGACAGGACATACTTAAAGTTATGAAAGAGAATAACCTACAACCCAGATTACTGTACCCAGCAAGGATTTCATTCAGATATGAAGGAGAATTTAAAAGCTTTACAGACAAGCAAAAGCTGAGAGAATTCAGCACCACCAAACCAGCTCTTCAACAAATGCTAAAGGATCTTCTCTAGACAGGAAACACAGAAAGGTTGTATGAACGTGAACCCAAAACAACAAAGCAAATGGCAACGGGACCATTCTTATCAATAATTACCTTAAATGTAAATGGGTTGAATGCCCCAACCAAAAGACAAAGACTGGCTGAATGGATACAAAAGCAAGACCCCTATATATGCTGTCTACAAGAGACCCACCTCAAAGCAAGGGACACATACAGACTGAAAGTGAAGGGCTGGAAAAAAATATTTCACGCAAATGGAGACCAAAAGAAAGCAGGAGTCACAATACTTATATCAGATAAAATAGACTTCAAAATAAAGGCTGTGAAAAGAGACAAAGAAGGACACTACATAATGATCAAAGGATCAATCCAAGAACGAAGATATAACAATTATAAATATATATGCACCCAACATAGGAGCACCGCAATATGTAAGGCAAATGCTAACAAGAATGAAGGGGGAAATTAACAATAACACAATAATAGTGGGAGACTTTAATACCCCACTCACACCTATGGACAGATCAACTAAACAGAAAATTAACAAGGAAACACAAACTTTAAATGACACAATGGTCCAGCTAGACCTAATTGATATCTATAGGACATTTCACCCCAAAACAATCAATTTCACCTTTTTCTCAAGTGCACACAGAACCTTCTCCAGAATAGATCACATCCTGAGCCATAAATCTAGCCTTGGTAAATTAAAAAAAATTGAAATCATTCCAGTCATCTTTTCTGACCACAATGCAGTAAGATTAGATCTCAATTACAGGAAAAAAACTATTAAAAATTCCAACATATGGAGGCTAAACAACACGCTTCTGAATAACCAACAAATCATAGAAGAAATCAAAAAAGAAATCAAAATATGCATAGAAATGAATGAAAATGAAAACACAACAACCCAAAACCTATGGGACACTGTAAAAGCAGTGCTAAGGGGAAGGTTCATAGCATTACAGGCTTACCTCAAGAAACAAGAAAAAAGTCAAATAAATAACCTAACTCTACACCTAAAACAACTAGAGAAGGAAGAAATGAAGAACCCCAGGGTTAGTAGAAGGAAAGAAATCTTAAAAATTAGGGCAGAAATAAATGCAAAAGAAACAAAAGAGACCATAGCAAAAATCAACAAAGCTAAAAGTTGGTTTTTTGAAAAGGTAAATAAAATTGACAAGCTGTTAGCCAGACTCATCAAGAAACAAAGGGAGAAGAACCAAATCAACAAAATTAGAAATGAAAATGGAGAGATCACAACAGACAACTCTGAAATACAAAGGATCATAAGAGACTACTACCAGCAGCTCTATGCCAATAAAATGGACAACTTGGAAGAAATGGACAAATTCTTAGAAAAGTATAACTTTCCAATAAACTGAACCAGGAAGAAATAGAAGATCTTAACAGACCCATCACAAGCATGGAAATTGAAACTATAATCAGAAATCTTCCAGCAAACAAAAGCCCAGGACTAGATGGCTTCACAGCTGAATTCTACCAAAAATTTAGAGAAAAGCTAACACCTATCCTACTCAAACTCTTCCAGAAAATTGCAGAAGGCAAACTTCCAAACTCATTCTATGAGGCCATCATCACCCTAATACCAAAACCAGACAAGGATGCCACAAAAAAAGAAAACTACAGGCCAATATCACTGATGAACATAGATGCAAAAATCCTTAACAAAATTCTAGCAAACAGAATCCAACAACATATTAAAAAGATCATACACCATGACCAAGTGGGCTTTATCCCAGGAATGCAAGGATTCTTTAATATCCACAAATCAATCAATGTAATACACCACATTAACAAATTGAAAGATAAAAACCATATGATTATCTCAATAGATGCAGAAAAAGCCTTTGACAAACATTCAACATCCATTTATGATAAAAACTCTCCAGAAAGCAGGAATAAAAGGAACATACCTCAACATAATAAAAGCTATATATGACAAACCCACAGCAAACATTATCCTCAATGGTGAAAAATTGAAAGCATTTCCCCTAAAATCAGGAACAAGACAAGGGTGCCCACTCTCACCACTACTATTCAACATAGTTTTGGAAGTGTTGGCCACAGCAATCAGAGCAGAAAAAGAAATAAAAGGAATCCAGATAGGAAAAGAAGAAGTAAAACTCTCACTGTTTGCAGACGACATGATCCTCTACATAGAAAACCCTAAAGACTCTACCAGAAAATTACTACAGCTAATCAATGAATACAGTAATGTTGCAGGATATAAAATTAACACACAGAAATCCCTTGCATTCCTATACACTAACAATGAGAAAACAGAAAGAGAAATTAAGGAAACAATACCATTCACCATTGCAACAAAAAGAATAAAATACTTAGGAGTATATCTACCTTAAAGAAACAAAAGACCTATACATAGAAAACTATAAAACACTGATGAAAGAAATCAAAGAGGACACAAACAGATGGAGAAACATACCATGTTCATGGATTGGAAGAATCAATATTGTCAAAATGGCTATACTACCCAAAGCAATCTATAGATTCAATGCAATCCCTATCAAGCTACCAACGGTATTTTTCACAGAACTAGAACAAATAATTTCACAATTTGTATGGAAATACAAAAAACCTCGAATAGCCAAAGCAATCTTGAGAAAGAAGAATGGAACTGGAGGAATCAACCTGCCTGACTTCAGGCTCTACTACAAAGCCACAGTCATCAAGACAGTATGGTACTGGCACAAAGACAGAAATATAGATCAATGGAACAGAATAGAAAGCCCAGAGATAAATCCACGTACCTACGGACACCTTATCTTCGACAAGGAGGCAAGGATATACAATGGAAAGAAGACAACCTCTTTAACAGGTGGTGCTGGGAAAACTGGTCAACCACTTGTAAAGGAATGAAACTAGAACACCTTCTAACACCATACACAAAAATAAACTCAAAATGGATTAAAGATCTAAATGTAAGACCAGAAACTATAAAACTCCTAGAGGAGAACATAGGCAAAACACTCTCCGACATAAATCAAAGCAGGATCCTCTATGACCCACCTCCCAGAATATTGGAAATAAAAGCAAAAATAAACAAATGGGACCTAATGAAACTTAAAAGCTTTTGCACAACGAAGGAAACTATAAGCAAGGTGAAAAGACAGCCCTCAGAATGGGAGAAAATAACAGCAAACGAAGCAACAGACAAAGGATTAATCTCAAAAATATACAAGCAGCTCCTGCAGCTCAATTCCAGAAAAATAAATGACCCAATCAAAAAATGGGTCAAAGAACTAAACAGACATTTCTCCAAAGAAGACATACAGATGGCTAACAAACACATGAAAAGATGCTCAACATCACTCTTTGTCAGAGAAATCAGGGATGGGGAATACATGTAAATCCATGGCCGATTCATGTCAATGTATGACCACTACAATACTGTAAAGTAATTAGCCTCCAACTAATAAAAATAAATGGATAAAAAAAAAAGAAGACATACAGATGGCTAACAAACACATGAAACGATGCTCAACATCACTCATTATCAGAGAAATGCAAATCAAAACCACAATGAGGTACCATTACACGCCAGTCAGGATGGCTGCTATCCAAAAGTCTACAAGCAATAAATGCTGGAGAGGGTGTGGAGAAAAGGGAACCCTCTTACACTGTTAGTGGGAATGCAAACTAGTACAGCCGCTATGGAAAACAGTGTGGAGATTTCTTAAAAAACTGGAAACAGAACTGCCATATGACCCAGCAATCCCACTTCTGAGCATACACACTGAGGAAACCAGATCTGAAAGAGACACGTGCACCCCAATGTTCATTGCAGCACTGTTTATAATAGCCAGAACATGGAAGCAACCTAGATGCCCATCAGCAGACGAATGGATAAGGAAGCTGTGGTACATATACACCATGGAATATTACTCAGCCATTAAAAAGAATTCATTTGAATCAGTTCTAATGAGATGGATGAAACTGGAGCCCATTATACAGAGTGAAGCAAGCCAGAAAGATAAAGACCATTACAGCATACTAACACATATATATGGAATTTAGAAAGATGGTAATGATAACCCTATATGCAAAACAGAAAAAGAGACACAGATGTACAGAACAGACTTTTGGACTCTGTGGGAGAAGGCGAGGGTGGGATGTTTCAAAAGAACAGCATGTATATTATCTATAGTGAAACAGATCACCAGCCCAGGTGGGATGCATGAGACAAGTGCTCGGGCCTGGTGCACTGGGAAGACCCAGAGGAATCAGGTAGAGATGGAGGTGGGAGGGGGGATCGGGATGGGGAATACATGTAACTCCATGGCTGATTCATGTCAATGTATGACAAAACCCACTGAAATGTTGTGAAGTAATTAGCCTCCAACTAATAAAAATAAATGAAAAAAAAAAAAGAAAGTGGAAGAAAAGGGGAAAAAAACTTTGATGGAGTTATCCATGTAGTAGGCCTTTTCTTCCTCAACCAGAATCTGGGCCTCCTCCCCACATCCCCAATCCCATTAAACATTTAATTTAAATGGGAGGTACCTCCTAGAGGAATGCCACATTTAGATCTCAAACTGACTTTCTTAAGTGTGTGATCCACTGGGAGCTGAGCATCTGTTGTCCATTCTTTTTTTTTCCTTAAGAATTCAAGCCATCTTTCAATGGCATCTGCTGCCTGGTGATGACACAGAAAATAAATACTCCATCGAATGTCACATGATATAGTCCACTGTTGAGCATGTTTTACTATAAAAGGGACCCCAATGCCTGACTGCATATGGTCAATGAATCCAAATAAAACCACAATTCAATCATAAGTCCCTGCATAAAACTCCCCCATCTGCTGTGCACATACAAAAAGTTGGCAGAAACATTGTCAGAAAAGAGGCTGACTGCAGTCTGTGCCCAGTGGTAATCTTGAAAGGAGAATATAAAAATTCAGGTCCAGTACCTCTGTGTATGGGACCTGGAGATGCTCCTTCCACTTGACCATACAGCTGCTACTGCGGCACACTTCCAGACTTACTTGGCCTCATGTGCTGGAATTGTAGGGTCGTGTTTTGGGGCCAGGTCTCAATTTATAGATGGATTACCATTTCTAGTGCATACTCTATCCAGGTGACCAGGGTGCCAACCTGGATGGGAAGCATCTGATCAGCTTGGTTACTCCAACCAATTTCATTCTCAAAGTGACTCATGCACATCACATAGGGCACAAATAGGAGATAAACATCCTGTGCAAATGGCTGATGGTATTTGCTACCACACAAAGATTTGATCATCCAGTCACCATGCTGTCAGGTGCATGTCCACACTGTCAGCCCACACGCTGCTGCCCAGAAGTCAGTCACATGTAACAAGGTATAAGTTTGGGGAGCTGTTTTCCTGGGCGAGCCCCACAGCCTTCAGGCCATGCAGGCAAGCTCTACCAGTTGAGCAGGCTGCCCTTTTCCAGGCTCAGGAGCAAGTGGTTTTCTTTGGGGTTGTACAGTTTCAACAGTCCACCGTGGTCTACCTGCCTTTAGTTTAGTGGATATGTCCATGTATCAGACCAGGCATCCTCAGGAGCCTGGGTATACAGAAGCCATCAGAAAAGTGGGGTGCTGGCACCAGCTCTGCATCTCAGTCACTCACATTTGAAGAGATTTCTGGACACCTTTTCCTGACCCTCTGAGGTACCATGAATGTGTGGGTTTACTTCTTCTACAGATAGACCGCTTTCCCATAAAAACAGGTATTTCTTGAGCAATACCCACTCTGTTGGAGTTCTCATTTGGGACTCATTTTTTCATGAGAGGTGAGCTATGGCATATCAACTCCTGCTCATGCAGTGTCATGCAGTGTCACTCTCTGTTAGTACATCAGAATGTACTAACAAGTCTTTCAAATGGGGTATATCTAGTGATGGTGTCAGGGAAGTACCACAAACAAATCCCAGAGGGGGCCATTCCCTAGTAGCCACATCTTTTGCCACAGGCTCCAGTCCACATAAATGTCAGTCTCTGACACCTTCTCTCAAAACACACTGCACAAGTGATTTGCCCTGATACAAAGGTTGGTCTGCATACCATTTAAGAGTTTGTACAACAAACTGGTTCAAAATGGCTTCCTTTCGAGTAATTTTTTATAATGGAAGGAACAGGATCCCTATATGGGATATGCGTGTGTGCTTAGTCATTCAGTTGTGTCCAATTCTTTGCAACCCCATGGACTATAGCCTGCTAGGCTCCTCTGTCCATGGAATTCTCCAGGCAAGAATACTGGAGTGGGTTGCCATTTCCTTCTCCAAGGGATCTTCCCAATCCAGGGATAGAACCTGGGTCTCCTGCATTGCAGGCAGATTCTTTACCATTTGAGCCACCAGAGAAACCCATATGGGGCATGAAGTTCATCTAATACTGATCAGTTTATCATATGCTCTACCAAACTTGGTATTCTAGAGGTTTTCAGGCCATCAGTTTTTCTTGAATAAGCTCAGAGAGAATGTTATCTGGGTACTAGTGTACATGGTTCACCAGAACTATATCTAGGTGACTAGACACTTATTCTTCTCAGAGTTAAACTTCTTACACTGGTTACCCAGATACTAGATTGTCCATATAATGAAGATAATACATTGGCTTTAGCCCTTATATCAGAATAAATATCATCATTTAATCATACCAGGACTGCTCTGGTAAGAATTCAGTTTTTTGTAGGTCTCAACCAATCAACGGTAAGAAATCATGAAGTGCTTCAGGGTACCTTGTGACAGACTGGAAGACATATATTACATTCTGAGCTCTGAAAAGGCAAGTTGCCCCTGATCATCCAATTGCAATGTAATTTGGAAAAAGCATTAAAATGGCCAGTGCTATATATGATTGGCACAGTGAACTCTGTGACCATCATAATAACTGGAACTACAGGAGCAAGAAAAACTGCTGTGGAATTGCACTTGTAGTGATCCACATTGTGGCATGAGATACCACTGGCTTTTCTCATGGGTCACACAGGGTTATTATCATGTGGTATGTTCTCTTTAAGTACCTCTCTCTCCATTAGTTTCTTGATCAGAGACCTCCTTTCACCACTTTCCCCCCAAGGCTTTACTGATATCTCGTGGCTAAACTGGGAAAACCTGGTGGCCTCCACACTGTACATTCATCCCACTACCATTGTCCTAATCACGGCATTTTCCCTATTGGGAATATCCCTTGCAATCAAGAGAATAACTTTGTATATCTAATATATATCTTCCCACAATACACTCAGCAGTAACAGCTATAATAACTTGTGTGTGCATTGGTCTGTAAGGGCCCACCCTTAAACACACATCAGTCCATGTCTAAGCTGAGAGTTATTTCCTCAAAGTAAATTTTGACAGTGTCCATGGGAGCTTCAAGGCACCACAGTGATTTGCACCCCTGTGTGTATATGACTGAAAGCAAACTGAAAAACATGAGTACAGTCAAGTCTCCAACACACTCTGACTTGTGGATAAAGCCTCTGGTTCCAGTTAGAGAAGGTCTGGGGTTTCAGTCCTTACTCTAGACCTGTTTGTTCTTGAAATAAGAAGGGTCTAGGTAGAAAGTTGGTGCTGATTTTGTTAAACAACCATGTGAACAAGACAAATCTAGGCGAAGTTTTCAACTGCTCTTTCTGTCAATACCCAGAGGCCCGTGATTAGACAGGCCTGGCATGTGGAGTTGGTTGTTAGGTGAACGGGTGATTTCCATTCCTTTCCCTCCAGCACAGCTGGTGGGGCTCCCATATCTACCACCTGAGGAGGAAATCTCTACCATCTCACTGCGAATTTTCCCAACCCAATCCTTCATGTCCCTGCCTTCCTGCTCTGTGTAGGAGAGAGCTCAGTACCATATAACTGACCACCCTTGAACAACAGGGGGGATTTTATCTGTAGTCATGGCCATACAGAAGCAGTTTCAATTTCCCAGGAACACAAGTGAGTGGACAATAACTAAGGAATGTTTTTCTTAGATTTATGGGGTTCTCCATGTTTTACATCTAACTCAAATCACTTACATGATACAGCAGGGGTCTCAGGACACAGGTGAAGAATCACACACCCCTCAGTCACTAAAGAATTTAGCAAAATGATCTTTGACTGCATACCAATGCTGTGGACACTGTGATGTTAGTTATTCTGCTGACCTATTTTGAAAGGGTAGAGGGTGGGCCAAAAAGTCCCACATCTTAAAAGACTGTGGAATGGATTAGAATTTGCCTCACAACAACCTTGAAAGGGAGACAGGAAGGTGAGTAGGACATATCAAGGTGATCTGTCCATTCAGATGAGCTATGCTTCAGGTTTTTCCCTGTGTGATCTCAGGAATGTGTACAAAGTCACCAGGGCAAAAATGCAGAGCCAATGCCCTACACATGGATAACACCAAGTAGCTTCTCCACCTGGGACACCTGTGAATCATAAGATCACTAAATTCTTGGAGGAAGCCTGGACTATTCTTCACCCATCACATGTTTCTCTGTAATACTCAGACTTGTATAACTGGAGACACACGGATGATGCAGTGGAATGAATGTATGTGTACCTCTACCCTCTCCCCAAATCTGTAAGTTGAAACTCTAACCTCTGACATGATGGTATTTGGAAATGGAGGTGTTAGAAAGAAATTAGGTTTAGATGAGATCAGGAAGGAGCTGCCTCATGGAATTTGTGCCCTCTGAAAAAGAGGAAGAGATGCCACAGCTCACTCTGCACCATGTAAGGACACAGTGAGAAGGCAGAGGAGCCTCACCAGGAACCAAATCTGCCAGAACCTTGATTTTGAACTTCCCAGCCTCTATAAGCATGAGAAATAAATTTTGTTGTTGAAGCCACCCATTCTATGATATTTCGTTATAACAGCCCAAGCCAACTAAGACAAATAAATGGATGATCTTAGTGGAGCAGCTTCAGGAGGCTTCACTCATGATCCTGAGGTTCGAGGGACAAAGGGACAAGCATGTGACTCACACAGGAAATAAGCTGGAGCTGGGGCTGCTCTTGCCAGGAGGCTCAATAAGATGGCTGACTTTGGCACACTCGTTTATCTCCACCTCCTACAGAAGAGACGTTTTTGTTCTCCATGGTGGACATGTGGACCCTGAGACAGGAAATGTGATAGGATTTTGCTCTACCCTCATAAGGGAGGGATGGAATATAATGCAGATCACCAGAAAGCTTTTCTTACATCCTGTGGAGTTTTTGAAACTCAGGGATAGTGTCTGAACTACACAAGTAAGGTCAAGAACCTGGGTCTGGAGCAGCTACTGCCTGCTCCAGTCTTATTTGGCCAGTGCCCAAATCTATCCTTTAATACCCTTCCTTCCTGGTCCTGGAGGAACAGACCTCCCTTCATCTCTGCATAATTGGCCATCTCTGATCAGGAGGGAGTATTTTATCTGTGGTCGTGGCCACCCATCAGATGGAAGCAGGCTTAATTTACTGGTGACACAGATATGTGGGCAACAACTATGAAATGCTTTTCTTAGACTCCTGGGCTTCCCTCCCTTTAAAGGATCTACACAAGACAGCAGAGATCCCAGAGACAAAAGTCAAGGATCACATGCCTCCTTAGCACCAAAGGACTGAACAATATGGTCCACAATAGCAAACCTACATTGTGGACAGTACAGTGTTTTCTATTCTGTAGTTATGATCAGGGACATGGCAGGGGGAAGGCAGCAGAAAGGGCCAGATCTAAAAAGATTGTAGAGCAGGAGAGAAAATGCCTCATTAACAACCTTTCAAGGGAGATAGGAAGGCAAGTGGGACACCGCCTCAGAGGAATTTCTCACAAGCCTCCCAACCTCTTGCATTCCAGGATTATCTCCAGGGATTTTGTTGTACTCAGGTGAGATATACTTTAAGTTTCCCCTTGTATGGCCCATATGGATATGTGCAAGGTCACGAGAGCAAATTCAGAACTGATGCCCTACACATGGATAATGCTGCAGGGCTCATTCTCCTGAGATACCCCTAAGTCCTAAGATCACGCCATTCCGCAAGGAAGCTGGTTCCAGTCGTCACCCAAAATGTGTTTCTGTATAGAACTCTGACTTACATAACTAGACACCCACAGTGGACATGAGGGCTTGGACAACTGACAAAAAAGCAAGAGCTTCATTCAATAAGCTTCACTTGTTTATGAATGCTTCATAATAAGCATTCATTTGTTCATTTCACTACAGTGAGAGGAATATAGGGACTAGGATCTGACTCATCGAAGAAGAGAAGTTAGGGCTGGAGGTGCCCCTGTGAGAAGGTTTAGAGGTGAGCTGCCTAGCCAGTGAACTGAAATTCTACCTCCTGTGTGTACTCCATGGAGGACATGTGGGCTCTGAGGGAGAGAGGCGTGTGGTGAGCTTTTGCACCATCTGAAGTAAATGACACCCACCTCCTCTTCAGGATCTCACACATCACATCCTCAGGAAAGCCTTCGTTGACTGACACTGCACTGGGCCAAGTCCTGTGTCCTGTACTAGAAACCCTTACAGCAGTCTGCATGTGTCCTTCAGAAAATAGACTCCATATCACTACACAGTTACCTACTTCAATAAGCATTCCTGAAGTCTAGAACGACGCAACTAGAATTTTAAGCTACTCAAAGGCAGAAATATGTCCCTTTGATCAATGAGGCCTTCCAAATAATAGTACCTGAGATATAACAGGCATTCAAAAGTGTTCCCCAAATTAAGTAGTTAACATAATATGCATTTTCAATGTCTTAATTTCTATGGTCATGAATAAGACACAGCATGAAAACCTAGAAACATATAAAAAATAAATGCAATAGTGCCACAATTCTGGACTGTGGGACATGAGGCAGAGGAAGACCCTTGGGGAGGAATGCGTTTCCTGGGGCTCCCTGCAGAAGGTCTCGCATGTGCTCCCACAAGCCCTTAGGCAGGCCAACCTCTTCTGTGAGGGTATCTGTGATTTCTAGCAGTATACAGGCTCCATCACCAGGGGAGATCATCAGATATCTGACAAGACCAGGGCGAATGATTCAAATACATAAGCAACATCTGGATATGTACCCACTGGGCAAAAATTGGGGCCACAATGAGTGAAGGGGCTAGGGTCAGCCACATTCCTGAAAGCCTGTATTGAGTAAGACACTGAAAGTATACCCTCTCAGGGAAGACCTCAGAAAAGGCTCTGAAGGCCAAAACAAAAAAAAAAAAAAAAAGACAAACAGTCCCAGAATCTAAAGTGAGTGTTAGGCCAACTTGTAAGGAAATAAGTCCACATGAATTCAGTTCAGTTCAGTTCAGTCGCTCAGTCATGTCCAACTCTTTGCAACCCCATGGACTGCAGCACGCCAGGCCTCCCTGTCCATCACCAACTCCTGGAGTTTACTCAAACTCATGATTCCATTGAGTCGGTGATGCCATCCAACCATCTCATCCTCTGTTGTCCCCTTCTCCTCCCACCTTCAATCTTTTCCAGCATCAGGGTCTTTTCAAATGAGTCAGTTCTTTGCATCAGGTGGCCAAAGTATTGGAGTTTCAGCTTCAGCATCAGTCCTTCCAATGAATATTCAGGACTGATTTCCTTTAGGATTGACTGGTTGGATCTCCTTGCAGTCCAAGGGACTCTCAAGAATCTTCTCCAACACCACAGTTCAAAAGCATCAATTCTTCGGCACTCAGCTTTCTTTATAGTCCAACTCTCACATCCATACATGACTACTGGAAAAACCATAGCTTTGACTAGATGGACCTTTGTTGGCAAAGTAATGTCTCTGCTTTTTAATATACTGTCTAGGTTGGTCATAACTTTTCTTCCAAGGAGCAAACATCTTTTAATTTCATGGCTGCAATCACCATCTGCAGTGATTTTGGAGCCCAAGAAAATAAAGTCTGTCACTGTTTCCACTGTTTCCCCATCTATTTGCCATGAAGTGATGGGAGAAGACATCATGATCTTAGTTTTCTGAATGTTGAGCTTTAAGCCAACTTTTTCACTCTCTTCTTTCGCTTTCATCAAGAGGCTCTTTATTTCTTCTTCGCTTTCTGCCACATGAATTACCTATCACTCAAGTCAGGTATATGAAATGGTCTAGTTGGGAAGAGGAAAGAAATTTTAGAAAGAGTTGTCAGCATGCTGGAAGTTTCTTCCACACTCATGCAGGAAGAACAAGCAACATTTACTGCTTGCCGCAAGGCCATTGACAGAGTGCTTCCGAGAGACTGACTAATATTCATGTAGGTTAAGGGGCAAGCGGATAAAGAACAAAGGCTCTGGACCCAGAAGACCCATACTGGGGAGCTGGCTCTGACACTTTCTAGCACAGTGTTCTTCCCTAAGCTGAATCCCCTGATCTCTAAGCTAGGTGGGTAAGTTAAACAACACCCTTACTGGGTCCTCTCTCAGGTCCTGGGGTTCACATCAGCCATTCCAGCACTGAGACAATCCACATCATTGTCTTCTGGACCTCTGGGATGCTCATTCCTGACCTCTGACTCTGCCCTCTACCCAGAGGGCTCAGTTGCCCCATGGCATACGGGGTCTTCCTAGACCAGGGATCAAACACGTGTCTCCTATATTGGAAGGCATGACACCAACACAGCCTTCAAGGCTTCAAAATTACCCTCTTAGGCAAGTGTTCCCTGATGACTTACTCACCCACTCTGAACCCACTGGAAAATAAATCCTATATTCTTGCTATGGACCCTCACAGTAGGCCATAGTTTTCTTTCATAAAAAGAATTTTAGTTTTATAATTATATAATATTCCCATAAATTATTAACAATACACCCAAAATTTGCTCTTTAAAAGAAACATATCTTTTTTGTTAGTGCTGCCTCCTAATAATAGTGCTTGGTAAAATAAGTACCAAAAAGTATTCTGGAAATGACATACTGAATATAAGATTGAGTCTTGGTAGATTAATGTGTACGATTGTAACCAGGACAGAACAATAAAATAGAAAGACACAATATAAAGAACAAATGGTTCAGGAATTCCTGGTGGTCCAGTGGTTATAACTCAGTGCACTCACTGTTGGGGCCTAGGTTCAATTCTTGGTCGGGGAACTAAGATCCTTCAAGGCGAGCGACCATGGCCAAAAAATAATAATAATAATAATAAATGGATAATTGACAAAATAGGCCACTGTGGACCAGGTAATAGAGAAAGGTTTGGAGACATACGGAGTTCACAGAATCATATTCCCTAAGTGTCTGTCTTCATAGGGATTAAGGTCTGCTCCACAAGTCATATTCCAACTTTGATTTTTTAAGAATGTCATAGAAAAACACATGTGCCTGACCAATAAGGAACACTAGACAGTAGATTCTCACAAGTGGGAGCTCTCACTCTTGATCTTTCCCCTAAATGTAAATGAAAATTTTGTTTGGAATCTGCCCTTCGCCCTTTGTTCCACCCCTCCCAATCTTGACCACAGATACAAACAACAAACCATCAGAAGTTGTCCATATTCAACTAGAGGCTACTTTCAAAGTTCAAATGGCCCCACAACACACAAGTTTAAGACAAACACTTGTGAATCCCAGCTTCATGAGCCTTACCCCACATTCTTTTGAACTCCTACATTTTTACTGAATCTAACACTTGATTTCTATAATTAACAGAGTCTCAGAACTGTATTAAGATTTTATTTTTACCATTTATTTCACCTTCAGTATGCAGAGAAGTTAGGGGTTTCCCTGGTGGCTCAGACGGTAAAGCATCTGCCTGCAATGTGGGAGACCCAGGTTCGATCCCTGGGTCAGGAAGATCCCCTGGAGAAGGAAATGGCAACCCACTCCAGTACTCTTGCCTGGAAAATCCCATGAACAGAGGAGTCTGGCAGGCTACAGTCCATGGGGTCGCAAAGAGTTGGACATGACTGAGTGACTTCACTTTCACTTTCACGCAGAGAAGTTATTAAAATACCTCCCATATAAAAGTAAAGCAACTGAGGCACAGAAGGATTTGTCTCTCCCAAGGCCACCAGGAAAACAAGCAGAACCTAAACCATCTGACCCCAAAAGCAAGAGGAAGAGAAGGTCTCACATCAGATGGAGTTGCCAACCTATGTCCTAAGCAGATAAAATTCCCCTTTCCCAGTTATTCTGAGAATACAGCAATACACAGGCACTACCACTTTACCTAAAAGAAATAAAGAGCAAAAAGAAATGCACTCATTGTGCCTACAATTAATGGTGTAGCAAGGGAAGGAAGTGTGAGGCAGCCACGTTCCTAAGTGTGTACTGAACAAGATGTAGAAAGCAACATGCCCTCAGGGCTTCCCTGGTGGCTGAGTGGTAAAGAACCCACCCTGCAATACAGGGGACACAGGTTCAATCCCTGATCTGGGAATATCTCATATATCTTAGAGAAACTGAGCCCACGCACCACAACTACTGAGCCCATGCTCTAGAGCCTCTGTTCTGCAGCAAGAGAAACCTGCCTGCCACAATTAGAGAAAAGAGCCTGCACACCAAAATGATGACCCAGCACAGCCAAAACAAAGAAGAAAGCAACATGTCCTCTACTGTAAGAGATATAGAAGAGACTCCAAAGGACAAAACATTTAATGTCTAATATAATTTTTAAAGTGAGGTGCTGGGCATCGTGCCCCAAAATGATCAAAACTGGTCTGCTGGCATTATGCCATGACCAAATGAAAAGATATAAAAAAGTTTAGTTGAAAGAATTATAAAATTTTCAATGAGTTGTCAATGTGGTAGGCATATTTTGCACCATCATGACTCTAGGCCTCCTTACTCTGCTTCTAAAAGACATAATTCAACATTCTATGTAAATGGAGTGTTCTCTCCTGGGGAACTGCAACATTTAGAACTCAAACTGAGTTTCTTAAGCATGTGTTCCACTGAAAACTGACCAACGGTCATCTCTTCTGCTTCTTCAGTTTCTTCTATGAGAATCCAAGCCATCCTTCAGTGGAACCTACTACCTGGCTATTCAACAGAGCATCGACAATCCAGCAAACATCCCAAGATAACTCAAAATGCTGAGAATTTCTTCCTTTAAATAAGGCATCCTTGTCTGACTGTATGTAGCCAATGAATCCCAAAATGAAGCCTATTACAGAAATTCCCCAGTCTGCTCTGAAAATGGGTTTGACAATGCCATACTCAGAAAAGGTACCTACTACAACCCATGACCAATGATACACTTGAAAAGAGAATAGGAACACCAGCTCTAGCATTTCTGGCTATGGGATCCAGAGATCCCTTTTACTCAACTGTGCAGTTGGCACCCTGCACATTTCTAGGATTCCATGGATTCACGTAATAAAATCTTGTTTGGGGCCAGGTCCCAAATTGTACATGGACTACCGTGCAGTGGGCACTGGTCCCAACCTGCACAGGACATGTCTGATGAGCTTGTTGATTCCACTGACTTTCCTTCAAGGGGTCCTTATCCACGGGTATGTATATAACACATGAACAGATGGTAGGCATCTTTAGCATTCTGCTTATAATGTTAATTCCAACAAAGGCTAAAAATTGATTATCCAGTCTTTCAGCTGCCAGCCACCAGCCCAGGTGGTGGGCTGAACATTACCAGGACATTAATTTCTACCAGCAGTCAGGAAAAATGTAGCAAGATGTATTTGGAGGTTTATTGTCCAGGAAAAGCACTGCACCTCCAAACTCTACTAATTGAGCAGAATTCTCCTTGCAGTTACAGCTGTAAATGGTTTTCTTTGGTACTGTGCAGCTACAAGGGCTCACAATACCCACTAGACTTTAATTTAGTGGATAAAAGCATCAACTAGACCCAAGCATCCATAAGAAACTTGGTATCCCAAAGCTGATACCACCAAGTAGCCTGAGTGGCGACCTAAATCCGTCCATCTAAGAGGGCCATACCTGGACGGTGACTGGATACATTGTCCTGCAGCTATGAGATGCCACCAAAGCCCACAGTTAACTTCTTTCCTTGATGTGCCACTTCCACATAACATGAAGGCTCATTGGGTTCTATGAGATTCTTATCTAACCAATCCTTTGACAGGGATATGAGCATTTAAAAATCCCTGCTATTGCTTTGTTGCTCTCTTGATGTCCATCATTACTCGCTAACAAGCCAGTTGGTCTTTCAAATGGAGCATGTCCAGTGCAGTGTCAGACTAACCACAAAAACAAAAGCCCAAGTGGCAACATCACCTTGACCTCCTCAAAGAGACTGAGCTGCCAATATTAGATTTTATATTTATGACAATTTCAGGAACACTTCTGAGTGCTGCTGGTGGCATTAATAGACCATAAGCTACTACTTCACAGATGGATGAATGTGAACAGTGACATACTAGGAAGGGAAGACAAATGCATCGTTTCCTTACCTGAGTGGCTGTTTCTTAATATGTAATGGCTAATCTAGTGCCAGTTGCTAAGAAGTTGGACCAGCTCTCTAAGGCAGACCATCTGCCGCTCTTGTCCCTTCTGTCTAAATAATTTCATCCATGTAATGGTACCAGGACACCTGTGATGAGGTTTCAGCCTTCAGTGTTTTTCAGTTCAGTTGAGTCACTCAGTTGTGTCCGACTCTTTGCGATCCCATGAACTGCAGCACACCAGGCCTCCCTGTCCATCACCAACTCCCAGAGTCCACCCAAACCCATGTCCATTGAGTCGGTGATGCCATCCAACCATCTCATCCTCTGTTGTCCCCTTCTCCTCCTGCACTCAATCTTTCCCAGCATCAGGGTCCTTTCAAATGAGTCAGCTTTTCGCATCCTATCTCATAATGAAAACCCTCAGGACTCATCACATTACCACATTCATGTATAATGTAGTCTGACCCATGAAACAGACTCCAATCACACAGGTTCAGTGGTATTTGAAAAAATCATTAGCATCTCCATCACTGCACACAAGAGACTTCGGTATGCACAATGGAGTCCTAGAATGTAATGATATCAGAACTACAGAGACAAGGAGACTGCTGCCACAGAACTTGTGGTCACCTATTGAAACAATGAGGCATCAAGTACCCTTCACTGTTTTCTCTGGCTACATAGGGATACCGTAGGTAGTACAGCCTCTTTAAGCACATCTACATTAGTTCCTTGGCCAATGTAGAGACCTCCTTTGACACACCTCTCAAATGAGAAGCCTAACTTGCTTTACAGAATCCTCATGGCCGGGCTGGGGCAGCCTGTGGGGGCCCCAAGTTGTCCACCAGTCCCATTACTACTGTTCTACTGTGGCACTTCCCCAGTGGGAACACCTCTACAATGAAGAAAAGAATTACACATACTTAACACAACTCTCCTCCATCCAAGCAGTACTGGTTACAATAACGTGTGTGTGTGTGTGTGTGTGTGTATGTATGTATGTGTGTGTGTGTTGATCAGCTGTGCATGTAGAGCTGGCCTGGTCGTGCCCTGCACTTCCACCATATGCACAAGAAAGGTCCATGCTTTTTCCTGTCCACATGTAGGTTCTAGAGCAGTGAGTGATTTGAGCATGCATTAAAATGAAAGCACCAAAGAGGAGCCTTTGGGGGGAATAAAGGGAGCACAACAAGTGGTGAGTCACAAAATTCATGGGTCAGGCACGAGTCTAGTGCCCAATCAGAGGACAGGTACATTCCTGAAGGCCTATACCGAACAGGGTGTTGAACACATGCCCTCTCAGATAAGACATTTGACAGAGGCTCACTTATGCATTAAACTGTGTTCTCAAAACTCACATGTTAAAGGTCTAAGCCCCCCAGTACCTCAACATAAGGCCTGATTTGGAGATAGGGTCATTAGTGAGATAACCCAGTGAAAATGATGTCAGTAGACTGGCTCTAATCCAATGTGTCCTAAGAAGAAATGTAGACACAGGCACAAGTCCAGGGAGAACACCACATGAACATGAAGACAGCCATCTTCAAGCTAAGGGCTCGGTCCTGGAAAACCCCTTCCCCTCACATATCTCAGAAGGAATGAACTTTGCCAAAACCCTGGACTTGACTTCTAGCCTTCAAATGATACAGTACATTGCTGTTGTTTAAGCCACTCAGTTGTAGCACTTTATTATGGTGGCCCTACAAACAATTACAAACTCCAAAATGAAAATGAAAGTCACTCAGTCATGACTGAGTCATGCCCGACTCTTTGCGATCCCATGGACTGTACAGTCCATGGAATTCTCCAGGCCAGAACACTGGAGTGGGTAGCCTTTCCCTTCTCCAGGGGATCTTCCCAACCCAGGGATCGAACCCAGGTCTCCTTCATTGCAGGTGAATTCTTTACCAGCTGAGCCACAAGAGAAGCCCACAGACCCCAAAGAAAAAGACAATAAACAACACACACTTCCATATTCTAAAGTGAGGTACTGGCCAGCTTGCCAAATAACAGACTCCAGTGGGTTCTGTCGCCACTAGCCCACTACCCAACACAGAGATATAAAAGAGTTGAGGTAGAAGAGGGAGAAACGTTGCAGAGTTGTCAATAGAGCACATGTTTGTGTCGACACTTCTGTTGTTGTTCAGTCGCTAAGCTGTGTTTGACTCTCTGTGACCCCATGGACTGTAACACACTGCCACACTTCTGAGGGGAGAACAAATACTATTTTCCCCTAGCTGCAAACTGGTGACAAAAGCTATAGACAAGCTAACTGATGCCCATGGGGGTTGAGAAACACAGGAAGGAACTCGCATCTGACTCACACAAGTAAAACCAAGTGGGCAGGTCTGGATATTCCTGGGAGAAAAGACAATAAGCATGCCCCTGGGAGTGAGCAGCATTTCCACCATTTACAGAAGAAAGATCTTTGACTTGTTCTTCTCCCTAAGCTATTCTCTATCTGGGGACTGCACTGGTGGTGGCCAGGGATGGTAACAATGAGCAGTTGGTTATCTGGGGAATAGATGGAAGATAAAAAGGCAGAAGTGATTTGAAAATATGAGAGAAAAAGAGGCCCCCTGAGAAAATCTACTAATGCAAAGAACCCTGCTTAAAGGGTGGTAAAGAAATTCACAGAGGAGATGATTCTGCAAGAATAACAAGAAGGTTACTAAAGAAGACATAGCTGAAAGCCATCACATTAGTGGCAGAATCTGTATGCACCCTGACCATCCAGAGAAGGATGAAACGATACTGGATTACATGCATGTTATACCCCATGTTATACTCCTTAATTACTCCCAAGTTATCCCTCTTTTCTCACTTCTTCCCCCTTTATCTGCTTTCTCTACTTCTCCCCAAGTCTCCCATGTCCCCATTCATTATGCCGAGTAACAGCTACAAAGAATGCAGCAATTCTCTAACTGAAGACAAGCCCCTAATAATTCAAGGAGATCTTCCTAGGGGTAGTTGGGCAAGGAGAATTACAACAGAATCCATTTCCACACACTTATTCTATATGAATGGTTTTCTAAGTTAGATCTGTCCACCAGTGAACATTGAGTACATCCAGAATTTTCTCCTTCCTCAGAATCAACTTGTCCCACCTTGACCTACAGGATCTCATCCATATTTTCCCGATACAACACTGTGACATTATCATGCTCCAGGAAAGGGAGTCAAAAATTTCAAAAAGTTAAATGTCAAAAGCATCTGGGGTCCTAATCACTTAGTCCACATGAGAGCACAGGTTAAAATCAACATGGAGACAAGAGGCCGTTGAAGGTACTGGCATGCAGTGGTTCAGCCACTGTGGAAACACATTATGACCGGTTGTCAGTCAAACATACAGTTGCCATGTATAACCAGCAAGTCTAGCATAGGTACATATCCAAGAGAATTGAAAACAGATGTTCACACAAAAATTTATCCTCAAATGTTCAAAGTAGCATTATTCATAATAGCCAAAAAGTGGAAAATCCCTAATATGCATCAACTGATGAATAGATAAACAAAACACAGCATATATTTGCAATGAAATATTATTCACCCATAAAAAAGAGTGAAGGCAGAACACGGAGAATTTTTAGAGTAGTAAAAATACTCTGAATGGTATCTTAACAATGAATATATGTCATTATACATTTCTCAAAAGCCATAGAATGTATGACACCAAGAGTGAACCCTAAGATAAATTATGGACCTTGAGAGACTATAATGTGTCAATGTAGGTTCATCTTTGGTTAAAAAAAAATTTTTTTTAAAGTACCACTCTGGTGAGTGATGTTGATAATAGGGACATGGGGGAAAGGGAGCATATGGGAAATCTCTGTACTTTACTCCCAATTTTTTTATAAACCTAAATGCTCTAAAGGAATAAATAACTAACCTGTGCTCCAATATGGATAAACCTTGAAAACATTATGATACATGAAAGAAGTCATTCACAAAAGACCAAATATCATATGATTCCTTTTATAGCAAATGTCCACAACAAGCAAATCCTTAGAGTCAAACAGTAGATTAGTGGTTGTCAGGTGATGGGGAGTAGGGGGAACAAAGAGTGACTGCCAAGAGGTGTGGGGTATCATTTGGAGGTCATGGAAATATTCTGGAATGAAAGAGTGGCAATGGTTGTGTAACAGTAAATGTACTAAAAACCACTAAACAGTATACTTTAAAATGCTGGTGTTTACGTATGTGAAATTTATTACCAACAAAATCTGCAAAAATAATGATAAAGAAAATTTATCAGACTCACTGTTTGTGTGGGTCATGAATCTGGCAACTGCTAAGCTAGGTTCTTCTAGCCCAGGGCATCCCATGAGGCTGCAGCTGAGATGCCACCAGGGCTGCAGTCATCAGAAGTGACTGGAGCTGGAAGATCTGCTTCCAAGCTGGTGCTGTCACAGGCTGGCAAGGTGGTGCTGGGAGGTCCTGGGAGGCCTCAGTTTCTTCCCACATGAGCCTCTTCAGAGGTCACTGGAATGTCCTCCTGACTGTGAATTACTTTCCTAGAATGAGAGAGGGACAATGTTGCTACCTCAGGCAAATGACAAAGAGTTGCAGAAAAGTTGTGTCTCCTATAGGCTGAGGATCACAGAACTAGTGTCTGCCTCACACAAGTAAATTCTAGAGGCTGGGACTAAACTGTCCCTGGCAGAAGGAACAATAAAATGGCAACCTGAGATGAAACTATACTGCCCACAAATGCAGAGAAATTTGTGTTTCCAGGGAACATACGTGGATCCCAGAAAAGACAGTGGCCTAAAACTATCATAAGAGGAAAAGCAGTGGGGGAGGGGGCACCCAGGGGAAAAGAAGGATCCCAACACAGGGGTGGGTCACAAAAGCCAAAGGACTGACTGAGCGTCTAAGTGGCTATTCAAAGGGAAAACACTGGGACACACTTGGCAAGGGAAACACTTGCCAATGTCCCTGGGACAGTCACACAGGGATTTCCTCCATATCACAGAGCCCCAGGTCAGGCTGCAAATTTGTCAACCATGAGAGGCTCCACCCTTCCCTCACAATCCTCACACTAAGCCCCATTATAGATCCAAAACAGTGTGTGGTCAAATTTACATGTAGACATTTATGTTACCAAGGACTAGTATCTGAGTGCCCTTGGAATTTCAGCTCGATAATAGCAGGACTTTATTTTCTTGGACTCCAAAATCACTGGAGATGGTGACTGCAGCCATGAAATTAAAAGACGCTTGCTCTTGGAAGAAAAGCAATGACAAACCTAGACAGCATATTAAAAAGCAGAGACATTACTTTGCCAACAAAGGTCCATCTAGTCAAAGCTGTGGTTTTTCCAGTAGTCATGTATGGATGTGAGAGTTGGACTATAAAGAAAGCTGAGTGCCAAAGAATTGATGCTTTTGAACTGTGGTGTTGGAGAAGATTCTTGAGAGTCCCTTGGACAGCAAGGAGATCAAACCAGTCCATCCTAAAGGAAATCAGTCCTGAATATTCATTGGAAGGACTGATGCTGAAGCTGAAACTTCAATACTTTGGCCACCTGATGCAAAGAACTGACTCATTTGAAAAGAACCCTGATGATGGGAAAGACTGAAGGCGGGAGGAGAAGGGGACAACAGAGGATGAGATGGTTGGGAGCATCACCAATCCAATGGATGTGAGTTTGAACAAGCTCTGGGAGTTGGTGATGGACAGGGAAGCCTGGCATGCTGCAGTTCATGAGGTCGCAAAGAGTCAGACATGACTGAGCGACTGAACTGAACTGAATAGCAGGACATGTCTCCTTGTTACTGCTTTCTCCTAACGACAGTGTCTGGCACAAAGTGGGTGCTCAAAAAGAATTCCTGATCCCTACTTCACACCATATACAAAAATTAACTTAAAGAGGATCAAATACATAAATGTAAAAGCTGTAACTATAATAAAACAGGAAAAAAACATGGGATTATATCTTTATGACCTTAAATTAGGCAACAGCTTATTAAATATGATGCCAAAACAAAAGCAAGAAAAAATATAAAGTAGATTTCATCAAAATTAAAAGCTTTTGCATCAAAAGACACTATCAAGTAAGTGAGAAGAAAATCCAGAGAATGGGAGAAAATATTTGTAAATCATACATCTGATGAGGGTATGGTATCCAGACTATATAAAGAATCCTTACAACTCAACAATAGAAAGAAAATACAACCCAATTATAAAATGAACAAGAGATTTAAATAGACATTTCTCCAAAGGTGATACACATGAAAAGATGTTCAACATCATTAATCAAAACCATGGTACAATACCACTTCATGTTGACTAAGATGACTATGACCAAAAAAAGAACCAGAGTGTTGAAGAAGATGTGGGGAAGTTGGACCCCTCATACACTGCTGGCGTAAATGTAAAATAGGATGGTTGCTGTGGAAAACACTTTGGCATGTCCTCAAAATGTTAAACATAAAGTTATATAGCCCAGCAACTCCAGTCTTAGATAGATACCCAAGAGAACTGAAAACATAAGTTCACATAAAAACTTGTACATGAATGTTCATAGCATCATTATTCATTTTAGTCCAAAAGTATCAACAATCTGAATATCAATTTGTGAGTGGGCAAACAAAATAGGTATAACCATACAATGTAATATTATTCAGCCATGAAAAGGAACAGAGTATAATACATGTTAAAACACAGATGAACCTTGAAACTATTAAGCTGAAGTGAAAGAAGCCAGATACAAAAGGACAAATATTATATCATTCTACTTATATGAGGTATCCAGAGTAGTCCCATTCAGAGATAGAAAAGAGAATGGTGGTTTTCAGCAGCTAAGGGGAGGGTAGAATGAGGAGTTACTGCTTAATGGGTACAGTTTCACTTCAGGAAGATGAAAAATCCTGGAGAAGATGGTGGTAATGAGTACACAACAATGTAAATGCACTTAATGTCACTATGAAGGAGGAAACAGAACAGGCTCTGTCTTGAAAGCAGGACTCCATCTTGGGCCAGACTGTGGACTTTGAGCTATATGCCCAGTATCTATGGAAATGACATATCAACTGGAAAACCAGGCCCCCAGAAGGAAGAGCCCCAGGACTAGCACCTATACTCTCTGCAGCCTAAAAGAATATCCTAACTATCTGTGTAACCGGATAGAATCACATTGTATTATGCTTATTGGGGTATGACCACAGGCCTATTGATAATTGTCCACTGTTAACTACCTAGGCTTAAGGCATATGAATCACGGGTTAACTTTGATTGTATCTTTCTTTTTCCTTTGTTCAGACTAGTTTCAGGGAACCTTATACACTTAGGGTATATAAGGTTTTCACAAAAACTGGTCGGGGTCCTTGGCTAAGAGGAGACTCTGCCTTGGGCCCACAGGTATAATAATAAACTGCACTCCACCACCTGCATTGTCCTTCTGAGTGAGTTTGTTTCCTGGAACGCGTGGCTACAACAACTGAACTACATATACACTTAAAAAGGTTTAAAAAGTATTATGCTATGCATATTTCATCACAAGAAAAAAGGAATCACGTACCAATACATGCTACAACAGAGATGAACCCTACAAACATACTTAAATGAAAGAAGCCAGACACAAAAGGACACATGCAAGATTCCACTTATACGAAATGTCCAGAATAGGCAAACCTATACAGAGAGAAAATAGATTAGCCAGGACCTAGGGGGAAGTGAGAAATTAACCACTAACAGGAATGAGGTTTCTTTTTAAGGGTGATGGAAACGTTTTCAAATTAGACAGTAGTGAGCACAAAGTACAACACCATGACAATACTAACAACCACTGAATTTATTATGCATTTTTAAAGGATAAATTATATGTTTAGTGAATTTTATCTCAAAAAAATTTTTGGACAGTAAGTCTTCCCCCAGACTGAGGAATGTAAATCCAAGACAGAAACTATCCTTTTTTTTTTTTTTTTCAGAAAAGAGTCCTGTTTATTTCATTTCTGAAAGCTGCAGGCCTTGACTTCCTCGGGGCTCTGGCCTCACAGGCTGGTGCTAACTGGCACAGCTACTGGTGTCTGCCTGCGAACCCCCAAATATGGTGGTGCCCCAGAGGGAGAGGGGAGGTCCCCGAGACATAGGCAGAAACTATCCTTTTTATGACCTTGACTCAGAAATGAGTCACTAAACAAATATCATATAGTAATGCATATATATGGAATCTAGAAAAATGGTATTGATGAATCTATCTGAACCTATCTGCAGTGCAGGAATAGACACAGAGAGAATGAACTTGTGGACATAGGCGGGGGGCGGGAAGGAGTGGGTGGGATGAATTGAGAGCATAACATTGACATATATACACTACCATATATAAAATATATAGCTAGATAGCAGGAAGCTGCTGTGTGACATGGGGCGCTCAGCTCAGTGCTCTGTGATGACCTAGAAGGGTGGGATGAGGGGATGGGGAGGCGCTAAAGAGGGAGGGGACATATGTATACTTATAGCTGATTCACACTGTTGTACAGCAGAAACCAACACAACATTGTAAAGCAATTATCCTCCAATTAAAAATAAATAAATGTTTCTGAGACAAAAAAAAAGAAAGAAATGAGCCCCTAAGTCTGACTGATGTTCCAAATCAGGTTTTACACTTATATCATGAAACTCCTATCATTTCAGTTTCACAACATGGGGAAGGTAATAACAACTCCCATCTACAGATGAAACTCAGGCTCCCCAAGGTTAAGTTCATTTCCCCAGGCCACAAGGCCAATGGGTGTCAAAGTTCAGATTGGAACCTAAATACAGCTAAGTCCACAACGTGTCCTCTTAACTGCCATCTGTGGTGGTTCTTAACCATACACATCATTTGTAAAACCATACACAGTTCAGAACCAGCCCCCTCAACATCACTTAAAGCAGCAGTCCCCAATCTTTTTGGAACCAGGGGCCAGTTTTGTGGAAGATACTTTTTCCACAGACCAGGTGTTGGCGGGTGGTTTCAAAATGATTCAAGCACATTACATTTATTGTTCACTTTATTTCTATTATTATTACATCAGCTCCACCTCAGATTATCAGGCATTAGATTCCCAAGGTTGGGGACCCCTCATTTAAATCATCATTTCTGGGGCTTGGTCCATACACTCAAATGTCTTTAAGCTCCCCATGTGTTTCTCTATACATAGAACCACCTCACTGTCTTACAGTTTTGTATTGTTAACACGGGCAGCTGATGCCAGCTGGATGGTGAGTGCCATGGGGCAGGGCCCCACCCCAAGCCTCCCTGTGACTGCCACTGTGACAGTACAATGCCTACCCGCAGGTGGCAGGTCATCATTGGACAGAAGGATTCAGAGCAACCGCCACCCAGAATGTCAGTTACCAGGGGGTTCTGGTGAGGGGAGCACAGTTTGTGGCTGGGAGCTGGCCTACCTGGCCACTCACGCCAGTGGGCAGGAGGTTCACTGGGGCCCCCTTTGGTGGGCAGCCCTTGTTGCCAACTTGGGCGCCTCGGCTCAGGCCATAACAGAGGTGTCAGGAAATAACACTATCCCCAGGCTTTCTCTCCCAGTTTCTAATTTAGGAGAGCCAGCTCAAGGCCTAGAATTCACTAAGGCTTTGTGGCTATTTGTCCAACAGTCAGCATGGAACACCGAAGCCGACCTCGGGGCATTGGTCTGAGCCGAGTCCCTGGAACTCAGTCCCGAATTCCCCGGGCCCCAGTCCCCTTCCATGTGGAACAGGAGGCCAGAGGAGAAGATGAATCGGAGGTTCGAGAGCTACCTCGTCCGAGAACACCTACCCCTGTCTACAGATCACCTCAAAGTGAAGAAATGACAGACAACGTTATTATGGGTAAGGAGATGCTCCCCACTAACCCCCTCTACCACCCTCAGCAAAAGAGAGGTGACTTCCTCCTTTGCCCACAGGAAACAGGTCAGGAAACAAAAAGCAGAGCATATAATGGGTAGGACTGGGGAGAGGGATGAGTTTGTTTCCTATTTGCATCAAAGGGTTGTCTGGAGGGGTACAATATGTGAAAGCAACCTTAAACTATGACAGACTATCGGGAACATTAGAAGCTATTTACAAAATCAAGTGTATACAATAGCAAATGCTCAGCTGCACCAGGCACCTTGGGAATCCACGTAGATTTTGACCCCCAGGGAGCTGACAGTCTGAGGAAACAGAAACTGCTGGATGGCTTTTGTGGGATTCAGAAAAATGACAAGAATTCACAGGAAAGTAGAAGGGAGACATAAAAGTTACCGGTGGCTTACCTCTTCCTGGTGTGCACATTGTGGGTCTCCCCTCAGTTCTCATCTGCCATCTTAGCCAATGGGTGAGTGATGGGGTTACTTGTCAGAAAATGGAATAAAACCATGCCTGGGAGAAAGGGTTTTGTGGGAATGTAGCAAGTCTTGATTTTAAAAGAGTAATACACACCTTGAGACAGTCTCAAATCACCAAACTGACTTTTCTGCTTGAGATTCTTTCCCACTGAAAGACAATAATTGACCTCAAGATACTGCTTTTCAGGTTAGACCTTTCTTATCCAAATTCTCCCAGGACTTAAAAGGGCTTACAACTAGAGTCATGGTGCCAATTCACCCAGCTCACTGCAGGAAAAGGAGAATAAGTATCTGTTGTGAAGTGAAAGTTGCTCAGTTGTGTCCGACTCTTTGTGACCCCATGGACTATAAAGTCCATGGAATTCTCCAGGCCAGAATACTGGAGTGGGTAGCCTTTCCCTTCCCCAGGGGATCTTCCCAACCCAGGGATCGAACCCAGGTCTCCCACATTGCAGGCGGATTCTTTACCAGCTGAGCCACCAGGGAAGCCCTAAGTATCTGTTAGAGGTATAAAATCAGCTTCCCAGTTGGCTCAGTGATAAAGAATCCGCCTGCCAATGCAGGAGACGTGGGTTTGATCCCTAGATCGGGAAGATTCCCTGGAGGAGGAAATGGCAGCCCATTCCAATATTCTTGCCTGGGACAAGAATTCTGTCCAGGGACAGAGGAGCCTAGCAGGCGACAGTCCACAGAGTCACAAAGAGTCTGACAGGACTGTGCAACTGAGCGCATCGCGCCCGCGCGCGCACATGCGCGCGCACACACACACACACACACACACACACACACACACACACAAAGGCATAAAATTTCAGAAGCAGAAAGGTTACTTTGGGGAGCGGGTGACGGATGGTAGTGAGGCTCCCGTAGGAGAGATGTGCGCGGAAGAATAAGAGGGTCTGATCAGTCACCTGCAATGGCGGGAGCGCAGTCTCCCTCAAAGCTTTGTGGAAGAGATGGGCCTGGAAAGATGAGGAGCACCTAAAACACTGCTGACGGCGAACAGGGATGGCTGGGAGAGGGCAGGGTGGTCTAGGAGGGCAGGAGACCCGCCGCGGCCGTCACAAAATCACAAACTAAGTTGGGCTTCGCGGTGCGGCTTCGGGGAGTACACTGGGCTTGCCCGCAGGGAGCAGGCGCAAATGCCTCCAGGTGAGGGTGGAGAGTCGCGAGGAGGGGCTGACAGACTGTAGGGGCCAAGGGCCTTCAGCACCTAGCCCATTCCTCTTTCTGGACAGAACTAGTTTGGAAAGGGTTGTCACAGGGAGTAAGGATATAACATGTGAAAGCAACTTAAAACTGACTGGCAGTTGGAAACATTAGGTGTTATTCGCAAAATCAAAAGCTTACAATGGCAAATGCTCACCTTGTGCCAGGTGCCTTGGGAAACAAAGCTGAATTCCACATCGATTTTGACCCCCAGGGAGCTGACAGTCTAACAGAGGAAAGTGAAATGTTGAATGGCTTCTGTGGGATTCAGAAAGATGACAAGATCTCGGAGGAGACTAGAAGGGACCCCGGGGGGCGGGGGGGAGCATAAAGAGTGCGGAAGACTCCTGTAAAATGATGGGGTAATTGTCAGACGATGGACCTATACTGCGCTGGAAGAAAGGCTGGTTTTCCGGGAACTTTTCAAGTTAAAAAATAAGACACCTTTGAGGCAGGCTTAAGTCACCAAACTGCCTGTTTGCCTTGCCTGCTGGAGAAGAGTAAATGGTTAGGCCTTTCTTCAAGTTTTCCCAGGATTTACAAACTTGCAAGGGCTTCAACTAGGGGCGGAGGTGGGGGGAGTCGTGGCGTTGTTGGCAGATCAAGGAAAAAAACAGTACCTGTTAGAAGTATAAAGTGCAAACCATTCAGAGATAAGTTAATTTCACTTTTGGGGGGGCGGGGGGAAATGGTGTGCAGTGGTAAGGCTGTGTGGAAGAGACGAGCGTAAAAGGATGTCTGAAGACGTGTGAGGGCGGGAGCGCGTGAGACCAGTCACGGCAGCTGTCGCTTCTCAGAGTTAGGCAAAGCGCCGTGCCTGGGCCCGCCCTAGGGCGCATGCGCAAACACCCGCAGGGGGGATGAGTGGGCGGGGCTGGCGACCACGTGGCTGGGCCGGCTCCGGGAGAGCCCGGGAAGCGGGCGACTGGGGGAGCGGAGGGGCGGGGGAGTGAGGAGGAGGGGCTGGTCTCGCGAGGCCGCGCTTGGGCTCGAACGGGCATTGAGCGCGCGGTTGGAGCTGCCTGGCGGCGGGAGAAGTAGCGTTCGAGCCAAGGGACGTGCGACTACCCTCGCGTGGTCATGGAGGCGCCGCCCCCGCCGCTACCCGCGATGACTCTGGCCCCTGGCCGGAGCCGAAAGCTCCTGCTGCTGCCTCTGCTGCTGTTCTTGCTGCGGGCCGAAGCTGTGCGGGACTTGGAGGCGGAGGAGAGGCCCCGAACCCGCGAAGAGGAGTGCCACTTCTATGCGGGTGGCCAAGTGTACCCGGGAGAGGTGTCCCGGGTTTCGGTCGGCGACCACTCCCTGCACCTCAGCAAAGCGAAAAGTAGGTGGTGCCCCACCACGGCGGGATGACCGGCGGCACCCGGAGGTGGGGAGGGCCAGGGGACACATGTACCCTGGTTACGGTGGCTACCCGGGGGCCTGGCTTGGGCGGCACCTCCTGGGCTACCTCCGGTCCCGAAGGGGAGCTTGGTTCTCCTGGGCAGTGGGGGGATGGAGGGGGTTCCAGAGGTGTGAAGAAAGGGGTGGGTTCCACTGTTCAGATTTTGGAGGAATTAGTGGTTACCCCAAAAGCCGCAGATGAGGGAGAGGGTGGCCCTGGTCCTGGGCTTGCAGGCGACGAGGATGTTGTGTAAACTAGAACATTTCCTCAAACATCGCGAAGTGCCTGCAGCGCATCGCGTCTGTTTTCAAGTGCGATTTCGGAGAAGAATGCGCTGATAAGTTGAATAACGATTCACAGAAAGTTTGGATAAACAGAAAAGTGGCTAATCAACGTTTGGCTCAGGAGAGGAAACGTTTCATTTTGTTGTTGTTGCATCTTACAAAGAAAACTGTTAAAAGCCACCTTCCCAGAGACCTATAGAGTTAATGGGCATCCTTTGTGTTTCTCAGAAATGAAGAGCTTGTTACACGGTGTATCTTGAAGGCTCTTTGTAGGGAAATGCGGAAAAGGAGGTTAGAAGTAATGCATTTGGGTTGATGATAAACCTCGTGGCAAATTTGTGTCCTGCCAGTTTGGCTTTTGATTATTTGCATTTCTGTCCAGTGTACACAACTAATGGCCACTTTCAGAAAAGACACGTCAGACTAAGTGGATACTGAGAAAATTGTGGCCTGCTGCATCTGGATGTTAAGATGAGCCAAAAAGAAGTGGGTAGGGACTAAAGGATAAAGAGTGTCCCTTGCTTGCTTTTAAATAACCTGCTTTTCCTACTGACCATCTGGCATTCTGAAGATGTGTATTTGGCTTTTGTGGTCCAGTTACAGCATGTTCCTTGGCCATGTTCAGTGAAAAAAAGCAATACTTTGCAGTTATGAATCCCCAGTGTTAAATGGAATGTTGATATGCCTTAGGATGGAGTGGGAGTGATAAATGAGAAAAACTGTTGCCTCCTTAAACATCTGCAGTTCTTTCCTACTGCAAGTTATCTTTAGGTTTTTGTTTTTTAAAAAGCTAGTGTTACACTTTCTTTTGTGTGTGTGTGTGTTACACTTTCAAAATCATATTTCCAAGTCTCATTGCTTTTACTTGCCTCGGAAGATATTTTGAAATATGGCAGCCAGTTAAAGTGGCATTTACTGGCATTACATATATTTCCCGTAACATGCCATCCAAGTCTGCTCATGGAAGCTAATGGTAGTAATAAGATTTCCCTCTACCAGCAGACCTTTTCAAATTTTAGGTATTTGCTACATTTCTCTAATGTGTAGAGAATCTAGAATTACAGGTACAAGGACCTTCACTCAAAATAGAATATTATGGAGCTATTAAGTTCATACTTTCAGATATTTTTAGTAACATGAATAATTATTCATGATCTAATGCTTACTTTTTTCACAAGTGGGATGCAACAAGATCCAAATTTGTGTTTAAAAAGACTAGGAGGAAGGACATCAAAATGTTAACAGTAGTTAAACAGATGGGTTATGGGGAAAGGGAATTTAAATATACTTTATACTGCTTTCCTTTTGCTTTGTTAATTACATGATTTGTATTTGGGACAATTTTTGGGTTTTGTTTGTAAGAACATTATTTTTTTTATTTTAATTGGAGGCTAATTACAATATTGTGGTGGTTTTGCCATACATTCACATGAATCAGCCATGGGTGTACATGTGTTCCCCATCCTGACATGTGAATGGTTGCTTTGGGAATTCCATTTATAGATCTTAGCAAACTGAATTCTCTTTGCTCTATAAACTGATGACAGTTTTTTTTTTTAACTAACACTGCAGTTCGTAAATCAAGAACCCAAAATTTCCCTCCCCGAAAAAGAAAAGCCATATCTAGGTACAGTCAAGGATATGAAGGCATGCCTTTCCACCACCTTGACAACATTGTTACCATTTAACAAACCTTTACCAATTTGTTAAGATAATAAAGCATTCCATCAGTGTCTATAAAAAAGAACCCAAAAGTCAAAATTTTCAGAGCAAAATTTTTCAGTTTTATTGGTTTTCCCAATATGCTAAAATCACTATGGACTATCATTGTAACACATTATTACAACTATAACCTCACACTTGAGTAATATTTTTAAGTAATATATATAAAGCATATATAGTCCCATATCCTTCTGCTATCTAATTCTCCCTCCTGGCCTTTACCTAATCAGATCAGGATGCTTTTGTGAGATAGGCTGCTGGCTCAAGATAAGTAATCACCTGTTATACATTAACTCCACAGAGAAATTAATCTTAAGTGTTTCCCTGTTTTCAGAGTTATCAAAAATGCTGGCTAGTATACAAAATATAATAAATTCTATTATAACCCTTACTTTCTAGGAACCTTAGTCAAATTGGAAGCAAGTATTGACATTAATGTATGTGATGGTTCTGAAAGTTTAAGTGCTATCTAAATGTGTTAACATAATATCAAGGTACATTATTATCAGAGCATGTTGGCTAGACTTCCAAGCATACACTGACAAGACAGCAGCATGAACTATTCAATTTCCATTAGGTCACTTGTTCAAGAGGGTCGCCTCTTTCAAAGCCTGGAAAATAATCCTATGGTCTAGGATTTTACACTTCTGTCCTGACATATTTGCAGATTTCCTATTCCTTGAATGTAGCAGCAGGTCCTCCATGTATATTCAAGAAACTGGACAAACACTTAAATTAATACATCTGGAAGACTGCCATTAGAGAATGGAAAATCTAACTGTTTGAAACGTGGGAAGCTGATTAACTTGGAGGAACTATAGTGAAGTATCCTGTAGGGTTTAGTGCAGGGATAGAATGTAGGGGGTCTGTGAGCATGAATAGGAAAAAGAATCTTTATTTTCACTAATCTCCAGCTGAAATATAGCAGTTATTTCCATTATGAACATCAGCAGCAAACCACCTTAGCCTCAGCGGTACTCGTTGTCGCCAAGTAGAATCACATACATTTCATACCATTATTATGGATGCTGCCGGTATCCTGGAACATCATTTACACTCATCACAATCTTGAGTAGTTACTAGATCACTGCCAAGTCTCAGAGTTTTAACGTGTTAAGAAAAAGGACACAAATATTAATATATCACCAGTTTTTTTTTATAGTTTTGATGATTGCATTTCATTGTAATATATTTCCTTTGAAATTCTAAATATTCTAAATATTTTATGCATTCAATAACACTGCAGAAGTCCATCTGCATCACCAGACTGCTAAAAGAGGTCCAAAGATTCCCTCTGAAGCCTTGGTTTTTAATGATGTCCTAAAGATGTCCTTCTGTCATCCCACCAACCCTCTCATCGTTTAAGAACATCATATATTTTTCTTTCTTAGTTTCCAAGCCAGCACCTTATTGGGAAGGAACAGCTGTGATAAATGGAGAATTTAAGGAGCTCAAGTTAACTGATTATCGTGGGAAGTACCTGGTTTTTTTCTTCTACCCACTTGATTTGTAAGTAATCCATATCATAGCAGCTAGTAATACCTCAGTCATTATTCATCTTTGCTCAGGAGCATCATATAGTTAGAAATTTCTTAGCACTTGTTCATAAAGGGCAACCTGAGATGAGTTTTTTTCAAGAAAGTAACATCTTGAATATATTTCAGAATCATAACCCATTGACCCCAATGTTGTATACTTATATATATGTGATTGTGTTAACATAATCATTAGACAAAAACCACAGTTATATTCATTAAACTCTACTTACTAAGGCAAGAAAATGGACTGAGAATATTTTAGAAAGCATTTAAATAGCAAGACTTAGACCACAAATCTGTTTCTCTGTTAACGTGAATATTTATAAGGCTTTTTCTATGGTGATAGAATTTAACTTTGGTTTTATTATTTTTGTTCCTTGCTGCATGTTACTTTCCTGTGATTTGAACATTTTCCTGAAAATATTGGATATGTTTAAGGAATAACACCTATTAACATAAAGTATGATTATGGAGGGGGTTCTCTTTAATTCTGACAGCACTTTTATAGGTAGAAAGTTGACTCAAAGTAAAGATTCTTGGAGTTTTAGTCACACTGAGGATTTATTTTTGAATTTTTCAAATTCCATGAAAATGAAAAGATACCAAAGAGAGTTATCCCAACTTTGATCTTTTCTGTTTGAATATGTTTTTTGGTTACAAAAAGTAAATAGATTATTCTGTCTGTGCCACTGTATACTAAGTTCCTTTTTCCATTAGGAGTAATCTAGAACTATGTAAATATATTTTAAATTTGTAGGGAGGATATACTTAAGCTCATATCTTTATGTCTATAGACCGGGGGCAGCAAACTTCTTCTGTACAGGGCCAGATAGTAAAAATTTTAGTCTTGAAGTGATCTTCATTGCAACTACTCAACTTTGCCATTATAGCATAAAATAGCAACAGATAATAATAAAGGGGTCTTGTACACCATTAAAAGTTTATTTACAAAAAACAATATACACTAGATTTTGGCCTGTGGGCTGAAGTTTGCTGACTCCTCTAATCCAAATAGAATTCTCATAAAAATGTGTACATTGAGACTGAAACAAACCATGAATCTGCATAATATGTAATCTTTTAAATTAGTAAGAACTTCCTTATTTCTAATCAATTTGTACTATAGTTTGACTAACTAAAATGTGTACTATAACTTCTAATAGAGACCTGAAGTAGACATTTTAATGTATATAAAATGATAGGCCTTCTAAATTCATGTTGCTGTAAAACCAGAAGGCAGCACACATATTAAATATATATGGTGCTAAACCTGAATTGTGAAATTAACCTAACACAGCAGACAAATAAGCTATTTCTCCAGTATTATTTAAAACTCCCCAATGAATAAGACCTATCTAATTAAAGCATGATGTTAGCAATGGTCTTCTGGAGCAAGGAGCTAAGAGAGTTTCTGCTGTTTGCATGTAAAGCCAGCCAAACTGGACCTGGTTAGAGAAAGAAGAATTCTGGGACATTTGCCACAGTCTATAAGGAAGAAAATCAGAATTGTAACCCTTCAGGTTTCTGCCAAAACTTTTATGTTGGGCCAGTAAGAAAGGAATGGCAACCCACTCCAGTATTTTTGCCTAGAGAATCCCATGGACAGAGGAGCCTGGTGGGCTACAATCCATGGGGTCACAAAGAGTCGGACATGACTGAGCAACTAACACACAGTATATCTCTAGGTAACATTTCTTGGGATAACAGAAAGGAGGACAAGGGCCAATCATTCTTACCTTTTGGAAAATATTAAAAGTTCATTTTATAGGCCAGATTTCCAAGGACATAATCTGGATTAGAACTGTCTTCTTGCATATGGCAGTCCTCCACTCGAACAACTGAAACATTTGAAAAGCCTATATTGGACTGTGGTAGGAACCTGTCCCCTAAGTCTATGTTTTTCAAACCTTCTTGACCATAACACACAGCAGGAAATCCATTTTTCCTTGCTGCCCTGTACACTTACACATACATACAAGGTAACATTCAGTTTGTATGCACCAATATAAAGTTTATCAAGACATAATTGAGGACTCTATATTTTTAAATTAAATGATATTTGATCCAGTGACCATTTTTTAGACTACTCCATCTTGAGAAGGTTCATATATAAAATTTTTCTTAATGTACATTTTTATATACTAAAGTGTTTATAAAACCAAAATCATTTGAAACTAAGTATGTGTGTTTTTTGAGAATAATGACTTTTTCTTCCAGCACTTTTGTGTGTCCAACTGAAATCATCGCCTTTGGTGATAGAATTGACGAATTCAGATCAATCAACACTGAAGTGGTAGCCTGCTCTGTTGATTCACAGTTCACCCATTTGGCCTGGTCAGTATCTTAAACTTAACATTTATAGGGAAAGAATAGACATACTCTTAAATTATGGGCAGACAACTCTTAACATGACAGGAATATAATTATTTATCAGACAGTTCAGGGATAAATTTATCTGAGAGCTGCTAGTTCAATGAAAGTAAAGTAAAAATGTTTAAAGATTTTATAGAACATTTCAAATTTTGGGAAAAGTTAAATTCAAAAGATACAGGGACTTCCCTGGCAGTCCAGTGGTGAAGAATTCACCTTCCAGTGCAGCAGGTACCAGTTCATTTGCTGGTCAGGGAGCTAAGACTCCACATGCCTCACAGCCAAAAACCCAAAACATAAAAACAGAAACAATATTGTAACAAATTCAATAAAGATTTAAAAAATGGTCTGTACCAAATAATTATTTTTTTAAAAGATGTAATATCCACAGCAAAAACCACTGAATTCTATGATTATTATGATAAATTGGATAACCTTAATCTGGAGAAATAAAATTTTTTATATTTATTTTCTTAGCAATGATTAAATAATTTTTAATTCATTAATCATGAAAAGATGTTCCACCTAATTGCACAAAATTTAAAATGACAAGAGATGCCATGCACATGTTTGTGTGCATATGCAAGGAGTGTGGACTATTTTAATATATGCTGTTTACTTAACCCTGAAAGGTACATTTTCTGTTAACAGGATTAATACTCCTCGAAGACAAGGAGGACTTGGGTCAATAAGGATTCCACTTCTTGCAGATTTGAACCATCAGATCTCAAAGGACTATGGCGTATATCTGGAAGACTCAGGCCACACTCTTAGGTACCTTTCAGTAGTTGTACATGATGACAAATACAAACATTTGTAAACCTACTTGAAATGGAATTAGAAGATACAAGGTTTGATCAAGAAATATTTGTTCTACTTGCAAAAATGTTGTAGATACCATTAAAAATAATTGGTGAGTGCCTGACTGAAACTACGTGAGTGTCAAAGACTTTTAGAACTGGAAAATTCTAGAGGTCTTCAACCCTGTCATTTTACATAAAAACAGATTCAGCATTCCAAGAACTTAGCCAAAGTGACTATAGTTAATTGCAGAACCCAGACATGAGCCCAGGTCCCCAAACTTTCTGTCCATTTCTTTTTCTTTTCCAAACTGACTCGAGTAATAGTTTTTCTAAATACAAGTATCATAGTATTTAGCAAACCTGTGCCTCCGGAGTAGGAAAAATTAAGGATATATTTTATTAACAGCTCTCATTGAGTTACTTGAGCTAATAACTGCTGATAGAATTCTTAGACAAAAGGGCAGATTCAGCTTGAAATACTTGTAATTTTCTTATAATCATACTGATTTGCTTTGTAGTGCTAATAGTTCTTTTAATGTTTTATGTAAAGGTATCAGTATTTTATAATCTTGCATTTTTTTAGAACAGCTTTATTTAGATATAATTCACATACCATACAACTCACCCATTTAAAGCATACAATTTAGTAATTTTTAGTATTTCACAGTTGTACAACCATCACCACAATCCATGTTAGAACATTTTCATTGCTCCAAAAAGAATCCCATACCCATTAGCAGTTACTCCCCATTTCACCCAGTCCCCCTCTCCTAGCCCTACACAACCACTAATCTACTTTATGTCTTAATAGTTGCCTATTCTGGACATTTCATATAGATGGAATCCTACAGTATCTGCTCTTTTATGACTAGCCTTTTTTCACTTACCGTAATATTTTCAAGGTTCATCCATATTGAATCAGTGTATCCCTGCCAATTTTCTTTTTGTTTTGTACTTGTCAAGTCTATAATGGTTTCTGCCTAGCTATTATTATTAACTCCCAAAGAATAAATATGCCACTAAAGACTGTGGCACTTTTCAAATTGAGAATTATTTGAACATTAACCAAGTAAATTATCTAATATTAGCAAGCACAGCAAATGTCTTAGTCTCATAGTCTACCAAAGAAGCAGTTCACAAAATCAAAAGAGAAAACAGAAGCTACAGTTTGCTACCAAAGAACAGGCAGCTTTTGTTTTTATGTGGAGTATATGGCTATGATGAGTGTTACGGAGGCAAGGTCAAAATTTCCAGTCAGGCTCACTTACTTCAAAACAGACTTGATCACCCTTTATGAGGATTTTCAATTGTGAAAGTAGTATGTGAAAGAACACAAATATGAATAGTAATTAACAATTTTACCTAAGTTTGACCAAGTTGATCTGGTCTAAGGAGACTGAGCCCTAGTAGGTTCAGAGGTTGAGTTACTCATTCAAAAAAAAATTTTAAGTATTGTAGAATAAGGCTTTGCTATGCAGTTTCATCATTTACAGTACAGTCCCAAATCTAGTACATATGAAGATTCAACTGATAATACTACAGTACATTTCAAAGACAAAAACAAAATTTTAATGCTACTGCTTAACAGTGATAATCCCAAAATACACGGTAGATAGGTGTGGGTATAGGGGTGTGTGCATGCACATACCAGTCAAGTAGGTAGGTAGTTATGTTTTTGGTTCTGTATAACATCTTTCTGTTTGAGCGGTACAGGGATTCAAAGTAACTAATATTTGTCTTAACTGAGAACAAATGTCCTCATCTTTCCCATTCTTCTGTTTTACAGAGGTCTCTTCATTATTGATGACAAGGGAATCCTAAGACAGATTACTCTGAATGACCTTCCCGTGGGTAGATCCGTGGATGAGACACTACGTTTGGTTCAGGCATTCCAGTACACTGACAGACACGGAGAAGGTGCCCTTTCCTTCTATTATAGCCTTTGGATTTTTTAGTTTGAGAGATAGTAGCATAATATGGTTTCTTACCTTAAAAGTAATTTTCATGGTTCCAGAGTCTTCCAATTATTTCCAAATTATTAGATCTTTTAAGCAAATCAAATTTTAATTATTAATATGAAAGTGCTTTTAACAAAATATCACTAATATATTCTACCTACTGAATAGGATAGAAAAAATATTGTTTTCATAGTCCATTTGAATATCTCAGAGAAAAGTTTCTGCTACTGTAATTTTTCCCATTATGTTTCTATTAACTTAAAATGTGCCAACCAATCTGGCCATATCTAGTAATGTATGTTTTATTTGCATGTTTTACATTATTTAATTTAAGCTTTTTTCTTCAAGGTAATTCAGAAATCTTTGAGGTTATTCAGTAACACACTAATAATCTATTAGTTCACCCTTTCACTCCAAGTTTTTGCAGTAGCCAAATGGTAAACATCAGATTCTTCTTAAAATAGAACATATGTTATATATTCCTTTCAAAAGTATAACTTAGTGCCTGGGTCAGGGTGCTAAAACAAACAGTGAACCATGGCATCAGGACCAAATACTGCAGGGCACAGAAGATAAGCTTAAGGGAATGTACATTTGAGGAATTTTGCTGTACCCAGATCTTTGAATTCACCAGATTCCCAAACTTTCCAACTTTACTAAAGGAACACTCAATTTGATTTCTTCTGTTATAAATGTAACTAAACATTACTGAGAAAACTGAAAAATAGCTATCTGCTGATAAGCTCCAGGACTAAAATTTCTTGTTGCAAGCCAGTAAGCTAACAAGTCAAGTGTTTGGTGGCCTAGAAATGTTCTCATTAATATAGGTTCTATTTTCAGTATCATTTGGAAAAAGAAAAGCTGAGAGTTGATAGAATTGAACAGTTTTTAAATTGCCTTTTGCCAATTTTTGTTCCTTTCAGTCTGCCCTGCTGGTTGGAAACCTGGTAGTGAAACAGTAAGTCAAGTTCATTTTTCTGTTAAGGGGATGGCTGGGGCCAAAAAGCAGCAGCCAACCCTAGGATAATCTCTGTTTGTAACAGACCTGCCTTGATTTTGTAAATGAAGTAAACATTTCTAGGCAGAACTCCTAAAAGAAGTACAGGCATTCTTTGGACTGTAGGGAGAGTAGCTGAAACTGGGAAAGTAGAATATGGGACTTGATGCTCTGGATTTTAAAGCCAAGTATTCAGAGAATTATATCATTTAAAAAGCAGGAGGAGGGAAGTGGTGGAGACTTGTTCAAATAAATTCAGGGCAAAGAGAACAGTCACAAGAAAAATTTTTCAGTGTATATATTAAAAGCTTTAGAGAAAATCTGGCTTAACTGACAATGAAGCTAATGATTCTCTCCTTGTCATATGAAGGAAAATGAGACTGAAACACATTCTTTCATTTAGGGAGGCTATATAGAGTGTTTCTTTTACTTTGCAGTTTGAGATGAAAAGATTATACCCTAGACTGCCAAAAAATCCATTTGAGCTCCCTGCCCCCTTTTCAGGTTGTAGCATACCATCACTTCATTAGCAGATTATTTTACAAATGCATTAACATCTGTAGCCATGCTCCCTTAATGTGTTTGATTTAATTAGATCAAACCTGAAGATGCCATGCAAGCCTGGTGGCCAAGAGAAGAGTTATAAGTAAGTTTGAGAGTGCTTAAGTACAGATGTTAATTCACTAGCAGATCACCTGCCTTTTAAAATAGCTGAGATTAAAATTAGCAGGTAGGACAAATCCAGTCTTTCCTAAATATATATAATTTGGTACAGGAAAATAATCTTGACCTTCTTTAGTCAAGAGATGGGCAACTATTATCAGACTACTGATGATGTACATTGTCTTCTTTTCTTCAACAGATAATCCCAGATCCAGCCGGGAAACTGAAGTATTTCGATAAAATGAACTGAAAATACTTCCTCAGGTCACAGTGCTTGAAACTTCTCAATAAAACTCACTGTGTATTACCACACTGTGTTACAGTAGTAGTTTCTGAAATAATACAAAAATCCATGTCAGGAGCCACATATACTTAGTATCATTAGACACTGATGCCAAAAGATAGGCAATTATTCTCTATCTTTCCAAAACAGGAAATGTCAGATTGACTCAAACTAGTAACAAGACTACTAACTGCCATTTATGGAGTACATGCCATGTGCCAGGCATTGTTAGGAGTTTAGGTGCATTTTTTTTTTTCACTTAACTCTCACAGTAACTCTTTGAGTTCTTTATTTCACAGATGAGGAGACAGCTTGCAAAGGTAGAATCAGTCTTTGAACCCAGATAGGCTAATTCTAGTTTCTGGGCTCTTTACATTCCTCTGTGGCTCACCTCTGAGGGCAGCAGGAAAGAATAGGTTGTGAGCACAGTCACCTTCCACTGCGTCTGGTAGAGACAGTGAACCCCAGACTCTGCTCTGTACCCAGCATAAAGCCCTTTGGTTCTCTCTTTTATCTAAATTTACATTTTCAGCTTGTACCAAAATTATAAGTAAGAAATATTTGTATTTAGTTTACCATGAGAGTTCCCTGGTGATTAGAATTCCAGCCTTTCCCTGCAATGGCCCAAGTTCTATCCCTGGTTGGGAAACTGACATCCTGCAAGTTGCACAGCATGGCCAAAAACAAAAAAAGACATAGAGTTTAACAAAAGTTGAATCTCCAAATATAATGTAACCAGCTGTTTGCAAATGACCACATATAAAGCTGAACTCCAGTGCCACTTCATCACCTGCATATGGCAATGGCTTTTTTTTTTTAGCTTTTTTTGGATTCCTCCAAGCTCTCAAGCAAGGGGCAGAGTTTAAAATTATATTTCTTCACTTGTTTACTTTTTTATAGTAAGTTTGAGTAAGTTTTAGGGGCCATTGTCATTTAAAGAATATTGTATCTGGGTCTTCAAATTAAAATTATACATGAATGAAGCTGTTTCTGTACCTAAAGGATATATGTGTACACTGACTCTCTGCTTGTATTTGTTTTTTTTTTAATAGAAACTGGAAATTTCTATAATAGAAACTGGAAATTATTTTCTATATTTAGCCTATCATAAGGAATTGATCTATATGTTAAGTATGTGATTTGAATTATGGTTGATTTAACAAGTGTCACAACTTTTTAGAAAACATAACCACTAATACATGTTAAACACCATTCACAAAGCCCAGATGTGTCAGTGGACCTGTGGTTTGTGTAGAGATGGAAAAGGCAGGGCAATCTATCATTTCTTTTGGGTGGACGATTTACTATTATAATAAGGGAAGCACAGGAGACCTATTCCCAAACATGCAACTTCACAGTCTACAGCCAGTGGTTCTCAACTCGGCACAGTCTCCCAGAGCAGACTGACGTCTGGGGGTATATTTGGTTGTCAACTGTCAGAGTGCTACTGGCATCTAGTGGGTAGACTCAAGGATGCTGCTATGCATCCTACAGTGCACAGGACACTATCTAGTCCAAGGTGTCAATAGTAGCAAGGCTGAGAAACCATTCTCTAGGGATAGTTGCCAACAGATTAAGGAAAGGAGACCAATAATAGTTTAGCTACCTATGCAGCAGAAGGATAGACCATGCCACGACAGTAGAAGATTATCCAAAATAATAGGTCAAGAGGTAGCCCAAAGTTTCTATGAAACACTAGGCAAAGTCTTTTCTGTGTATGTATGTGTATATACACATATACACACGCATACATACACCATATGGGCTTCCCAGATTGCACTAGTGGTAAAGAACCCACCTGCCAATGTAGGAGATGCAGGTTCAATCCCTGAGTCAGAAAGATCCCCTGGAAAAGGGCATGGCAACCCACTCCAGTATTCTTGCCTGTAGGATCCCACAGACCGAAGAACCTGGTGGGCCACAGTCCATGGAGTCACAAAGAGACACGACTGAAGCAACTTAGCATGCATGCAGGCACATACATCAAATAGGGCTTCCCAGGTGGCACGGTGGTCAAGAATCCACCTGCAGTGCAGGAGACCCAGGTTAGATCCCTGGCTTGGGAGGATCCCCTGAAGAAGGGAATGGCTACCCACTCCAGTATTCTTGCCCAGAGGATTCCATGGACAGAGGAACCTGGCAAGCTACAGTCCGTGGAGGTCTCAAAAGAGTCAGACACGACTGAGCAATTAACACTTGCACTGTTTTCATATACCACATATATGAACAACATATATATATATATATATATTTATGAATAACATCTGTAATTCCCTGCTTGTCCCTCAAATCTCTGATCTTCTGTTGGCTATTCCCCAGTTGAGCCTAGCCAGTGTTCTGACCTCTGAAGTACTCATGGTGGCCTGCCCTTTCAGGAATTTCCTAGTCCCCAGAAGCTCATAGAAGGAATCATTCCTCATTCCCATCATTTCTTCCATATCCAAGGATACATCTAATCCAACATAGTAAAACTTTGCATCTGTCAGGAGACTTCCAGGTTCTATATTTTGTTCTTAAATATATTAACCACTATTTTATTAATGATATTTTTGTACCTTACCCTCCCCATGTGATGTTATGGAATACATTCTTGTATTTTGTTACCTATGAATTATGTCACTAAAATTTATCTGAATAGAGGTATTAACATGAATGTGAAGAAACATATACTGCAGGCAAATAGCTCCATAAAGGTCTCCATGCCAGTGGTGGTGGGGGTGTATAAATATGTTTGTGTGTATACATATATATACATACACATATGCATATATATACACACACACTTCTATAAAATCATTAAATTTTTTACTTAGCCTTTAAAAGGAAATAAAATATTTATCATATGTATTTAGTCCAAGATAGCAAAGCAACCTTTTTTTTTTTTTAGTATCTTTGGAAAATTTAATTTGGACCATATTTTTCTTTCTTTAGCTGAAAACATCAAATATTTTCATACATTTTGGGCTCCATGACTTACAAAGGGGCAGTGGGTTTCCTGCAGTTACATAGTATACCCAACTTTCTATAGAAAGATCAGACATTCTCCAACCTTGCTTTTGAATATTTTCTTTAAAATGCTTCAAAGCAACTTTTTGAGTTCCACTGTTAATAACACAATTTGTGCATAATATTGTACACTTAGGTAAATTCCTTAAAAAACTTTTTTAAAGATTCACCATAATTTAAGCTTATAATTTTTTAATTTAATTTAATTATAAATTTTAATTATAAATTAGGCTTAAGCTTATAATTTTTTAAATTAACAAATTAAAAAGCCAAGTCAAATATCCAAATTCACCTAAATCGTGCATTCATTCACATGGAAATTATGACCTGCATATGTGCAAGGTACTTTGCTACGTAATACGAATAAAAAGATATGGCATAATTCCTTCCATCAAGAAGCCCAGTTTCCCAAATAAGCATGTAAAAAATCAATCGGTGAATAAATCAGTGAATCAGTGAAAAAGAAGAATAAGTACTAAAAATGCTGACACTTGTGTTGGCTCCAAGGCCGGCATGAACAACAACGGAAGACAGGGATGAGAGAAGGCATCACAGAGGAGGGGAAGTGTAAGCCCATTTCCTCTTCGTCCACTGAAAGCGGAATCCACTGCCAGTATACTGTCCTTATTTAAAAAGGCAGTACATGTGACCCAACCTCGAGAGACTAAGCGCTGACTGGTCTCATGATCATCCTCTCTCATGACTGGCTAGAGTTACGGGTCGAGTGTGAGGCCAAGGATAAATGAAGGTAAGAATTGAATCTTCAGACTTGGGTTTAACTTCAAGCGCTGGCCATTTGTACAGCTCAGCCAGAACATCAGGAAAGCGATTCGCAAGTTCTCTATCAAAGGGAGTTACGTTGCACTGTAACCCAAAGGCCACGAGATGGCGCCCAGCACACCAAAAGCCCCCTGTCCTGAGGTTTCCGCCCGTGCCCCCCACCCCACCCCCTTTCAGGATAAACTATTCAGAGCAACAACTAACCCAAACGATTTTTGGAACGCTTTTCTTGTGCTTGGCCAGGCAGCACAGCATATGGGATCTTCGTTTCCTAACAGGGATCAAAGCACCCCCTGCAGTGGAAGTGTGAAGTCTGAACCACTGGACCACCAGGGAAGTCCTCGATTTTTGTTTTTTGTTTTTTAAACAATCTAAGAAAAAAAGAGTATCCCTGTGGCTCAGATGGTAAAGAATCCGCCTCCAATGCAGGAGACCCAGGTTTGATTCCTGGGTCAGGAAGATCCCCTGGAAAAACGGAATGACAAACTATTCCAGTATTCTTGCCTGGAGAATTCTATGGACAGAGGAGCCTGGCGGGCTAGAGTCCATGGAGTCGCAAACAGTCTGACATGACTACGTGACTAGCACACACAAGAAAAAAGATGGGGGAAAAAAAACTTAAAATTCAGACCAATTCAAAACTGAGTACAACTCAAGGAAGCATCTTAATCCGTACTGAGTACCCCTCCCCCATCAATGACCATGACCCAGGTAGAAGTACATTTTATACTGTGACCTAGCACAACCATGTGTGTGTGTGCACCATGCACATATATAGCAAGCTTCACATGAACTATGTGTGACGCATTCTTTTATTTTTGTAATGTTGGCTACAACCCACTAAATTATATGACCTATTAATGGATCCTTTTTTTTAACAAATGCATATATATACAATATAGATCAAACCAGTCAATCCTAAAGGAAATCAGTCCTGAATATTCACTGGAAGGACTGATGCTGAAGCTGAAACTCCAATACTTTGGCCACCTGATGTGAAGAACTGACTCATTGGAAAAGACCCTGATGCTGGGAAAGACTGAAGGCAGGAGGAGAAGGGGACGACAGAGGATGAGATGGTTGGATGGCATCATCGACTCAATGGACATGAGTTTGAGCAAGCTCCAGGAGTTGGTGATGGACAGGGAAGCCTGGTGTGCTACAGTCCATGGGGTCGCAAAGAGTTGGACACAACTGAGTGACTGAACTGAACTGAACTGTGTGTGTATATACAAATAAAATCAGGATACAATAAAGCCTGGCACATCAATAGTTTGTCATATGTGATTTTCCTTCCATTATGGTTTTGTTCATTTATTTTAGTCATACTATTCCCTCTATCAAAGGTACATAATTTCTGTGACACAGAAATAAAAATATCCTTTCTTTTATTTACTATAATCCTTTCTCTGAGGTATTACTTTATCAATGCCTCTGGCTTACTGAAAGGTTTTGAGACGGTCTTGGTTTATTCTGAAGCTCCATGTTTTTTAGCTTACACATCTTAAATGGAACCTGATTTTTTACATTATGTGCAGTACAGGCATTCTAATTTTTCACTAACCCAACAGCCAAATCAAGTGGAGGAAAATAGGCCTAAATCAGGAAATTATGGATGAGAAAACTGCCTCTCGTTTTATGAAGAAGGAAACAGAACCCAGAAAGATGAACTCCCCCACCCACCCACCCTATCCTCTGAACAGGCTGGTTGCAGACACAGGCAAGAATGCATAGGTATGGACATTTGGGCCAGCACCCCTCCTCCCACATCACACTGCCTGCCTGAAACCCCCACTGGACCAAAGGATGCCAAATCCACCTCAGATTGATCCCCTTAGACCAAAACAATCCCATGATACAACAGTTTTATCTAGAAGCAGTGACTCTTCAAGGGTCCTTAAATCCGTTTTTGAACTTGCCAAATCCCTATTTTTAATCTCTCTTCACTATTACCTATTTTAAAATAGTTCATTATTTGTTGCCAAGGGAGGGAGAGAAAACATTCACAAGTCACTTTAGAGAGTCCATCACAACTGTACCAAAAGTTCATCTCTAAGAGCAAGTTAAACGCCCAGGGGCTCAGTTATAAAGAATCCACCTGCCAAGGCAGAAGACACGGGTCTGATCGCTAATCCGGGAAGATCTCACATGCCACAAAGCAACTAAGTCCATGTACCACAGCTACTCAGCCTGCACTCTAGAGTATCAAGAACCACCAGTACTGAAGCCCACACAGCGTAGAGCCCATTCTCCTCAGCAAGAGAAGTTACCGCAATGAGAAGCCCATGCTCTCCAACTAGAGAGTAGCCTCGGCTCGCTGCAACTAGAGAAAAGCCCTCTCAGCAACGAAGACCTAGCACAGCCAAAAATAAATACTTCTTTTAAATGTCCCAAATAAGTCAACCATCCTCATCTCTTATGGTTGAGGCCCAATTATATTCCAGTGCATATTTACATATATATAAATCACAAGTTAACTCTTATCACACTAGCTGAGAAAATGTTATGTGGTAAGGCTTCTAGACATACTGTGGGTCTACAGCACCTACTCCTACCTCTATATAGTTATAAGATATGCTGTGGCAAGTTAACTTTCCTCTCTATGTCTCACTTTCCTCATCTGAAAAAGTGGGTAATAATGGTGTTGACCTCAAAAGCTGATTGTAAGGATTAAGTGAGAAAATACATTTTGATGTCATTAGCACAGTGCTAAGAATCCAATACGTATTAGCCATATATAAAAATTTTATTTTATGATGATTACATCTTGTGACTGATAATTTGCCACACTGCACATTAGTATTAATATGTTAATACAAGTTGCCATGGGGTTCTGTATAACCAAATAAAGAATCCGTGCATGCATGCTCAGTCGTGTCTGACTCTTTGTGACCCCATGGACTATAGCCCACCAGGCTCCTCTGTCCATGGGATTTCCCAGGCAAGAATACTGGAGTGGGTTGTTATTTCCTCCTCCAGGGGATCTTCCTGACCCAGGATCAAACCTATGTCTCCAGTTTAGCAGGCAGCTTCTTCACCACTCAGCCACTGGGGAGGCCCCTAAAGAATTGGTAATTATTTCCAAATGTTTTCACATTAAAGCATACATCATTGAACCTGAGGCTCTTGTACAGAAACTGAAAAACACAAACTTGTATTCTCTGTATCAGAATGGATGCAAATACCTTATAAACTAACCTTTTCCAGCTTCCTAATGTATTTCCTTCTGCCTTCCTCTTCACATTTGTAAATGGGGCATAATGCTAGAAGATTGTGTGTATGCATGCTTAGTCACTCAGTTGTGTCTGACTCTTTGCAACCCCATGGACTGCAGCCCGCCAGGCTCCTCTGTCCATGGGGATTCTTCAGGCAAGAATACTGGAGTGGGTGGTCATGCCCTCCTCCACAGGATCTTCCCAACCCAGGTATCGAGCCCAGGTCTCCCACATTGCAGATGGGTTCTTTACTGTCTGAGCCACCAGGGAAGCCCAAGAATACTGGAGTGGGCAGCCTGTCCCTTCTTCAGGGGAGCTTCCCGACCCAGGAATCGAACCAGGGTTCTTTACCAGCTGAGCTACTCAGAATTTTTTAAGTTAAATGCACTGTTACATGTTAATGTTTTATAAAATATCAGCAGTGACAGCAAGAAATTACACTCCTGCTCAGCTGGTAAAGAATCCGCCTGCAATGAGGGAGACCTGGGTTCAACCCCTGGGTTGGGAAGATCCCCTGGAAAGGGAAAGGCTACCCACTCCAGTATTCTGGCCCAGAGAATTCCATGGACTGTATAGTCCATGGGGTCACAAAGAGTCAAACATGACTGAGTGACTTTCACTTTCAAGATAAAAAACTTATAACCAAGACTGGGGATTCCCTGGGGGTCCAGTGGTTAGGATTCCCCATTTTCATTGCTGAGGGCATGGAATCGACCCCTGGTTAGAGAACTAAGATCCTGCTAGTCACGTGGCAAGGCCAAAGATCAAAATAACTAAATAAGTAAACATAAAAAAAAAGCAAGACTGACAACACTGGAAATGATAGTCAGATCTAAAATGCTGCTCTAAATTTGTTTTTAAGATACATGTATATGTATGGCTGAGTCCCTTTGCTGTTCACCTGAAACTACCACAACACTGTTAATTGGCTATATCCCAATACAAAATGAGGGAGACCCGGGTTCGATCCCTGGGTCGGGAAGATACCCTGGAGAAGGAAATGGCAACCCACTCCAGTACTATTGCCTGGAAAATCCCCATGGACGGAGGAGCCTGGTAGGCTACAGTCCATGGGGTCGCAAAGAGTTGGACACAACTGAGCAACTTCACTTTCACTTTCTTTCAACACAAAGTGTTTTTGGTGTTTAAAAAAAAAAATTATAAAAATAAATTTGTTAAGAAACATAATACTAATACTTGATTCTCCATAGCAGAAAAGGGCATAATATTTTCCCCCTTGGACAATGTACATACACCTTTCCAGGTTACAAAATAGAGAGTATAATCACGGCTTTGTAAAAGCTATTAAAACACCTAATATGCTCCATTTATTCATAGGTATTAACAACGACAACAAAGTCCTTAATCAAATAAGTTTCACAAAAGCTGATTTAAAAAGTTAAAAGAGTTGTTCTAATGGCCCTACTTTTCAAAGTCTTTTGTAAGTTAATACGTATTATAAACTACCAGAGGAGGGGTATCTGATGCGGTGCCTCCCGATGTTTCTTGTAAATAAAATATTAATAGGAAATTTTATAAAATCTCATAAATTGTACTGTTTATAATTTAAACATATAAAATGTTTATCAAAGAGCATCTCACCAGAGTTCAAGGACTTCACCCAGGAAAGAGAGCTGGATGCTTGGAATTACTCAGCCTCATTCCACCCAACCCCAGACACCATTGCTTTTTGAAACCATTTTTTTTCTTACCAGCGACCTCTCAATCATTTAACTGGTAGCTTCTTTCCAGTGCTCACCTTTGGGGACTTCCATGACACCATCATCACTCTTCACAGAAATGACTTTGAGAGGCAGGATGATGACACAGTTAGGCGCTAGGAATCTGGCTGGTTGCTCATGGAGCCCATAAGACACCATATAAGAAATTCAACTAGCCTGCTCAGAGAGGCCTGGCTAGCCCCCAGCCATTCCAGCGGCCACAGCTGATGGGCCAGCTGTTCTAGCGCCAGACGAGCTCCTGATTGAACACAGCCGCGTGAGTGATGCCAGCCAACACCGCAAAGAGCAGAAGAAACTCCCACCAGCCCACCACAGAATCAAATGTGTCTTCTGAAAGATGACAAGTCTTTTTCTCTGCCCAAACTCATAGAAATGAAAAATAAAATGGTGAATTTCCTGGGGTGGGGGTGGAGGGCAACCTTCAGTTCTTCAGGAATCAAGTTACTATTAACAGAGAGGAGAAAGAGCAGAAGATACAGAGGTATCTTTGCTACCTTGCAAAGGGAACACATAGCCACGTAGAACACTCTGGTTACCATGAGAAATGGAGCCACAGCCTCATGTGGACACACACAACACAGTGCAGAGCACACTAATGTGAAGTGAACTCTTTTAAGAAAACTAACAATAAAGACATCATCCTTGAAGACTTCCCAGTGAAGAACTACCTGAGCAAAAAGTAAGAACACAGTAATAAATGCCTGATGTAAAATGGGGTATCTCCACATGGACTAGTTATTATAAAACTATGTCCCACCCATTTTAGGAAGTTCTGCACTAGACCAGCAGCAGGGCTGGTACTGGCTGAAAGTTCGCTATTCCTTACAGAAGAGGGACAAAACACTGAACACCAAGAACGTACTGTGTATCCTTCAGAGTTTGCTTCATCTCATCTTCTTAAAAGTACTGTATTAAAAATAAAAATCTCTAGCTCTTATAATATTAAAACTGTTATTGGTAGACAACATAATTTGACTTAAAATCTGATATCCAAAGTTACTCAAGTTATTTAACTGAAAAAAAACGATACTTAAAAGTTCAATCTCAGTAAAATTCAAAGAAAGCAATTAACAAATGTCATTTTTCACCTATTGAAATGGCAAAGATGTCTTTAAAACTAAAGGATAGGGACTTCCCTGGTGGCCTAGTGGTTGAAACTTCACCTTCCAAAGCAGGGGTGCGGGTCTGATCCCTAGTTGGGGAGCAAAGATTCCCACATGCCAAGTGGCAAAAAAAAAACAAAACATAAAAAACAACAGAAGCAATATTGTAACAAATTGAATAAAGACTTTAAAAATGGTCCCCATCAAAAAAAAACTATAAGAAAAATAAAAGTAAAGGTTAAAATTCAGCCAAATCCAGGAAAATTGCTAATAAGTTAAATGAATGTATACAACTGCTCGAGAGTTACTTGAAATACATATTCAAAGTCTTGTGCATACTATTTTGACATACAGATCACTTATCAACAGTTTTCCAAAGAAAACAACTTAAGAATTAAATGTTTTAGCTTTAGGATATTAACTGCAACATTTCTCACAACAGGAAGAAAACTTCTTGCAAAAGCTTCAGCAATAAGCACTTAAGTGCATAATGTACAATCTATATATCAGCATGCAGTGGGTCTCTCAACTGAACTCTGCTTATTAACACATTCAGACAACTCCGCAGGGCTGTCCCTTCTTCCCGCCAGGCAGCTCAGGGACCCCAGCAAGTTACAGGCAGACCTGCAAAATGCAGTACTGAAGGGCCAGGTGAAACTCAGAACAGTAGTAGAGAGAATACAGCTCAGGGGGCCAGGGGCGGGGGGAGGAAGAGAGATGCAAGCAAGCTTACAATGGGCACACACTGGGGGCCATGAGTCCAACTGCCTGTCTCCAGAGCAGCTGTTTGTTCCCATGACTACTTATGCCAGAAATACTCATTCATGTAACTGTAGTTTCAATAAACATTACATTAATAGAATTTTTTTTAAGTACTACAGCCGATTCAGAGGCAGATAGCCAAGTTTGTGACAGCCATTCTAGAACCCACACTGTTTCTTTCGTGGGAACACCTTTCCAGAGGTGACTTTTTACCCCTCTATGCAGCCTGGTTTTTCTCTCTTCTGTACTTGATCAACTTCACATCAAAGAAGAAACTGGGTCTTGGCCGCAGACTCATAGGAATACGTGCGTTTGGGTTCCCAGGTAGCTCTGTGATACTGGGCATAGCGTCCCTGGCTACAATCCCAGAAAGCAGTACCAAGCCCCACACTACCTGGTTATGAATCCCAGCAGCACCATCGACCAGCTGAAGGAGCCTGATCAGGTTATGAACCTCTCTGGGATTCAGATTCCTGAGTGCCCGAACCCAGTGAGTGGGTTACACAGCCTACCTCACAGTGTCGGTGATCTAGCACAGGGAAAGTGCTCCATAAGCATAAGCAGCTGTTATTACCATTACTGTTCCTATTTTTCATCAGATATAAGATTCCCAGCCTCTAGCAGAGTGTACTGAAGAGCTGTCAGGTGAGTGGAAGAAGGAACATTTGGTCCTGCATCTCCTGACCTAGACCATCTGTGAACTCCTCTTGGTATGGTTTCCGATCTAAAGTGTCCCACAGGTTCTTACAAATGCTGTGTCTTTTGTTGAATCCCTTCACTTCAACTTTTCATCTGTCCTCTGCTAACAACAAAAGCTGGGAAATAGAAAGAGGTAAAATTACAAAGGAATCACACAGGGTAGACAGGATTTAAACAACAAAGGGGAACTGCAGTACAGGTCAGGTTTAACAAATGCCCTCCAAATGCCTGGGCAGGAAACCATGTAGATTGACAGTTGCAATATGTGTAAAAAAAGAATCTGTCCAGCCACATAAAAAGACATTCTGCCCTCATTTCCTAAGCAGACAGGAGGCAACATGGTAGCTTCACAATTTAAATTCTTAAAAGTATTTATTATTCAATAATTCTTTCTCCCTCTGCCCCACCCAGCCATTTCTCGTTCCTCTTTTCTGACCATCGTAAAAGCCAAATACATCCTTCATCTCCATGGAAGATGAGAATAAACACTAAAACCGACACACTCGCTCAGGCCTTCATCCGGCACTGTGTCACTGCGGAGTGCTGGCCTTCAACAAGTGCAGTCTTCCTAGGGCTCGACCACGTAGTCCATTTTCAAGGTCACTGGTGCACTCATAGATTTGAAATGCCGCTGCCCATCTAAATACAACATGGACTCTGGAACACAAGAGAGAGAGCGAGCCCTGGAGAAACCTAAGAAAATTATTGTACAAACACAAGACCACCTGGGAACCCTGGGACAGCAATGGGAATGCAAACTTGACATGAGGCATGCAATGCTGGGCCAGAGAATGGGCCACATACCCCAGGGAATGGGCCTCAACTCCAGCCCTTTGGCAGGACCAGTCCTAACCACCAGTGGCTGCTTGCACTGGCACCAGCCCTTCAGACAATGGCCAGGCAGGCAGAACAGCAATGACCAACTAAGGGCCATGAGGCACCCTAACTTTCAGGGCTGCAGAATCTCAAAAGCACAATCCCTTAAAGACATGCACTCGGGAGGATGGGCATCAGAGTACTTCTTATAGCAATCTAAAAGGAGAAAAATATCTTTGAAAGTTCCCCTTGTTAGGGACAAGCAGTCATTGTCACTTACCTCCATATGTTCTAGGGAAAACCAAGGGCACTTCCTTTTCCGACATGAACGTGAAATGAAAGACATTGGTGGTCATGTGCTCTTTATCCTGAAGAGAGGCCACCTCACTGTGAACTCTGACTTGAATGTAATTCCCCTGAGTAAAGCACACCTAAGTGATTAGGGACATGATAGTTAGTCAGCTGCATCAGGAAGAGGGAAGAAAGCAGTCATAAGACAAATGGTGGCTTTAGAATATAAAAGCCTCTCTTTTAGGCCCAAATAATAAAAGATTATATTTCCCTGTCTCATCATACACCTACCTGCGCGGAAAGAAACAGCAACGATCCCACCTCAACAGGTTTCTGAAACATGATATCATCCACGGCAACTATAAACGGTCGGGAACCACTATCAGGGAAAGATAATACTTGGGGTCAACTGCAAAATTCAGATGATCTCTAGTTTTTCCCTAATAATCCTCCAAAGCAAACTTTAAAAGATCAAAGAATAAACCTAGAGGAGGAGGAAATAATCACACCAGTAAGGAATGGTTAAGAGATGACACTATGACCAGATCAGTGCCAAAATTATCTTTTCCCTGCTTCATGTCATCACCCCTTTTTCTCAGCAGGTCTTTAATGTACTAACTGACAGCATCAGAGCAAGAGCCTTCTAAAATGAAGATCAGGGGGAAGGAGAGGGTGGGATGAATTGGAAGAGTAGCACTGACATATATACACTACCACATGTAAAATAACAGCTAGTAAGAAACTGCTTATGACACAAGGATCTCAGCTAGGTGCTCTGTGATGACCTAGAGGGGGAGAAGGGGAGTGGAGTGGGAGGCTTAAGAGGGAGGGGATATATGTATACTTACAGCTGATTCATGTCATTGTACAGCAGAAACCAATGCAATATTGTAAAGCAATTACATTCCAATAAAAAAATTTTAAATAAAAAACAAACCCATCTGGAACCAGTGTAGCATTTATTTAAAAACACCATATATTACCAAACACATTCAGACTGGCCCAAAACATTTCCCTGAGTGTGGTAGTATAAACGACTTCTCAGGAGTTAAAGTGAAAGTGAAGTCGCTTAGTCATGTCCAGCTCTTTGCAACCCCATGGACTGTAGCCCACCAGGCTCCTCTGGTTCATGGGATTCTCCAGGCAAGAATACTGGAGTGGGTTGTCATTTCCTTCTCCAGGGTATCTTCCCAACCCAGGGATCGAACCCAGGTCTCCCTCATTGCAGGCAGACACTTTAACCTCTGAGCCACCAGGGAAGCCAAGACTACCTTAAATCTAACTCACCCGAAGTTACAAGCAGTAGCCCATCCAAGTTCATATGCTTTCCTCATAAGGAAACCACCAAAGATTCGATTGAAAATGTTCCGCTCCTATAGGACATAAGATAAATATTAATAAATACAAGCTTATGACTATACAAATCTACAGAATAAGGAATTAACAATGCCATAGAACAGAGGACAGTTGAAAAGCAGGTCAAATCTTAGATGACTGTCATGAGTCCTAGTTATCCTGTTTAGAAGATTCTTCACTAAGTTCCAATACCTGAGGGTGGCAAATATCCAAGCTCTTGAGTTTTGAATTCTCCATCCACACTGCATTAGGAGGCAAAACTCGACTTCGAAAACTTATAGTCCTGTACAAATGGAGATTGAGGAAACCCTGTCAATGCCATGGCTCTGCTGCAGAAAAGTAAAATATTTACAAACACCACCCAATATGTTCGAGCAAGTGTGGCTCTGGAGAAGGCCTATTTTCCCAACCCAGAATCTCACCATCCTAACTTACTTTGGATCCAGTGTGCTAAGAAACATCTCATGTATGGTTGTCCTCTCCTCGGCAGTGGGGGCCATTTTCAGTAATGACGTGGAGCTGAAGGCGACCCTTCTCCCCTTGTTCACTGCAACAGGGGACAATAAGAGCTATGATCAGAAGGGCCACACTACAGCACAAGCTTCCTGTCCAGGGCTGCCCAGAACCCTATAAACACAGGATTTCCAGATTTGGAAAAGCCAACTGGAAATTATACATTTATCCCAGAGAAGGCTGCTGAAGCTACATAAAACTTCCAGTGATTTTTTGCTTTCAGATGGAATTCATATCAACTCAGTGTGAGATCACTTATAATCACCTTGACCTACAGCCCCAAGCAGCAGTTATTTCATTAAGAGACAACTCGCATTTCATCAAAGGTGAGAAAACAAATTACTTAATATTGTATGATCAATAAAATTGTCCCAAGAATGGACTCTTTGGACACTTGACTGGTATGAGGAGTCCATACATACTCTTAAATAATTTCCTCTGCAACAGAGTTATTATGTTTTTAAAATTATATCTTATTATGAGCAAATTAATATACATTCTCCCTGTCGAAAGAGCTCTTCTTCCTCTGGGCTTTCAACAGTGAGTGGATTTACAAAGGCTGGCCTAAAGAGAAAAAAGAAAAAAATTTTAAGACATGTCATTACCTAGAAAAAAAAAAACTGAAGATTTTCATTTTACGTAATACTACTAACAGCTTCACATAAGAGCTCTGGAACAGTTAGGGGAGCCTTCTGGACAGACTTATCTGCACACTAGACAGTTCACATTGTAAAAAAGGATATGGCCACTTGTCAAAATGTTTCACCTGATTCCAATTATGAAGAAATAGCCAAAAACAGGTTGCAAAAATTCTGTAAGACAACTGGCCTGGACTCTTCAAAAATGTTAATGTTTTTTTCAAGGCAATCAATATATTCAATTCAATCCCTATCAAATTACCATGACATTTTTCACAGAATCAGAACAAAAATATTTTAAACTTGTATGCAAACACAAAAGACTCTGACTAACTATAGCAATTCTGAGAAAGAAAATCAGAGCTGGAGGAATCAGGCTCCTCAACTTCACACCATACTACAAAGCTGCAATAATCAAAACCATATGGTACAGGCACAAAAAAGACATATAGATCAATGGATCAGTATACAAAGCCCAGAAATAAACCCACACACTTATGGTCAATTAATCTATGACAAAGGAGGCAAGAATATACAATGGAGAAAAGACAGTCTCTTCAATAAGTGGTGCTGGGAAAACTGGACAGCTACATGTAAAAAATGAAATTAGAACATTCTCTAACACCATACACAAAAATAAACTCAAAATGGATTAAAGACCTAAATGTAAGGCAAAATACTATAAAATTCCTAGAGGAAAATACAGGCAGAATACTCTTTGACATAAATTGCAGCAATATCTTTTTGGATCTGTCTCCTAGAGTAGTGGAAATAAAAACAAACAAAAAAGCAACAAATGGGACCTAACCACCCTTATGGCAGAAAGTGAAGAACTAAAGAGCCTCTTGATGAAAGTGAAAGAGGAGAGTGAAAAAGTTGGCTTAAAGCTCAACATTCAGAAAACTAAGATCATGGTGTCTGTCCCATCACTTCATGGCAAATAGATGGGAAAACAATGGAAACAGTGGCAGACTTTATTTTGGGGGGCTCCAAAATCACTGCAGATGGTGATTGCAGCCATGAAATTAAAAGACGCTTACTCCTTGGGAAGTTATGACCAACCTACACAGAATATTAAAAAGCAGAGACATTACTTTGTCAACAAAGGTCCGTCTAGTCAAAGCTATGGTTTTTCCAGTAGCCATGTACAGATGTAAGAGTTGGACTATAAAGAAAGCTGAGCGCAAAAGAATTGATGCTTTTGAATTGTGGTGTTAGAGAAGACTCTTGAGAGTCCCTTGGACTGCAAAGAGATCCAATCAGTCCATCCTAAAGGAAATCAGTCCCGGGTGTTCATTGGAAGGACTGATGTTGAAGCTGAAACTCCAATACTTTGACCAGCTGATGTGAAAAGCTGACTCATTTGAAAAGATCCTGATTTTGGGAAAGACTGAAGGCAGGAGGAGACAGAGGATGAGATGGTTGGATGGCATCACTGACTCAATGGACATGAGTCTGAGTAAACTCCGGGAGTTGGTGATGGACAGGGAGGTCTGGCATGCTGCGGTTCATGGGGTCACAAAGAGTCGGACACGACTGAGCGACTGAACTGAACTGAACTGAATGGAATCAAACTTAAAAGCTTTCACACAGCAAAGGAAGCCATAAACAAAATGAAAAGACAACCTACAGAATGGGAGAAAATATTTGCAAATGATGCAACTGACAAAGGATTAATCTCCAAAATATACAAACAGCTCATACAGCTCAATATCAAAACAAATAAATCAAAAAAAAATGGGCAGAAGATCTAAATAAACATTTCTCCAAAGAAGACACACAGATGGCCAAAAGGCACATGAAAAGATGCTCAACATTGCTAATTATTAAAGAAATGCAAATCAAAACTACAATGAGGTATCACCTCACACCGGGTCAGAATGGCCATCATCAAAAAGTCTACAAATAATAAATGCTGGAGAGGGTGTGGAGAAAAGGGAATCCTCCTACACTGTTGGTGGGAATGTAAATTGGTGCAGCCACTATGGAAAACAGTATGGAGGTTCCTTAAAAAACTAAAAACAGAGCTACCATATGATCCACAATCCCACTCCTGGGCATATACCCAGAGAAAACCATAATTCAAAAAGATACATTCACCCCAATGTTCATCTGCAGCACTATTTACAATAGCCAAGACATGGAAGCAACCTAAGTATCCATCAACAGAAGAATGGATAAAGAAAATGTGCAAAGAAACAGAGGAAGACAATAGGATGAAATATTATTTAGCCATAAAAAAGAATGAAATAATGCCATCTGAAGCAACATGGATGGACCTAGAGATCATCATACTAAGTGAAATAAGCTAAAGACAAGTATATGATATCACTTATATGTGGAATCTAAAAAAATGATACAAATGAACTTATTTACAAAACAGAAATAGACTCACACACATAGAAACAAACTTATGGTTACCAAAGGGGAAAGGGAGGAGATAAATTAGGAGTTTGGGATTAACATACACATGTCACTATATGTAAAATAGATAAACAGCAAGGACTTAGTATACAATACAAGGAATTATAGTCAATATTTTATAATAATTATATGGGAAAAGAATCTGGAAAAGTGTATCTATATATATAGAGAGAGATACATAACTGAATCACTTTGCTGTATACCTGAAACTAACACAGTATTGTACATCAACTATACTTCAGTAAAAAATTTTAAAAAGTCAATGTCTTAAAAGACAGAAAGTGCCAGGGGGATTGTTTTAAGGGGAATTATTTAAAGAAACATGATAATAACATATAATATGTGCTTAGTCACTCAGTTGTGTCTCTTTGTGACCCCATGGACTGTAGCCCACCAGGCCCCTCTGTCCATGGGGATTCTCCAGGCAAGAATACCAGCTTGGGTTGCCATACCCTACTCCAGGGGATCTTTCCAACCCAGGGATCAAACCCAGGTCTCCCACATTGCAGACAGATTCTTTACCATCTGAACCATCAGGGAAGCCCCAACAGCATATAATACATGGCCCTTAATCAGACCCTGACTCAAGAGAAAAGGTTATAAAGAATATTTTAGGGACAATTGGCATGGTTTGAATATGGATCAAATATTAGAAACAATAATTGTATAACTGTTAAATTTCTTGGATATAATAAAGTTGCTGACGTTATATAGGAGAATCGCCTTATTCTTAGGAGATACATGTTGAATTATTTATGGGTAAAGTAGTCTCAACTTTACTCTGAAACAATCACATAAGGAAAAGTGTGTATATTTGTATTTACTGAGAAAGGGCAAGAGTAAGGTAAAAGTGGTAAAATGTTAATTTGAGAATTTAGGTGAAGGGTATATGGGTGCTCATTACATTATTCTTTCTACATTCCTGTAGGTGTCAAATTTTTCAAATTAAAACACGGAGAAAAAGGATAATCCTTCACTATGGTAGAATCCAAAAGTTGGACGAAACAAAAATGGAAACAAAAGTACTGAGACAGCAGCTTGGAAAATTAGAATGCATCAGCTGGGTGAGAAACTTTAAGTAATGCCTTCAGTGCTGGAAAAGAAGCCCCAGGTCAGCCACTAGGAGCAGCATGTCAGCTGGAAGTGGCTGGAGGAGACAGAGAAGACAGGTGGATACTTCACTCAGATTAAGAGTCACCAACGGATTTTTTGCTCTTAACTTGGGTCTCCAAGTCAGTTTTCCACGCAGCAAAAGAGATTTCTCACTGAAGACTCCTAACTCAAATTTCTGAAACAAATCAGGCTTCTCATAGCCCTCCAGACTCCATCCTGTACAACAGCAATCCTATAACATTCCCTCCTACCCCACTCCCACACACATAGTTTTTCCCAGTTTGAACGCCTTGGGTGTAACTGGCATTAGGAACCAAGAATTCAATGTAAGAAAGAAAAGATAAGGCATAAAGCTTTAAAGTATGTATAGCTAAACTTGACTTGGAAATGACAGTATAAATTTATGAGGTTTTTTTGTTTTCTTTTTAACATACATTCAAGCTCTGTCCACTGAAAAAGCCTAGAAACAATGACAAACTAATAAAAACATATAGTTCTAGTGCCCAGATTTTGGTGTCTAGCTACCAGTTTCCCATTAAAAGGAACCTGAGGACTCCTTGGAGAAACAGCTGATACCAGGCCTGGGTCAGGAAATGTACAGGATAAGTTCAAGGTATCTCACTGTACCAGAGAGCAGAAAGTTATCAAAGACTGCTGCTGCTGCTGCTGCTGCTAAGTCACTTCAGTCATGTCTGACTCTGTGCAACCCCATCCCTGGGATTCTCCAGGCAAGAACACTGGAGTGGGTTGCCATTTCCTTCTCCAATGTGTGAAAGTGAAGTCACTCAGTCGTGTCCGACTCTTCATGACCCCATGGACTGCAGCCTACCAGGCTCCTCCATCCATGGGATTTTCCAAGCAAGAGTACTGGAGTGGGGTGCCATTGCCTTCTCTGTATCAAAGACTAGGAAATGTAAAAATAGCTCATCACAGGAGGCAGCTTAAAGGAGTTCCCACTGACCAAAGATGTTCCTTCAGAGGAACAGGAAGAACAATGGCTGCAATTTACTGAAACATATTTACTATATTAAAATCCATGAACTCACAGTGATACTTTCTTAAAAATCAAAAAAAAAAGCAGAAAAATTGTCATCATTAGCTAGTAAATGTGTAAATAAAGGAAAGAATGAAACACTGATCCTGACTTTCCTTGACAAACCAAACTGCCCTAGCTGGTAAAGGAAAAGTCATCTTTACAGATCTCTGGCTAACAAATACAGAAAGAATGTCAGAATTGGAGAATCATTTTATATCCTCTAATGAAAATGATTAAACTCCAAAGGAGATTAAAAGCACTGAAGGAAGACTGATGGGAAACTAGTTATTTGGTACATGGGAGACATCTTGTACTGTGCTACACCTGCGGATCATTGTTGATCATAAGAGGATAAACTGAAGTGCATAATGGAAAGATCAGTCTGTTGCTACTTGAACCCACACACTAATCTTACCTTTACAATGAGTGGGAAAATCTGACATGATACAGTACAGAGACAGCATCACCTAGGAAGTGCTCTCACCAAATACACTTAATTCAAATCTAACTAAGCTTTTAGATCTAACTTCAATTTACAGAAAATACAAGGGATAGTGAAACAAGTTAAAAAAAAATACCATGAAGAAGCAATGAGACAAACCCAGAAAGTGAGACACTGTATAGAACAATGAATCTGGGCTTTTGCCCACTTCATGAGAAGGGGTAAAGGACAGGTGGGTGCACACAACCATTCCAGATTAACACAGGCTGAAGAGATTCCACAATTTTATGAATATACTAAAAGTCATTAAACTGTACACTTTTAATCATTGAATTGTATGATATGTGAATCATATCTCAATAAAGCTGCGAACAAAAGCAGCAGACATAAGAAACATAAAAATTAAATGTAGTAAGTGGACCTTGTTTGGATCCTGATATATATAAATCATTAAAAAGGTAATTGGGGAAAAGTGAATATGAACTATTAGAATACATTAAGTACTTACTATTATTTGTTAGGTGTGCTAGTGGTAATGTAGTTATTTAAGAAAATATCCTCATTTTTAAAGCAATGCCTACACTAAGGTATTCAGAGGTGAAATGTCATTATATCTGAAATTGCTTTAAAATATGATAAAGAAAATAATATACCTTTAAAAAAGAAGCAAATATGGCAAAATGTCAAAACTCTTAAGTTTAGGTGATGGTATCTAGAAATTTATTAAAGTCTTCTCTCCAATTTTCACATATCTCCAGATATTTGAAAAATATATTTGAAGACTTCCCTGTAGCTCAGACGGTAAAGACACTTCCTGCAATGCAGGGGTCCCGTGTTCAGTCCCTAGGTCCAGAAGATCCTCTGGAGAAGGGAATGGCAATCCACTCCAGTATTCTTGCCTGGAGAATCACATGGACAGAGGAGCCTAGCAGGCTACAGTCCGTGGGGTTGCAAAGAGTCAGACAAAACTGAGTGAAATTTACTAGATCTAGAATAAATCTAGAGATTTTATTAATTAAATCTAATAAATCTGGAAATTTATTAAAGTTTTCTCTCCGGTTTTCAGATATCTCCAGATATTTGAAAAAATATATATTTTATATTTTTCAAAGGACAAGAAAAAAGAAGAAAGAAATAGGAAAAAAAACAGCAATTACCCTTTATTTTCAGAATCACGAGCCACCATTACAAATGTCGCATCCAAAACAGGAGAAAATTCATTGTCATGTAACTAGAGAACAAAGAAAAGAAAATGCAGATGTAAGAAATGCATTTAGTAGGAAGACCTAGTACAATCTTAACCAGATACCAGAGCCTTCAAGAAAGGCTGAAATTAGCGAAAGAGGACGAGTGCATTCATTAATCGCCATCTGCTGAGATGCCAGAAACATGACTAGGCTCTGGCAGGTGGCGGGGAGTGGCAGCAAGATCACGGAATCTGTGGTCTAGCAGAGAATGGAGACACCTCCAAAACCCAGACAGTGCAGAGAGTGAGAAGGGCTGGGACGGGCACGAACTATGTGGGCCTTGGAGCTGCCTGACCAGGACCCAGGGCAAGGGTCGCAGAGGGACCTTATGCATCACCATCACTTAGGTGCAACCATCTTGCAGAAGACTGGCTTTCTTCAAGCTTACCTGTCCTCCCAAAGGCACACACAGCCAAGCAGACCTGCCATCGCTCACCCAGACATTCAAATTTTCTGGAAACTTGAGTGTGCCAACTACTAGGATGTGCCTATTTCCTTAGCCCAGCACAGGGGCTTCCAAGAAGGGACAAGATGAGTGACAATTCTGTGGATTAAGCTAAATATGTACAATGCAGAGTCCATCGAGATTTTAAGGTATTTTTTTACCCCCTAGGAGTCTGTACTTCCAGGAAAGTTATATCCTCAAGTCCTATCGTAAACTTGGGTACAGATGGTTCCATCCTCAACAAACCTCATCACTAGTCCTCATGACCAATATCCATTCAACCCCTTATGAGCCCTCCCTTGCAATTTTGGGAAGAGTCTCCCCCATCTCACTATGTCCCTGTCCTGTTCAAACCAAAGAGTTCCTCCTTTCTCCCAGCATCTGTTCTAAGCCTGCTGGAAAGCCTCTGCCACAGAGCCCAGATTTCTCTCCAGTTGTTCATCAAACGTTCCCCTCATGCCTGCACCTTTTTCTCTAGCCACAGCTAACCACTTGGAGGTCCTAGAATGTCCCATTTTGTCACCTGAGCACCTCCCCTCCACATCTTTGCCTGATGCCTTCCTCAGGGTGGCATTCCTCAAGATACTCCTCCCCATCCCCAGTTCCAGCTCTACTCCCCAGTCAGAGTTGATCATTCCCTCCCTTTTTTTGCCACCTAAGTGGAAACAAAGGCCTCTTCTGACAGTGGCTCTCAACATAAGCTAGGAAGATATCACCCCCTAGGAGCATCTGGAAATGTGCAGGGCTGGTGATGGTTGCCATATGAGCTGAGGGACATTACCAGCGTAGTGCAGGTAACACTTCACAACGCAGGGGAAGGTCCTGCAGAACAAAGAATGCTCCCATGTACAATGCTAACAATGTCCCTGTTGAGAAATAGTGCACAGTACTTAATTTGTGCTTAGTCGCTCAGTCGTGTCCAATCTTTGTGACCCTTTGAACTATACCTCACCAGGCTCCTCTATCTGTGGGATTTCTCAGGCAAGAACACTGGAATGGATTTGCCGTTTCCTCCTCCAGGGGATCTTCCCGACCCAGGGATCAAACCCACATCTCCTGTGTCTCCTGCACTGCAGGTGGATTCTTTACCACTGAGCCATCAGGGAAGCCCACTTAATTGAATATACCATAAAGATTTACTTATGTGTCTGTCTTCCTACTGTACCGAAAGCTCCTTGAGGACAAAGACCACTTTTATTCACATTTGTATCCCAGCAACTGGCACAAAGACTGGCAGACAGCAGATACCCGATCAATGATTGTCAATGAATGAACTGAGGCAGCTAACTGTTGAGCTCTACTAGAGTGTGAACTCCAAAAGACTGGAACTTTCTGTTTTGCTCACTGCTGTATACTGAGCACAGATGGCACACCCCATAAATCACTGCAAAGTCAATGTTAAATGTTGGCCATCAGGAAGTGGGCTAGATGACTCGCTCCCAGATCTCCTTGGGGATGCGCACAGTCAGACAGAAAAAACACGTGCATACAGAGCTCTGTAGAGCAGACGATAGCAGGAGCCAGAAGAGAGGGACATGGGGAAGGAACAGGTACTATGAGCTGAAAGGATCAGGGACAGATTGGAGTATGAAGTAACCTGGAAGCACAGGTGGAATGGGGATATGGGGAGCCACTGCCCAAGAAATTCCAGCAAAAGGAAAATGTACACCAGGATACTCATCCACTCACCTACTATGTAATGTTCCAGTTTATTATAATTAATGTGCACTAGTGCCAAGCATTGTGGATGCAAAACAAACAACTCTACTCTCAGGACACTCAAGGTCTCCGGTGGTGTGCTCTAAGAAGGCGTGTGAACCAGCCACCAGGTAGGTTGGTGCTATTTATGGAGCACCTTAGATCCTAACTGGTGTCTCAGATGGTAAAGAATCAGCCTGCAGGAGACCCACCAGGTTTGATCCCTGAGTCAGGAAGATCCCCTGGAGAAGGAAATGGCAACCCACTCCAGCATTCTTGCCTGGAGAATTCCATGGACAGAGGAGCCTGGTGGGCTGCAGTCTGTGGGGTCACAAAAAGTCAGACACAACTGAGCGACTAACACTTTAGATCCTAACTAGTCAAAGGAATTTAGACTTTGAACCACAGATAATGGCCACTGAAGGGCTCTGAGAAGGGAAGTGATATGACTGAAGATCAGCTGTGGAAGATCTATCTGGTAGATATGTGTAAAATTAAGACAGAAGAGACTAAAGGCAGGCAGAATAATTAAAAGATAGCTAAGATGCTCACACAAGAGGCAGTGAGGGCTTGAATGAAAACTCAGAGGTCAGGGGGAAGGGGAAGCGAGGACTCTGGTGAGAAACAGTGGGTGATGAATCTGCAAGACTTGGCAAAAGGCTGCACGGGACAGGAAAAAACTAAAGCTTTCATAAAGGTTTGGAGCTGGGAGAAACAGGAGGGTGGGAAAGGGGAAAGCGAAGGAGAATCAGGATTGGAAAGGAAGCTGACATAGTCTGGAACACACTGGACTTGGGAGACAGCAAGAGTACACATGGGAGAGAGATCTATGGGAACCCCAAAAGGCAGGTCTGAAAGTCAAGCCTAGAAGAGATCTGGAACCATCTTCATAGCAATGATGATAAATTAACATAATTGGCAACATCTGATTAGTGGCTACTGTGGTTAACAAAACAGCATCTCAGAGAGGGCGAGAAATCTGCCCACAGTCACATGGCTAACAAACAGCAGAGTTAGGATGTGTTTTTTTTTGCCCACACCATGTGGCATGTGGGATCTTAGTTCCCCGACCAGGGATCGAACCTGTGCCCCTTGCAGTGGAAGTGTGGAGTCTTAACCACTGAACTGCCAGGGAAGTCCCAGAGCTGGGATCTGAACCTACATTTTAGCCAAACCAAAGGCAGGGTATCTATTGCCAAGCTCTCTTTCTGGAATAAAAGATCACTTAAGCCATGAGTTATTCATCAAAATGGCCAATGAGAAATGCAAATTTAAAACAAAAGAGTATTTCTGACACTGATTTTTCACTGGCTCTCTTCCTAATAATTCCTTTATCTCTTTTTCAATCTATTTGTCCAAGATTTCCTAGAAAGCAGGTCTTATGCCAGGAATCCACTGTGAGTCAACCATTAGGACTAAGAAAGGAAGTGAACAAATCATAGCACTATCCCCAACAACTTCATGTTTGGTTTTAAAAGCAGTATTATTATTATTATTTAAAAGCAGCAACAAGGGAGTTTAAAAAATTCAACTGTTAACATATAGTATCAAATTTTAAAAGTACCTACTTTGTTTATTTAACTTAAATGCAGAGTACATCATGTGAAATGCTGGGCTGGAAGAAGCACAAGCTGGAATCAAGATTGCTGGGAGAAATATCAATAACCTCAGATATGCAGATGACACCACCCTTATGGCAGAAAGCGAGAGAACTAAAGAGCCTCTTGATGAAAGTGAAAGAGGAGAGTGAAAAAGTTGGCTTAAAGCTCAACATTCAGAAAACTAAGATCATGGCATCTGGGTCCCATCACTTCACGGCAAATAGATGGGGAAACAACGAAAACACTAACAGACTTTATTTTGGGGGCTCCAAAATCACTGCAGATGGTGACTGCAGCCATGAAATTAAAAGACGCTTGCTCCTTAGAAGAAAAGCTATGACCAATCTAGACAGCATATTAAAAAGTAGAGACATTACTTTACCAACAAAGGTCCGTCTAGTCAAAGCTATGGTTTTTCCAGTAGTCATGTACGGATGTGAGAGTTGGACTATAAAGAAAGCTGAGCACCAAGGAATTGATGCTTTTGAACTGTGGTGTTGGAGAAGACTCTTGAGAGTCCTTTGGAACTGCAAGGAGATCCAACCAGTCAATTCTAAAAGAAATCAGTCCTGAATATTCATTGGAAGGACTGATGCTGAAGCTGAAACTCCAATGCTTTGGCCATCTGATGCAAAGAACTGAGACTAGAAAAAAACCCTGATGCTGGGAAAGATTGAAGGTGGGAGGAGAAGGGAACGACAGAGGATGAGATGGCTGGATGGCATCACCGACTTGATGGACATGAGTTTGAGTAAGCTTTGGGAGTTGGTGATGGACAGGGAAGCTTGTTCTGCAATCCATGGGGTCGCAAACAGTCAGACACAACTGAGCGACTGAACTGAACTGATTTTGACAAAATAATTTTAATTACTGCAGAGCAACCTTCAGACTTTTTCCAAAAGGTGAAATGCTTCATAATTTCATAACAGAAAAGAAACATGTATCTGAATGATAGATCCATCTAATACCCTGATATAACTAAGTTGTTCTTAGATAAGTTTTCACAATGAAATCTTGAACATATTCTGAATTATTTGATTTCTGTACTATTATCTTCAAGGTACTTTTTCTTGACAAATTTCTTCATCTCTTTTTAAAAAACTATTTATTAATTTATTAGGCTGTGCCGAGTCTTAGCAGCATTCAAACTCTTAGTTACAGCATGTAGGATCTAGTCCCCTGACAAGGGACTAAACCTGGGCTCCCTACATGAGGAGCACAGAGTCTTAGCCACTAGGCCACCAATGAAGTCCTTCTTCATTACCTTGTAATAGCTGTTCTGACTTGTGCTCATCAGAGAGGCTGTTCCTAGATGCTACAGTAATCTAAGTGACTGTTATGGGTTGAACTGTGTCCCCCAACAAGATATGTTGATGTCCTAACCCTCAGTACAGGTGAAGGTGACTATATTTAGACATAGGGTTGTTGCAGATATAATCAGGTAAGATGAAGTCACACTGGAGTAGGTGGGCCCTTAATCCACTATTATTGATGCCCTTGTAAGAATAGAAGAGACATAGAAATGCAAGAGGAAAGTGATATGTAATGAAGAAGGAAGACAATGAGTGTTATAAGCCAAGGAATGCCAAAAAGCCAGCAAACCACTAGAAGCTAGAAAGAAGCAATGAAGGCCTCTCCTATACAGGTTTTAGAGGGAGCATGGTCCTGCTGAGACCTTAATTTTGGATTTCTAGCCTTGCAATTGTACAACAATTAATTTCTGTTGTTTTAAGCCATCTGGTTCATGGTACTTTGCTACAGCAGCCCTAAGAAACTAACAGTGACCAATTCCATTTATGTTTAACAGAACTCAGACTGTTGTGAAATTCTCGGGGTAAAACCAGAAACAAATACCTTAACATGGAGCCATGTATGATTTGAAAATAATAAACACTAAGCATAAACACCAAATAATCTGTCAGTCTTTCTTCAGGAGGATACTAATACACCATCTGCTTGAAGTGAACTTGAATTGCTCTTCTATAAGTGGAAAACTTTTAAAACTATACACCTGTCTATGGATAGACAGCTAAGTAAGCTTTTCTTTCACTGAGGCTAGCTGGCTGTATTAGAAAAAGGGGCAGACTTTGGGCACAGACACACCTGGAACATATGCATCTTCACTTCCATGGATGTCTTCCCAACCCAACTAACATGACCACTGAACTTGATGTCCTGTTCTGGGCTCAAACTCTTCTTACACATATCTACAAAACAGAAAATCAATCTGAGCACAAACCATACTCCAACTTTTCTGTACTGCAAATGGACATATTTTATTTGAAATTTTTGTAAATTCCATTATATTTCTTTTTTGTCTTGAAAACTAAAAATATGATTCCTTTTTGACATACTGAAGACATGTGTATGTCTTTCTGAAAAATAAGGCAATGCAAAGAATATAAAAAGTGAAAACAGAATCATGCAAAACCCTTCCACTTGAAGATAATTATAAAAAACATGTTGGTACATAGCTGACATTTTCATATGCATATACATATATACATAAAAAATTCCTCCATAAAAGGAAAATATTTCCTCAAATATCAATATTTCATAATTACTAAAAATTCTAAGTATGTCAAGAAAATTCTATCACTTACCAATCTTGTCCACAAGGGCTGTAACTATTGATAAAGGAGACATCTTAGCTGAATGAATTTTGTTGTGCATGTAGCAAATAAGAACTGTAGGAAAAGAGAAGAGAAACAAATAAAGGAAAAAGCAGAATTACTTTTTAATGTTCACAATTCACTCCTTGAAATTCATAAACAGTCTTATCTGGTTTTGAAGACCCAAATCCCCATATCCCACTACTGGTCATATCCTAGAACCAAAGATTTTGACATATTAATGACATCTAGAAATCCTCTAATCTGTCTGTTGAATTTTGGCTCTGATGAGGAAACTGAAGCCCAAAGCCCAGGTCTACCAGGTGGCTTATCATCACTCAACCGAGGTACAGTGCCTAAGTCAGAAAAAGACCCCAACACACAAGTTTGAAAACAGCAAACTTCTTCAAAAAAGAGAAATAAAAGACAAGGACTCACCTACCTGTTTTCCTCTTGACTCTTCCAGAATCTTGAAGCTATTATTTGGCTTAGAGCTCTCCCTCCTTCCCCATAATACCCTCGGCTCCTACACTACCCCGTGGTGATCTGTGTACTTCCCATATTTTAACAAGTATGTACAGGTGCCAAGCATGATTCGATGTACCTTACAAATATCAACTCATTTAAAACTGAAGTGTACTTCTTCAATAGCATCCCTGCCTACCCTATGATTCATTCAAATTTGTATCATCAACCCTTAGGACCGGGTCTGTGCTCAGTATCTGTTGAGTAACAATAAACTCTTCCATCCGCGCACCTGCTAAAGGATGTACTAGGAGGGGGATGAGGAGCGAAAGGCAAGAAACTCCATTTACAAACCTTTATGGTACCCAGAAAGGAAACTGTAAGTGTCTGGCCTATGGCACATTAGTGGAAATGAAGACAAGAGAAAAGATCCAAGAGCTAAGAAGAAAGCAGGTTTGACAAGACTTGAATTAACTCGGGTATCTAACTTGCATGAGTGAAGATGATGTACCATTCACTGAGAAAAAGGATATACACAGGAAGAGCAGAGTGGACTATTTTCAACACACTGAATTCAGGAAGTCCATGGCAGATCCAAATGAAGACGGCCAAAAGGCAGGAGGACAAACTGGTCTGCAACTCACAAGGGCAGGCCAGGAAATGTTCCTTATGTAGCTCCCACACTAGAATTGATGCTTTTGAACCATGGTGTTGGAGAAGACTCTTGAGAGTCCCTTGGACAGCAAAGAGATCAAACCAGTCAATCCTAAAGGAAATAAACCCTGAATATTCATTGGAAGGACTGATACTGAAGCTCCAATACTTTGGCCACCTGATACAAAGAGACCCCGATGCTGGGAAAGATTGAAGGCGGAAGGAGAAGAGGACGACAGAGCTTCTCTTATGGTGGAGCACAGGCTCCAGGCGAGTGGGCTTCAGTCATTGTGGCACGTGGGCTCAGAAGTTGTGGTGCACAGGCTTAGTTGCTCTGTGGCATGTGGGATCTTCCCGGACCAGGGATTGAACCCTGTGTCCCCTGCATTGGCAGGTGGATTCCTTATCACTGAGCCACCAGGAAGCCCCCATTTTTTATTGGCTTCGTTATCTTTTCCTTATTCATTTGTAGTAACCCTTTCATATAGTTTATTATTTTCTTCATTCTTCTTTTTGGTTACTCTTTCTTGCAGACACATGCTAGGGTTTTTGCTGTTGTTAATAGTGTCTTTAGTCATATGGGAGTTTTTCAATTTAAAGCAGTCAAATTTAGCAATCCATTTTGAACTAAGACTATTACTAGGTGCAAGCAGGTTTGGAATTTTTATATTTTCATGGTGAATTTTTCCTGTTCTCATGTTTGTGCCTCTTTATACTGGTTTTTATTTAAGTACATTTTAATGAAATAAATATAGCTAATATAGGAGGAGAAGGGGATGACAGAGGATGAGATGGTTGGATGGTATCACTGACTCAATGGACATGAGTTTGAGCAAACTCCGGGAGATGGTGAAGGACAGGGAAGCCTGGTATCCATGGGGTCTAACACTACACAATTCAACAATACTGAGAGCAATTGAAGCACTGGGATTCGAGATTTATAGAGAAAGTGCATCTATCAACAACAAAAAGGGGCAGAAGACAACACCCTGGAGATCAGCAACATTTAAAGGATCAACACAGAAAGAGGAAGCTACAAAGGAGACTGGGAAGCAGCAGCCTGAGAGGTGGGAGGAAATATTGCCAACACCCACAGGTGAGTTTGACATTGTCAGGAGCTGCAAAAGGGTCATGTATGCCGAGAAGCACCTGTGAGATCATGCATTAAGGCAGCAACAGACTGTTTGGCATGTTCAGCTCAATGACACAGAGGAGCAGAAGCCAGAACACAAAGTTAGCTCTCAAGTGAGAGGGAAAGAAAACTGGAGAGTGCTATAAGGGAAGGGGATTTTACCTATTTCTCATTGTAAGACTCAAGAGCCTTGAACATGTTTAGAAACTGAGGGAAAAGTGAAATTGAGCAAAGGCTTGAGATACGAGGGAGAAAGTGTATGTGATAAAAGGCAGGTTTCTTGAAGAAAGGGATGGAATAGTATCAAATGAACTAGTAAAAGGGACTAGCCATCTACATGAGGTGATGAAGAAAAACAGAATAGTGGTAGGGGAGTTTGTGTATTTAAGCTAAGTGTTAGTCACTCAGTCATGTCCAACTCTTTGTGACCCCCTGGACTGTAGCCCACCAGGCTCCTCTGTCCATGGAATTCTTCAGGCAAGAATACTGGAGTGGGTAGCCATTCCCTTCTCCAGGGAATCTTCCCAACCCAGGGATCAAACTGCTGTCTCCTTCATTGGCAGGCATTGCAGGCAGATTCTTCATCATCTGAGCCACCAGGGAAGTCCATCTATTTAGGGACACCTAAGTAAACCAACCAGTCCATCCTAAAGGAGATCAGTCCTGAGTGTTCACTGGAAGGACTGATACTGAAGTTGAAACTCCAATACTGTGGCCACCTCATGCTCAGAGTTGACTCATTCGGAAAAGACCCTGATGCTGGGAGGGACTGGGGGCAGGAGGAGAAGGGGACGACAGAGGATGAGATGGCTGGACGTCATCACTGACTCGATGGGCATGAGTTTGAGTAAACTCCGGGAGTTGGTGATGGACAGGGAGGCCTGGCGTGCTGCGATTCATGGGGTTGCAAAGAGTCAGACATGACTGAGCGACTGAACTGAAGTAAACCAGAGTCGAGTGAGAGTGTGTGTGTGTGTGTGTGTGTGTGTGAGAGAGAGAGAGAGAGAGAGAGAGAGAGATCTTTTTTTAAGAGCCAGTAAGAAATTTTAGGGCTTCCCAGGCGGTACTAGTGGTAAAGAACTCGCCTACAACGCAGGAGACAGAGGAGACACGGGTTTGATTCCTGGGTCCAGAAGATCCCCTGGAGAAGGAAATGGCAACCCACTCCAGTATTCTTGCCTAGAGAATTCCATGGACAGAGGAGCTTGGTGGGCTACAGTCCACAGGGTCGCAAAGAGTCGGACACAACTGAGCGACTAACATTAACTAACTCATGAATTTTTAAGCAAGTTTATTAATTTCAAGAAAACGTAGCTAGGTGTAAGCCCAACAATGGATTTACATCTCTATTTTAAAGATTAACAGAGCCTTTTTAAAATGCTTTCCCAACAGTTCAGTTCAAAGGCCCCAAATCGAGTGCTGAAGCCCAAGTGGGGTCAGGAGGACACGCAGTGAGGAAACGAGAGCCATGGCGCACAATGCTACAGCCCGAGCACAAGGAGGAGGGTGACCTGGTACAGAGCAGCACCCCGGCGAGGTGAGGGGAGCGTCCATGAGGATTTTGAGGCAGCAGTCATATGAAACTGGCTACATACAGGGGAACTGATCAAATAAGTAACTATATTCTGGATAATGGAGCCAGCTGGAGAAGGGAATCACAAATGTGAAAAGGGAGGAATAAAGAATGAACCTGTGGCTAGATTAGAATTGGGACTATCAGTATGAACCCAGGGTTCCAACAGACAGACAAACAGAGATATAGGCAGATGGAAAGAGGGAAAGAGATTGGCAGGCAGGTATAAATGTAAGTGAACATGTATGTGCATATATTCCCCAGCTCAGATACTAAAAGAGCATTGGAATAGCGATACCCCAGCAACAGTGACCACTCTAGACTCAGATCTTGATTTCTCCGCTGAAAAGATCCAGGGCTCCTCAGAGATTTGGCTGATTCCAGGACTGGAGCACAAAAAGTAGAAATGAGCCTAGAAGATCTTGTGCCAAAAAGTGAGGAAGTGCTCAGAGAATGATGGGGACACATCCAAGAAAGAAAAAAACAAAAACAAAAAAACCCACAGAAGTCAGCATGAAGGGACAGAAACAGTCCTGGGACAATCTGAACATCAAAACAGATGATAGAAATACATTCTAATCCATTCAGTAACATAGGAATCCCTGAGTCCCTACTGAGTTTAAAATAATTGATAAAAAATGGGATTTTCACAAGTCCCAACAAGGTACTTATTAATTAAAAAGGGGAAAAGAGTAGCTTTACAGCAAAGAAACCTGGCAGACGCCACCTTCACCAAGGAATCAAAGATAACATCACAGGAACAGGACAAATTAGAATTATGCACTACCTGCTAAGATGCAACAGAAACACAGCATCCCTTCTGTGTCACTCCAGTCAAAGATGCATGTCCCAAATCTAATCTTGGGGAAGCATCAAACAAAACCAAATTAAAAGAAATTCCACAAAAGAACTGGCGCATAACCTTCAAGAGTATCAAGGTCATGAAAGTCAGGGAAAGACTGACGAACTATCTGTGACACAACAACTAAACGCAACACGTGATTCAGAAGTGGATCCTCCTGCTATGAAGGACCTCTGGCCAAAGTTGAATGGGTTCTGAGGATTAGACTGTCTAAATGCCAGTGTTAATTTCTTGATTTTGAGGGTTATCTTGTAGCTATGAAGGAGAATGTCCTTGTTTGTAGGAAACACATGTGAAAATATTTGGGGGTGATGTGCATCGTGTCATCAACATACTCTCACATGATTCAGGGAAGAACAACTCCTTGTACTCTGCCACTTTTCTGTAAATTTAATTAAATAATTATGACAATTCAGAATTAGCAGATGCCATTCTTTTTCTGCTCTTTTATATCAGTGCAAGTTAAAGAATAAAAAGACCTTTTCCAGCCAGAGGCATCAATGTATTGATGTAAGTCCCTATTCAAAAATATTAAAATATCAGTACCTCCTAGGCTGTCAAGATCCTCAAGAATCCTGCCAAACCTGTGAAATAAAGAAAACTGTGATGAAGTGAAAATCATGATGATCACCCTTTAAAAAAATAACACATCATGGGGTGATAAATATCTACTAAAATTTATTATGGTGATGGTTGTACAATTCTCTGAATAAATTAAAAAACAGAGAATCACACATTTTAAATAAGTGAACAGATCTCAAAGTTATAACAAAGAAAGGAAATAAAATAAAAACAAATGGCACAAGCAAAAATAGTGCTGTGTTACCTTACGGTGTTTTGAACAGTCAAATATTTCTCTCGTAATTCAGGCTGACTGCCCAAAGGCAAGAGAACTTCAATGTAACTGTCTTTCATGGTCCTAGGAGGCAGTCCTTTTTGTGACTTAGCCAGGAAACCATGAAGTAGTTTTCTTTCCTCCATTGCTTTCACATGGTCTCTGAGAAGAAAGGATACAAGCTTCATGAAACACAGGAACCTGCTCTCCCACAACTTCAGTGCTATACAGGCCAGTCAGCACCATGAAAGGAGGAAAGAGCAGGTCTGGACCTACTTCATCTCCTTTTCCTTCCCTCCCTTCCCACCTGCCACTTGGTGAAATTAAAAATTTCTTTTATAATTTCTCAGCCTAGTAGATAAGAAAAATACACTTATAAGTGATACAGATATATCCAAATGAACGATATATTCACTCTCATCAAAAAGTGTATTCAAAGAATAGAATCTTGGAAATCAAACTAAAAATACAGAAATGGACATAATAAAAAGATATATATAAATATATATGTAAATGCACTAAAGAACAACATGGCCACTGAACTCCATATTCCCATTTCTCACCTGGACAAGTCTCGTTTTTTCTGTGCCCCAGCTCTCTCTCTCTCTCTCTCTGCCTTCAATTTCAGGAAAGAGAGACAGAGGAGGAAAAATGGAGTATATCCAAAAGAAGTTTGGAAGGCAGACCAAAAGGTAAAGAGGAAGATAATATGAAAAGAAGACAGAAAGGGAAGAAAAAGAAGAGACAATTAAGGTGGAAGAGAAGAGACACACAAGGGGATAGGGAACTAAAATGTTCACAGTATCATTCATTAAGCTGTCTTTCTAAGCTTACTTATGAAGTATAACTGCCAGAAAGGTGGAGCCTACAAATGGAACCAGGTAAGTCCAGAATATGGAACATTCAACAAGACAAATGGCTTGGCCTCTTTAAAGTTAAACTCATAGGGATAAAAAAGGAGGCAGGGGTGATTATTATTCTACATTAGGGGAGACAAGAGCGTCATAAGCATGCAATCGTTTACTGGATCTTGATTTTTATTAAAAGTTATAAAAAAATATGTGGGGAACAATGGAGTAATGCTGAATATGGATGAATAATATACTATTAGGGAATTACTGTCAATTTCACCACATGAGAGAACATCTTACTTATTGGAGATTTACAACTGCTTATTTTGTTACACAGGAAAGCATATTTATTTATTAGCGATGTACTGGAACATGAAGTGTCATGAACCTATATATCCAGTATATGTAAATTGGCAAATTTGGAAAAATGTTCCTAAGTACCCAATTCAGATGGTGGGAACAAAAGGTATTCATTTTTTCCACTTTTCAGTAAATTGAAATTTTTCATACAATGAGATAAAAAGAAGTCATTAGGTAATTTTTATACCAACAATAGATTATTATTACTATGCTTTCTCTTTATCTCATTTTAGCCTCAAAATTCTGTGCACCAAGAGGGATACTACCCTATTTTACAACAAGGAAATACTGAGAGATAAAGATTGTATGGGAGATCTGGTTAATTGTGAACTCATAAGAAGCAATAAAGGAGTCATGCTTCATTAAACAGATGAACCAGGAAACTTGGGGTCAAGTTCCAAACCCCAGTACTCAATCGTTCAATGTCTGAGTTTCAGTCTCATATGCAAAAAAGGAACAGAAACATATGTCATAAGCATGTTCTAAGTTTCACTGACAATCAGTGAGGTAATATACCTGAATGCACTTTGAAAAATGTAGAGTACATGTAAATTACATGATTTTATGACAACAAAGCATCAACTGATGAGTACTGTTGGAATGTTGATCTTCTCCCCCAAGTGAAAAAACCTCTCAGTCCATTTCTTAACAATGGGTTTCCCCCATTCCTGCAATGGGAGCATCAGCTGAGCCTAAATAAGCCTGGCATACCACTCCATAGATAGAAGAAAGAATGAACACAGAGTGCATACCTCCAGTTTGTGGATGCTCCTACTATCTCCCGCAACTTATCTCGAACTGAAATAAAAATAAAGAGGTCATTCCATGAAACTAAGAATGTGAGAACTGGATTATAGCAATGAGCTCCAGAACTCCAAAAAGTGAGTCATGCATTCAAAATCTTCAAAGAGCCATGAATTTCCATTTAATGCCATAAACAAACAGCTCAGGGAAGGGATCAGGCCTCTGAGTCCCCAAAACTTGAAACAATTACTGTTTCCTTAGTGCTGCTGCTGCTGCTAAGTCACTTCAGTCGTGTCCGACTCTGTGCAACCCTATGGACAGCAGCCCACCAGGCTCCTCTGTCCACGGGATTCTCTAGGCAAGAACACTGGAGTGGGTTGCCATTTCCTTCTCCTTCCTTAGTGCAGAAAAGAATATCCTGTGTCAATCACTGGGACTTATTGGGCTGGCCAAAAAGATCGGGTTTTCCATAAGATGGTACGGAAAAACCTAAACTTTTTTTCCTTATAAATAAGCAGAAAAGGGTAACTCTGATTATTCATCAGATGAGGCCATGTATCAGCATCAGTAGGAGTCCCTTTATGATGAAGACATTATGAACAGAATCCCAGCCTATCTTCTTATAGGCAGTGGGACTAATATCAAACTTTGAGTCTCACTCTAATTGATTTCTCATACATTTATTTACATTACCCTAAATGTTAGAAAATTTGAGGCAAGGAAAATGAAGCAAAAAAGGAAAGGCAAAGAAAGCAATTTAAGTTTAGTTAATGCCCATTGCCCCAAACTGCAAGAATAAATTAGTGCAAAAAAAATTTAAGCACTTAAAAAAAGAGTTGATACCAATTACCACACACACACCGTGATTCACATGTATAGGTGAACATGCTATATGGATAAAGGGGAAATAGATTAAACAGTAGTTAGTCAACATTAAAAAATAAATCTATAGGATTTTAAATAATGTTTTGAGTTAATGCATTGTTATCTAGCATTTTAAAATATACATTCTGGTTATAGAAAATTACATACAGCAATCCTTGTTCCTTCAAAAACTAAGTGATCAAAACCAAATATGCTTAGATGAACATGCATTTTACTTTTCATGAAAAAGTGGTTGATTTTTCTATCAAACAACTGTCATAGCAAATTCCTTGGTGATCCAGTGGTTAGAACTTTGTACTTTCATTGCTGGGGCCTGAGTTCAATCTCTGGTCAGGGGACTAAGATCCCGCAAGCCCCACAGTGTGGCCAAAAAAACCCAACTGTTATATACCACAAATTAGGTCCAAACTCTAATTACAATAAAACCACAGAGTACTGTGCCACAAATATCCATTAGTAAATTAGTCTTATTTCTGACTTTTTTTTCCTCTCAAGTCCTTTAAATAAAAGAATGGACAGAAAGTATCCCAAATAGTACACAGATTACTGATGCTCAGTGATAAAAACGATTATTATTAGTTTATAATGAGTTTAAAAAGAGAGGCAGGTGCTGAGGGCCAAGAAAACAAAGCAAATTTTATTAATATATATATATGTGTGTATATATACACACAAAATTTTAAATATACATAAAATATACATATATATATATATTTGGATCCTTTAAAGAAGCCATAATTTTCATTATAATGAATATTCCTACACTGACATAGACATCCATAGTTTCCATATCGTATTAGTAACTGAAAATAACTTCGATTAACCATAGATTAATAGGATATCTCTAACAAAACTACAGACTAGGAGTCTTTAGTTGGTACAACTGAAGGGCCTGTCTCTTGCTCATGAATTACATCTTTTTTCCATGCCTTCCCCTTCAGTAGAGGACGTAAAAATAATTTAACTAAAAGCTCAGTCCCTAAGGCTTGCAGGAGCCAAAGGTCAAGTTCTGAATGTGATTTCTATCCAAAGCTATCTTGGTCATTTTATAAATGATAAGCTTATGAAAAAGCAACCTTTACTATGCCTCATTTGCCCTAACTGTCTATCTACATGCCTCTCAAATAAAACAGGGTGTTTTTTTTCCCCTATATGGGCCTAAAAGGTAAGTACACATGCTTGCCTTCACTGATGTGGAAGACATTCTCCAGGTTCTGAGGTTCTTGAGTCAGTCCTCTGCTGGGAGCAAGCAGCCCCTTGCTCAGGGTACAAAGCCTATAAAACAAGAAGAATCACACTTAGAAAAGGTTCCATGGCTTCTTTACTCGCAGTCCCAAAGATCTGTGCCTCCTCTGGAGCACTTTGCCATTGCACACTCTTAGTAAATACTGTCTTTACAGTGTCTGCACTTGTTTCTCAAGTGTATGTATATTTGCTTATGAGGTACACCATAAACCATTTCTCCAATGAGAGTAAATTAGGTTAACAATCTACAAAATAAATAAATAAAAGATATCAACCAGGTTTCATGGTTCTAACTTATTAGCTTCAGAAGCCCAGAATCTATTTGGTAAACAGCTGAGTAAACTAAGAATATTTATTTTGTTATTGTCATACCATACTTCCTCAATAAATAAACTAAACCCAATTAAAAGTCAATCAACTTTGAAAACAGAATTAACCCTTTCCAGGGTTACTCAAAGAGAGTATTTATTGTACTTAGGCAGAAATTTCCTAAAATCCAAGGTATTCACCCAAATATGGTTAACCTGTTCCCCCAAAACAAGCTGTTTAACTTGATTTTGGCTAATACATAAGTTTTGACTCCTAACCACATACTCTGCTATCAGGGATAACACACATATAGTATCAGGGACTGACAGACTGATCTGTTGAGAGCCCAGTGGACTAAGGCAAGGCATTGAAAATGTCAAAACCCCAGATATTCATTCCAGCTCAAGTGACTAGTAAATTCTTACTACCTAATGCCAGGTTCAGTAATAACTAACTTATTTTCTTTAGAGTCCAAATTTACTATAGATTTCTCTTCTGAATTACAGCATTCACAAAGGGTCTCTAACTAAAAATATCTGGTAAAATCTCCATGTAGTTTTCAGCCATGTGCTACTAGAACAAATCCTGGTCCTTTCACCAAGTCAACTACTCTAACTGCAAAGAATGCAGAAAGGAGCACATGCTCAGTGGCTAAATTAACTCCTTAGCCAGCCAGACATCACACTGTCTCTGATATGCTCCCCGCTCATCCACTAAGACTAGAATGCTTCCTAAAGGGTTCAGCTTTTGGTTTTGTGTTTATTCTCCAATCACACAGCTAACAAGACTCTATCTTACACAGTTTTGGTTTATCTTTTCCCAATAAATTTTCCATTTCTGTATTTTTATATGTGGACTAATATCATAATCTTCTTACTCTTGACCTTCTAATTTGCATTTTCTTAGAACATGAGCTGAACTTTTTCACTATTTCACTTTCTGTATACTCTGTAGGTTCAAACCCCTCACTGAAGGAAATACAGCATGTGGTCCTTCGTTCTGCCATCTCAGAAACTACTATTCTGCAACTGAATATATTGGGTTTTAAAAAGCACACTGGAAAAAGCTAAAAATCTTCCATTGCCACTATTAGCTGAAAGAGCAAAAAATCATGCCCTCAATACATTAACTGGGAACAATAATAGATGCAGTAGATGATCACAATATAAGAAATGAGATCTGACTCTGGGTGGGTAAATACTTCAAATACTAATCACAAACTAATAGGAGCTATACAACTCATCTCATATATTTGGGTGAATACACATTTATACAAGCATTCTTTCTTGTTCCTTAAAAAGCAGCATTTTCTGCAGACTGAGGAAAACCATCTCATTCTGCCTGAGTGAAGAGTGGTGTAGTACACAGAGGTTAAGAGCCTAACCATGCTGCTTGTTAGCTGAGTGACCTTGAGCAAGTTACCTAACCTCTCTGAGCTTCAGTCTCCTCATATGTAAAACAGAGAAGTTAACACACATTAACCTGGGAGGGGCATGTCTAGTACACTGACAAGTCCTCAAAAAACATGAGCTATTCCAGAAAGGCACGCTTCTTCAAAGTCTCCCCTAAAAGTCAAAAATGACCAGAAGTTTGGGAATAAGCCAGACACTATAATGGACCATCTCTGAATAGAGTATCAAATGGAGATAGTAAAGAAAGGAGTTGATAAATACAGAGAAAAACTTGGGTCAAATTATTTGGAAAACTGTGGTTCTGCAGCCCTGCTCTTTGCACACTGCCATAAAAAATGTGGAAATACATCCCTGTAGCACAATGAAGGCCTAATGTCAATGCTCTTTTAAAAAATCATTGATTACACTAATCATGTATCCATATAACAAATTTCTATTCTGTGAATATTCAGTGTATTGTAACTTTTCACTACAATTTCATGTTGTCCCTACTGATAATCTGATGAAACCTGTGGCCCCTCATGCCTAGTAGCTGGGGTGGGGGGATATATTTTATTGATACACACAATGGTATATATTATTTCAGATGGTTCACAGACCACTCCCTTTTGACACCCCATGGGTCCCTAGACTTAAAAATATTGTGATTCAGATCAACCTCCTGGAAAAACTAAGGCCCAAAGGAATTAGATGACTTTTCCCCTGCCAGTCAACTAGCACACTGAATAGAGCCAAGTTCTTCTGATCCCTCCTCACCCCCAACACAACCCACACATGTAGGGAAGCTGCTCTTTTCATAACCCCGGGCTACTTCTCTTTATCTACCAGACACTGAGAAGGTGTGGGGGGGGAATAGTGGAATGCTTCAACCACTGCCTAACATCTCAGTACCTCAGTTACTGGTTTATTCCCCAATGAGCCCTCTGGAGTCTTAACTACAGCAAAACCTCTAGGCCTTTAGCAGAAACTGTCAAGAGGCCTCTAGGAGAGTCAGGCCCTAGGACTCCGTTACTGAACCTTCCCAATGAAAGGAAACTAAGGAACCCAACTTCTCCATGGCTACCGAAGGGAGTCACCAAAGTCGCATGCAGGTGTGAACAGAAGTCTTAACTGTTCTGGGTTCCAGGCTTAGGATGGGTATCTGGGAAGTTTTCAGTACAAAACCAGGCAATGACACTCACAGGCGCTCCACTTAGGAAAAATGCCTCAGTTTAGAGACTAAACAAATATAGGTGACGCTTCCACCAGTAAGGGGAAAAAAAGAAACTACAAAAACCGCCCACCAGTCAAATAACCTAAACATGCCAGACAGTCTGTACTCATTTATGTACTCTCACTAGACAGTAACAGAGTACCTGCTTGAGGTTCTACAAGAATCACAAGAAAGGAATGGCAGCTATACAAGGAGCTCACGGCAAAAAAGAGGACTTCTGAATGGAGGAGAGGAGAGATCAAGGCAGGCTTTCTGGGAGAAGGCACATGGACAAAACCCTGGAGATTGTACAAGGCCTGTCACATCATATCAATACAAGCTAAAGGCAACTGTGGTTCTTCTCCTAATGACTTTCAACCTGTCTTCAAGCAGTAAAACAAAGTTAATGAGGAAATAGGAGACAGAGACGCAGAGAACCTTTTTCAACTGACACAGGGTCCACAGGGACAATGAGAGAGACTCAGGGCCCCCAAGAGAACGGCTGGGGATCTCCGTCACTCGGAACCACTGTGGGCCACACCAGGGAGGGTTGGTGGACCTGCAGCAGGATGAATTCAGAAGCTGCAACAAGGATCGGCCCCCTGGGACGCAACCAAGCAGAAAGATCTTGGAATAGCTGGAGTGCTCCGGTGTGGCGGGTTGGGGCAGAGAAAGACATACCCTGGAGTCTGAAGTCTTAAACCGTCACTGGACAAGCTGGGATGATGACTTACACTAAAAGGCATCCTCCTTGTCCAAGTGGCCCAAATCAAAGCCACTCCCCCACCTGGCCTTATGGGTCTTGCTGCTCTGTAAAAGTTAAGTTCAATCAGCACCAGGAGACCTAGTCACACAGTTCTGAGGTCCTGAGAGGCCGGAAGGTACCCTGCAATCTCTACCCACATTACAACACACTCAAGTCAGAGTCCAAGTCTGTCAAGCACTTAACCTTAAACACGCTCTGCAAAGAAGCGCAGAGGGCGGTAAAAGTCATGTGCACTTCTAAACTCTAGCCTTCTGACAAGAGGCTAACTCCACACTACACCCCAGATGAGCTAAAAGAAAGGAATGTCAGGGAACGCCCAACTTCCTCCCTTCAAGTGTCGCTTCACTTTTATCCTCAAATTCCGGCCAGGAGATGCGCATGTGGGGGGTGCGGTGCCCCGCCCGAGGCCGGCGGGGTCACGGTACGTTAGTGCCCTTCCCTACCCAACCCTATAGTCTGCCCATAAGCCCCCGGCATTAGTTCCGCCTGCTGCGGCCCGCTCCTTCCGCCCGGGCCCGCTAGCACCGCCGAGGGAGGGAGTGGGCGCCCCTGGGTCCGCGCCCCGCCAGGCGCCCGGCTACCTACCGCAGCGCCGCTCGCCTCATCGCGCTTGGCCGCCGCTGCACGCGTGACCACAGAGCCGGGCCCCACGCACCGGTCGCTGGAGAGAAGTTGAAGTAATAGAAACCGCGAAGACGAGGACAGCGCTCGGGCGCCGGACCGGCCCTCACCCGGACCACACCCTCGTACAACGGCCGCGGAAGGGGGCTGGGGGCGGGGCTACGCAGTCCGGGAGCGGAGTCTCGCGGTCCAAGGGCGGAGTCTCGCGGTCCAAGGGCGGGGCCTCGTTGCCCGGGGGCGGGGCCACGCTGCGCCTGCAGCCCCACTCATTGGCGAGAAGCTGGAATCCCCCCCAGGTTCCCGCTCAATCAGCAGCGCCGGGAGTGTTGCTGACTACGACACTGGCCTATCACATCTACTGTGGATAAAATGCACCCGGCGGCACCGGAGTGTGACGCAGAGGCTAGGTTCAGCCGCGGCCTTGGAGCTTGTCTCCGTTATCCCACTCAGGGCCCCACCCTCTGGAGATGCTGATTTAGTCAAAGGTAGAGTTGGACACGACTTGGCGACTGAACAACATCATCATCCTGGTGCAGTATGTCTAAAGGCGACCCAGGTGATGCTAACGTTAGCAAAGGTTGAGAACTCTGCCCTCCGGGGGAAAAATTGTTCCTTTTCTAATCTCGGTCTGCCCCCTAGTGTTTGGCAGTGGGAGATCTTGGCCCGCCGAGAGAGATTCAAGGCCAGAAAGTTAAGACGATGTTACCCTAAGCTGTGCTTCTCCAGTTCATTCAACAAATTCTTATACAGCTGTTTGCAGTGTGCGGGACGCTGTAGATTCTGAAGATGCAGCAAAAGAGACAATACTCCCTGCCCTTAGGAGGCTTACCTTATAATCATAAAGCAAGTTAGCAAATTGCATCGTTTCAAACGTGATAAAGCGGTCAAAGGACGAAAGAAAAGAAGGAAATGAGAGGGATCTTTCCAAAATATATGCATGTCTTGCATTGTCCTTGAAGATGGTAATTTCCTATAAGGCAGGGTCGATATTGTATGCTTTTTCTGATACCCCATGCTTACTAAAAATCTGTTAGTTTTAATTAAGCTGGCTTTAAAAAAATCAATTTATGAATTACAGATGGACGGTGGTGGGGCTTCCCAGGTGGTACTAGTGGTAAAGAACCCGCCTGCCAATGCAGGAGACATAAGAGATGCGGGTTCGATCCCTGGGGTTGGGAAGATCCCCTGGAGGAGGGCATGGCAACCCACTCCAGTATTCTTGCCTAGAGAATCCCATGGACAGAGGAGCCTGGCGGGCTACAGTCCATGGGGTCACAGAGAGTCAGACACAACTGAAGCAACTTAGCATATAGCACAAGAGTGATAGATAAAATCCTGAGCCATATCCTTGATTTTTTTTTACAGATAGTAAAACCCCCACCTGAATGTTGATTACAAGCACTTAGACCCCAGATCAGTTGGAACCAGAAGGCTGATGATGGTTAACTCCCAAAATACCACCGTTACCTCACTGTCAACCAATCAGAAGAATGTCCACACACTGATCAGGCACCTACAATGTCACCTACAATATGGCCTTTAAAGACCACTTTGGGCCACCTTGCAGTAAACACTATACTTTCCTTCACCACAACCTGATATCAGTAGATTGGCTTTACCAGGAGTCAGGTGAGCAGACTCAGGTTTGGTTTGGTAACAATACTTCTTTGTACTCTACCATACCTAACAGGGTATGATAAATATTTTATTGAATTACACTTTCTTGTTGGTTTTCACTTGAACTTTTGGTTGAGGCAATAGTAGGTTCAAGGAGAAAAATTAAGTGCAAGAGAAATTTTTAGGTTACATAGATAGTATAATGATAGGTAGGCATAGCTTATAATTTTGTGCAATCAAGTCACTTTCCAGCCAGACACATTCTCATCAGCCTGTAATCAGTGTATTGTTGTTTAGTCATTCAGTTGTGTCAGACTCTTTGTAACCCCGTGGACTGCAGCCCGCCAGACTTCTCTGTCCTTGAGATTTCCCAGGCAAGAATACTGGAGTGGGTTGCCATTTCCTTCTCTAGGGGATCTTCCTGACCCAGGGATCAAACCCAAGTCTCCTGCATTAGCAAATGGATTTTTTAACCACTGAGCCATCGGTGATTCAGTGTATAAATAGTGTCATTTGGGGCTGGAACAGCTAGACCCAGTGACTTGATGCCATGAAGATGCTTTTTCTCCATCACTAATCTTTGCTTTACTCTGTGCACAGGCTTTGTTCTTTTTCCCCTATATAATGGCATCCTCCACATTGTCAAAGCAGCTCCTGAATTTTACATTTTATAATCACAGCCACATCCACGTGCTTGGAGACTGACCCCAAAAATCTGTAGCCCAAGTACAAAAAGTCCTGAAAGAGGTGGACCCAGGTGGGAGCAGGGCAAGTTCACATGACTGGCCCATCTGACTCACCAGGAACCTGCTCACCCAGGCCCATGGATACGTCACAATCTTCTCATATGGCCATCTTCATAAGTAGCCATTCAAATGGGGATATGAAACTCTCCTTAGAAAAGGAGTACAGAGCAATCAACCCCATAGATGTCTCACTGCAAACATTATTTAAAGAACAAAAAAATCATCTCATCATCGCTTAGCCCATTTACCTTAGTTTTAACCTCAGAGAACCCCTGTTAAAACCCAGCCAGTCCAGCATTCATCCACATCTCTACAATTCTCTCAATTGGCAGCCTGTGTAAAATTCTTAAAACAGCTCAGCAACCCTGATATCTGTCTGTGTGGGGAGGGGGGTGTACATTTAGTATATGCCATACCAGATTTGGGGTAGCAGGGATAAAAGGCAAAGTGGTCACAAAACCAGGCCAGGAAACGGGAAACAGTTGTATAGTGGTGAGAATCACTGAAGTAACAGATGTTCTAACCCACATTTTTGTTTCCTGTTATTCCCCACCTGGGCTTCCCAAGTAGCGCAGTAGTAAAGAACCTGTCTGCCAAGCAGGAGATTCGGGTTCGATCCCTGTGTTGGGAAGATCCCTTGGAGGAGGAAATGACAACCCACTGCAGTATTCTTGCCTGGGAAATCCCATGGACAGAGGAGTCTGGCAGGCTACAGTCCGTGGGGTAGCAAAGAGTCACACACAACGGAGCAACTGAACAGCAGCAGCAGCTCCAACAGAAGTAAAACCCAGGCTAGGAAATTTCAAAACAGTGGTAGTTTTTATCACTTTTCTTACCTTTCCTGAGCTCCACTTTTACTACTGTTCATCAAATCCAAATGTTGAAAGGTTTATATCTTCAGCAATGCTCTTTTCCCTCTAACAGTATCCTCTTGGTTGAAAATGGCAAACATGTAAAACATGGCATACTATTAGTGACATGGGATCAGAGGGTCTCTTTAGGCTAGGACATCTTCATTTCAGAGTGTCATCTTCAATAAAGATGTCTTTCAATAAAATAGAACTTAAAAGGTAAAATTACAGTGGGCATCTCTCCTACCCATACCTAATCTTCTATCATTTTTCACCTTGTCATGCCCATCCTCCCACCCATTTCACCCACTTTCTCCAACAAAGTCAGTTCTTTTCCATTCATTTCTCCCTCTGCATCCTATTTATCTCCATTCTCTTGCATGCCAACTTTGCATCATTTTTTCACATCACTTCAACTGCTACCATTCCAGCTGGGAAATAGAGACTCCCTTCAGACCCCAAGGCAGTCCATTCAACTAGGCCAGTGGAGGCACCAACCCTGCCATTCCTCAGCCCAAGGAAAATCAACAAGTACCTCCGATACAATTACAGCTGCACCAGAGGCATAATATAAAGGGAACAAAGCTGTAAACATACTGCACTATCTCTGCAAAAGTTCATGCTTCAGAGTGCCGGCAAGCTTTCAAAACTGCCTTTACAATGAGGATTTGTATATTTTAGAGATACTAAAAATCATGCTGTTTGAATTTACATAACCTTTTTTTCCAGTATCTTGTGCTATTTGGAGATGGGGCCACACAAACACAGGATGGTGCCATTAGTATTAGCTGACTTTATCTTCAGAAACAGTGATGTTATTCTAGCAGTTTATCTTTATGTGTGATCTTTATGGGATTGTTAGCCTGCTTTGGTCTGTTTATATAAGTAACTCATTAGCACATTGCACAGGTCACCACATGTGGCTTGCATTTGGCCTCATCTGTGGAGATGCAAAAACCATGCCTGGAGAGAGGAAAGATCCCTATTTTACTCCTAAAAAGGCTCTTCAATGGGGCCATTTCTTCCTTGACTCCAGTTCCTACTATAACCCACAATTACTCACTCCCTGTGTATTGTTCAGGCTCCTCCATCTCCCTCACCCTGTCCCTAGCAGTTCCCATAGAAATTCCCTAAGGAGATACATATATATTTCTGAGGAGGTATAGGTATAGATCAAGACATAGATATAGATACATAGATACTGTCAAATATAGCACATGTAGGGACTTCCCTGGTGGTCCTGTGGCTAAGACTGCATGCTCGCAATACAGGGGGACCAGGTTCCAACCCCAGTCAGGGAACTAGATCCTGCAAGCCACAATTAAGAGTTCACATGCCACAATAAAGATTGAAGATCCTGCATGCTGCAACTAAGACCTGGTGAAGCCAAATAAATAAATGTTAAAGAAAAAATAGCACAGCTAAAACCACAAAATCGATAAAAGAGTATTTAGTAAGACTTTGCAGTGCATATAAAAACAGTTCTCAAACTGGGAGCTTCCAAATTCAAAGACTGATATGAAGCTCATGGGAAAGTGAAAAAGAGAAAGTTATTAACATTTACAATCACTGGTTATTACACTGGGGTTATAGATGGTAGTGACTGCTTATAAGTGATTATTTCATACCACTTTTAGGAAGATGACTTTAGTTTTGTTACAATGGACAGAGGCATTTATAAGAAATAACCTAGGAGAATCTCCAGAGAAGAGCCGGCCCATCCCCGCTGGAGGTAGGAGGCAGGGGGGAGGGGAAAAGGGCAAACAGCCCCTGAGAAGCCACCCCCTCCCACACTGCAAACAGGCCTCCGGGTTCTAGCTAAAGACTTCCTGAGACCCGACTGGCGGTGCGTGCTGGGGCCGCGGAGGGAAAAAGCGCGCCGTACCCGGGGAGAGTGCGCCCAAGCCTCTGGCTGCCTGAACCGCTCAGGCCGGGGAAGGCACAAAACGCAGGAGCTAACCGAATCTGCGCTTTTGTGGAGTACCCGAAAACTGGAACCGCACTCAACGCAGGGCCCGCTCCATATAGAGCAGCCGGGAGCCTGAGCAGTGTAGACGGCGAAAGCACTGACACCCGTGAGCGGGGCAAACCCAGTGTGGCCGGAACACGGTGAGTGCTATCCACACAGAGCGGTATCTGTCTGCAGCGCCCGCCCTCCCCAAGGCAGGACTGAACTGAACTACAGAACCTAAATAAGAGATCACCTCCGCCCGCCTGTGTCAGGGTGGAAATTAGACACCGAAGAGACGGCAAACCGAAGCCAAATAAACAAAGGGAACTGCTTCAGAAAGAACCGGTGCAACAGATTAAAATCCCTGAAGGTAACACCGACTACACGGGAAGGGGCCTACAGATACCGAGAAGTGTAAGCTGGAAAGAGGAGCTATCTGAAATTGAACTGAACCTACGCTGACCGCAACAACCTCAGAGAAATTCCTAGATATATATGTACTTTTTTTTTTTTTAATTAAAAAAAAAATTTTTTTTCTTTCCTTTTTTTTTTATTTTTTCTCTTTTATTTTCTTTTATAATTCCCTATTACTCCCCCATTACTCCTCAACTTTCATTTTCATATATTTTTACGATTTTTTTAATTAGGGAAAAAAAATTTTTTTTTCTTTTTTTTTTTTTCTTTTTCTTGTTTTTCTCTCCTATTTCCTTTTAGAGTCCTCTAATACTCCTCTATTATTCCTTAACTTTCATTTTCATTTCACTATAACCTTGCCAAAAAAAAAAAAGAGAGAGAGAGAGAAACCCTATTTTTAAACTGAACTTCATATACAGTTCTAAATTTTTTGTGTGTTTTTGTTTTTAAATATTGTATTTCAAAGAGTCTAACCTCTACACTAGATTTTCAATCTTTGTTTTTCAGTAGTATGTGATATAAATTTTGGTCATTTAAGAATCCAATATTCAGTTCCCATTTCTATTCAGGAGTGTAGTGATACTCTCCCACTTTTGACTCTCTGTTTTCTACCTCAGAACACCTCTATTTCCTCCATTCCCCTTCTCTTCCCAATCCAACTCTGTGAATCTTTGTGGGTGTCTGGGCTACGGAGAACACTTTGGGAACAGATAACTGCGTAGATCTGTCTCTCTCCTCTTGAGTCCCCTTTTTCTCCTCCTGCTCACCTCTATCTCCTTCCTCCCTCTCCTATTCTTCATGTAACTCTGTGAACCTCTCTGGTTGTCTCTCACAGTGGAGAATCTTTTCACCATTAACCTAGAAGTTTTATTATCAGTGCTGTATAGTTGGAGAAGCCTTGAGACTATTGGAAGAATAAAACTGAAATCCAGAGGCAGGAGACTTGTGCCCAAATCCTGAGAAAACCAGAAAACTCCTGACTACACGGAACATTAAGGAATAAGAGACCATCCAAAAGCTTCCATACCTACACCAAAACCAACCACCACCCAAGAGCCAATAAGCTCCAGTACAAGACATACCACGCAAATTCTTTAGCAACGCAGGAACATAGACCTGAGTGTCAACATACAGGCTGTCCAAAGTCACACCTAACACATAGACCCATCACAAAACTCATTACTGGACACTCCATTGCACTCCAGAGAGAAGAAATCCAATTCCACGCACCAGAACACTGACACAAGCTTCCCTAACCAGGAAACCTTGACAAACCAATCGTCCAACCCCACCCACTGGGTGAAACCTCCACAATAAAAAGGAACCTCAGACCAAAAGAATACAGAAAGCCCACTCCAGACACAGCAATCTAAACATGATGAAAAGGCAGAGAAATACCCAACAGCTAAAGGAACATGAAAAAAGCCCACCAAGTCAAACAAAAGAGGAGGAAATAGGGAATCTACCTGAAAAAGAATTTAGAATAATGATAATAAAAATGATCCAAAATCTTGAAAACAAAATGGAGTTACAAATAAATAGCCTGGAGACAAAGATTGAGAAGATGCAAGAAATGTTTAACAAGACCCTAGAAGAAATTTTAAAAAATCAATTAAAAATTAATAATGAAATGAGATCAAAAACACTCTGGAGGGAACCATGAGTAGAATAACAGAGACAGAAGATAGGATAAGTGAGTTAGAAGATAAAATGGTGGAAATAAATGAAGCAGAGAGGAAAAAAGAAAAAAGAATCAAAAAAAATGAGGACAACCTCAGGGACCTCTGGGACAATGTGAAACGCCCCAACATTCGAATCATAGGAGTCCCAGAAGAAGAAGACAAAAAGAAAGGCCATGAGAAGATACTCGAGGAGATAATAGCTGAAAACTTCCCTAAAATGGGAAAGGAAATAGCCACCCAAGTCCAAGAAACCCAGAGAGTCCCAAACAGGATAAACCCAAGGCGAAACACCCCAAGACACATATTAATCAAATTAACAAAGATCAAACACAAAGAACAAATATTAAAAGCAGCAAGGGAGAAACAACAAATAACACACAAAGGGATTCCCATAAGGATAACAGCTGATCTATCAATAGAAACCCTTCAGGCCAGAAGGGAATGGCAGGACATACTTAAAGTAATGAAAGAGAATAACCTACAACCTAGATTACTCTACCCAGCAAGGATCTCATTCAGATATGAAGGAGAACTCAAAAGCTTTACAGACAAGCAAAAGCTGAGAGAATTCAGCACCACCAAACCAGCTCTTCAACAAATACTAAAGGATCTTCTCTAGACAGGAAACGCAGAAAGGTGGTATAAACGTGAACCCCAAACAACAAAATAAATGGCAACGGGACCATACCTATCAATAATTACCTTAAATGTAAATGGGTTGAATGCCCCAACCAAAAGACAAAGGCTGGCTGAATGGATACAAAAGCAAGACCCCTATATATGCTGTCTACAAGAGACCCACCTCAAAGCAAGGGACACATACAGACTAAAAGTGAAGGGCTGGAAAAAAATATTCCACACAAACGGAGACCAAAAGAAAGCAGGAGTCGCAATACTCGTATCAGATAAAATAGACTTTCAAATTAAGTCTGTGAAAAGAGACAAAGATGGACACTACATAATGATCAAAGGATCAATCCAAGAAGAAGATATAACAATTATAAATATATATGCACCCAACACAGGAGCACCGCAATATGTAAGGCAAACGCTAACGAGTATGAAAGAGGAAATTAATAGTAACACAATAATAGTAGGAGACTTTAATACCCCACTCACAACTATGGATAGATCAACTAAACAGAAAATGAACAAGGAAACACAAACTTTAACGGACACAATGGACCAGCTAGACCTAATTGACATCTATAGGACGTTTCACCCCAAAACAATCAACTTCACCTTTTTCTCAAGTGCACACGGAACCTTCTCCAGAATAGATCACATCCTGGGCCATAAATCTAGTCTTGGTAAATTCAAAAAGATTGAAATCATTCCAGTCATCTTTTCTGACCACAGTGCAGTAAGATTAGATCTCAATTACAGGAAAAAAATTATTAAAAATTCAAACATATGGAGGCTAAACAACACCCTTCTGAATAACCAACAAATCATAGAAGAAATCAAAAAAGAAATCAAAATATGCATAGAAATGAATGAAAATGAAAACACAACAACCCAAAACCTATGGGACACTGTAAAAGCAGTGCTAAGGGGAAGATTCATAGCATTACAGGCCGACCTCAAGAAACAAGAAAAAAGTCAAATAAATAACCTAACTCTACACCTAAAGCAACTAGAGAAGGAAGAAATGAAGAACCCCAGGGTTAGTAGAAGGAAAGAAATCTTAAAAATTAGGGCAGAAATAAATGCAAAAGAAACTAAAGAGATCATAGCAAAAATTAACAAAGCTAAAAGCTAGTTTTTTGAAAAAATAAACAAAATTGACAAACCATTAGCAAGACTCATTAAGAAACAAAGGGAGAAGAACCAAATTAACAAAATTAGAAGTGAAAATGGAGAGATCACAACAGACAACACTGAAATACAAAGGATCATAAGAGACTACTACCAGCAGCTCTATGCCAATAAAATGGACAACTTGGAAGAAATGGACAAGTTCTTAGAGAAGTATAACTTTCCAAAACTGAACCAGGAAGAAATAGAAGATCTTAACAAACCCATCACAAGCAAGGAAATAGAAACTGTAATCAGAAATCTTCCAGCAAACAAAAGCCCAGGACCAGATGGCTTCACAGCTGAATTCTACCAAAAATTTAGAGAAGAGCTAACACCTATCTTACTCAAACTCTTCCAGAAAATTGCAGAAGAAGGTAAACTTCCAAACTCATTCTATGAGGCCACCATCACCCTAATTCCAAAACCAGACAAAGATGCCACAAAAAAAGAAAACTACAGGCCAATATCACTGATGAACATAGATGCAAAAATCCTTAACAAAATTCTAGCAAACAGAATCCAACAACATATTAAAAAAATCATACACCATGACCAAGTGGGCTTTATCCCAGGAATGCAAGGATTCTTTAATATCCGCAAGTCAATCAATGTAATACACCACATTAACAAATTGAAAGATAAAAACCATATGATTATCTCAATAGATGCAGAAAAAGCCTTTGACAAAATTCAACACCCATTTATGATTAAAACTCTCCAGAAAGCAGGAATAGAAGGAACATACCTCAACATAATAAAAGCTATATATGACAAACCCACAGCAAGCATCACCCTCAATGGTGAAAAACTGAAAGCATTTCCCCTGAAATCAGGAACAAGACAAGGGTGCCCACTCTCACCACTACTATTCAACATAGTTTTGGAAGTGTTGGCCACAGCAATCAGGGCAGAAAAAGAAGTTAAAGGAATCCAGATAGGAAAAGAAGAAGTGAAACTCTCTCTGTTTGCAGATGACATGATCCTCTACATAGAAAACCCTAAAGACTCTACCAGAAAATTACTAGAGCTAATCAATGAATACAGTCAAGTTGCAGGATATAAAATTAACACACAGAAATCTCTTGCATTCCTATACACTAACAATGAGAAAACAGAAAGAGAAATTAAGGAAACAATACCATTCACCATTTCAACAAAAAGAATAAAATACTTAGGAGTACATCTACCTAAAGAAACAAAAGACCTATACATAGAAAACTATAAAACACTGATGAAAGAAATCAAAGAGGACACAAACAGATGGAGAAATATACCGTGTTCATGGATTGGAAGAATCAATATTGTCAAAATGGCTATACTACCTAAAGTAATCTATAGATTAAATGCAATCCCTATCAAACTACCAACAGTATTTTTCACAGAACTAGAACAAATAATTTCACAATTTGTATGGAAATACAAAAAACCTCGAATAGCCAAAGTAATCCTGAGAAAGAAGAATGGAACTGGAGGAATCAATCTGCCTGACTTCAGACTCTACTACAAAGCCACAGTCATCAAGACAGTATGGTACTGGCACAAAGACAGAAATATAGATCAATGGAACAGAATAGAAAGCCCAGAGATAAATCCACGAACCTATGGACACCTTTATCTTCGACAAAGGAGGCAAGGATATACAATGGAAAAAAGATAACCTCTTTAACAAGTGGTGCTGTGAAAACTGGTCAACCACCTGTAAAAGAATGAAACTAGAACACTTTCTAACACCATACACAAAAATAAACTCAAAAGGGATTAAAGATCTAAATGTAAGACCAGAAACTATCAAACTCCTAGAGGAGAACATAGGCAAAACACTCTCTGACATAAATCACAGCAGGATCCTCTATGACCCACATCCCAGAATTTCAGAAATAAAAGCAAAAATAAACAAATGGGACCTAATGAAACTTAAAAGCTTTTGCACAACAAAGGAAACTATAAGCAAGGTGAAAAGACAGCGCTCAGAGTGGGAGAAAATAATAGCAAACGAAGCAACAGACAAAGGATTAATCTCAAAAATATACAAGCAACTCCTCCAGCTCAACTCCAGAAAAATAAATGACCCAATCAAAAAATGGGCCAAAGAACTAAACAGACATTTCTCCAAGGAAGACATACAGATGGCTAACAAACACATGAAAAGATGCTCAACATCACTCATTATCAGAGAAATGCAAATCAAAACCACAATGAGGTACCATTATACGCCAGTCAGGATGGCTACTATCCAAAAGTCTACAAGCAATAAATGCTGGAGAGGGTGTGGAGAAAAGGGAACCCTCTTACACTGTTGGTGGGAATGCAAATTAGTACAGCCACTATGGAAAACAGTGTGGAAATTTCTTAAAAAGCTGGAAATAGAACTGCCATATGACCCAGCAATCCCACTTCTGGGCATACACACCAAGGAAACCAGATCTGAAAGAGACACATGCACCCCAATGTTCATCGCAGCACTGCTTATCATAGCCAGGACATGGAAGCAACCCAGATGCCCATCAGCAGATGAATGGATGAGGAAGCTGTGGTACATATACAGCATGGAATATTACTCAGCCATTAAAAAGAATTCATTTGAATCAGTTCTAATGAGATGGATGAAACTGGAGCCCATTATACAGAGCGAAGTAAGCCAGAAAGATAAAGACCATTACAGTATACTAACACATATATATGGACTTTAGAAAGATGGTAACGATAACCCTATATGCAAAACAGAAAAGGAGACTCAGATGTATAGAACAGACTTGTGGACTCTGGGAGAAGGCGAGGGTGGGATGTTTCAAGAGAACAGCATTGAAACATGTATATTATCTAGGGTGAAACAGATCACCAGCCCAGGTTGGGTACATGAGACAAGTGCCCAGGCCTGGTGCACTGGGAAGACCCAGAGGGATCGGGTGGAGAGGGAGGTGGGAGGGGGAACTGGGATGGGGAATACATGTAAATCCATGGCTAATTCATTTCAATGTATAACAAAAACTACTGTAATGATGTAAAGTAATTAGCCTCCAACTAATAAAAAAGTAAAAAAAATAAAAAAATAAAAAAGAAATAACCTAAGTTAAGTTGTGCTTATGTTCATGGAAAAAAGCTAGACTCAGCTTTGTTTCCATGGCTTCTATGGTCTTGTCTGCTCAGGGAATCCTCAAATCTAGTCTCCATTTTGTATTTATGTTTAGCAGTTCCCTCCTTTTTGGTCCTTATCTCAACAAGTTAAGATTGTGACCAACTAGTTTAGCACTGCTCTTAGTGACCACCCTTGATGCAGCCAGGCTGAGGCATCACACATTCATTGTTTGCAATAGTTGAGTCATCAGGACAGAGAGTCATGTAGTTGCTATTACCAACAGCTACATCGTCACAGACCTGGGAAGTCAGATCACTGAGTTCTTCAAGTTGTCTAATCCTGATGGATATCATTTAGTGTATGAGAGGCTGCCAAAGGCATTTAAAACCCAAAACAGCCAAGAATTTTTCAAATTCTCCAGGGCAGAGATTCCCAGGAGCTAAGATTTAACCAACTAAATTCAAATGGGTTGTAACCAACTTCAACCTTTAGCTTTCTGAGTCAATCTATCTATCTAAATTTTTTTACATAGGCACAACATGATGTATTAGCAATCATATATCCTCATGATTACTTAGGACAGGATGAACATGAGGGTATTTTATATTTTAGCTCAGGAGGTGGTGCTGTAGGTACACTTCCACCTAAGTTAGGCCTCTATATGATGTGAGCAATAAGGCAATTTAATACGAGGCATTTCTATGGAAACAAACGAAAAAGAAGGATTACTAGTTCAAGCAAATTATAAATTCAGTTTGGGGATCAGTCAGTTGAGAACATTTCTAGATTTGAATCTGAAGCATCATTAGGGGGTGAAATAAGGATGGCAGTTTCAGTTGGTCGGTTTTCCTGGTTTGCAGACTGTGTTTGATGTCATCAGGTATTCCATTGAACTTTCTTGAGTGGTCCATACAGCAACAAGCATGAAGGCTGTCCTTACGTGATCTATAGTAATGATTTCCCTGAAGCTTACAAGTATATAACAAAACCTCAAAGACAATTAACAGGACTAGAATCTGATCATGAACACAACATACTTTTCTATACTTATCTGATAAGAGAGATACCATGATAACCATAGTTTTCTACTGAAACAATTTTTTCCATAGTCATTCCATTTTTTTCAAAGATATTTATAGTGAAACTAATTTATTTATAAAATAAGTCATCTTGGGACTTCTCTGGCTGTCCAGTGATTAAGATTCTATACTTCTGTGCTTCCAGGGGGCACAGGTTTGATCCCTGGTTGGGGAACTAAGATCCCACATGCTGCATGGTGGGGGGGGGGGGGGTGGAAACTTTAAATAAAGTCATCTCATTAAACTTGGATTGATTATTTACATAAATGTAATTCTATGCATATTCTCAAATATGACATTTCAGTCAAAGCCTTGGTAATATCCAAGGGGCTTTACTGGCTCCAAACTCAACTTTGTTGTTGTTTAGTTGCTAAGTTGTGTCCAACTCTTTTGTAACCCCATGGACTGCAGCCTGCCAGGCTCCTCTGTCCATGGAATTTCCCAGGCAAAAATACTAGAGAGTGGGTTGCCATTTCCTTCTCCAGGGATCTTCCTGACCCAGGGATTGAACCTGTGTCTCCTGTGTTGGCAGGCAGATTCTTTACTACTGAGCCACCTTTGGTTCTTTAAAATTGTCTGGTAATAAGGAATTTCAGATTAGGCCTTTAAAGTCTCTTTAGGCTAAGAAGCCAAGATAAGGACTTGTCTACTTACATCCTACATCCTGCTACAAGAACAAATTCTTATTGGCTTTATATAAAGACATATACTGTCAGGAAAATCAGAGGCTTTTTTTAAGTATTTATTTATTGGCTGTGTCGAGTCTTAGTTGCAACATGTGGGATCTTCATTGGGCCAGATTTGCTCTCTCGTTGTGGTACACAGGCTCCAGAGTGCCCGGAGTAGCTCGGCAGCATGTGGGATCTTAGTTCCCTGACCAGAGATTGAACCCACATCCCTGCATTGCAAGGCAGATTCTTAACCACTAGACCACCAGGGAAGTCCCCAAAATAGGAGTATTTTAATAAGAGTTTCTGAATTGTTGAGGGATTAGGTAAAAAGAAAAAGACAAAAGTGTTTCAATTTTTGTTTACAAAAGTATGCTTTATCAAATTGCTGTCATGTTATGAATAGCTTAAAAGAGAGGAGCAAAAAGGGTCTTAAATCTAGAAAACAAAACATTAAACAACCAGCAATATTTCAAATGAAGTCATAAAAATTATAATCATCTTAATCAGTTCATTCAGTCTCCTATTTTTAATTTTTGTTTTGCTTCATCTTAGGTTAGTAGCTTTATGAATCAATCAGTTTTCCAGTAGAGTCTTAGAAATTCCTATCCAGTGCAGTTATTATCTTAAAGTTATCAGAAACCTGTATTCTAGAGTACTTGTTAATGTCTTTTCCAAGAATCTCTTTGAAGATGAAGCATTTTTGCTGGTAGCTGATTATAAATACTTGCAGAGAGGAATTAAGAGAAAAACAATAACTATGACTGACAGAAGACTTAAAAACAAGCATGGTTTACGATCTGGTGAGAGGCCACCAAAAAGTGATGCAATTGAGAAGCAAACTATTATTTTATGCATGCATTATTATAAAATAATAACTAGAATTTTGGCTGATCACATTATACCAGGACATATCAGATTTTTTGGAATTTTATATAATTTCTAGAACACATATTAATAATATATATTCATGTAGATATAATCTAAGAAGTTTAAATATTACTTTTTATTTGACAATGTTTCCTACAGAAGTTAATAGCAAGTAAGTCTAAATAAACTGAGATTTCTCTTTCATAAGAAGAAAGAGCAAATCTTTTGCGATCTTCTAAGGGCCCTCTGGAAAATCCCAAAGTTAGTTTAAGGTCAAAAAGATAACTCAGAATTTGATTTGGGGAAGTTTGTCCAAAATGTCAAAAGACTAGAAATAGTTCATCAAATAGGAGCATAAGTCACTATGAAATAATACTTAGTTATCCATTCACCAAAGTGACAACTGAAAGATTTCAAAGGCAAATATACAAAGTTAAGTAGCTGTAAAAAACAAAAACAAAACAAACAAACAAACAAAACCTTAGCTTTTAAAACTGAAAAGACTCTGTTTTCCTAATTAATCAAAGATCTGACAAAGACAATTTGGAATACAGGAAATATTTCCCATGACAGAGAATCCTTGTTTCCTAGGCAGGTTACATTAAAGGTAAAGAAAAACCTTTTATAATATTTTATTTAAAACAGACCAATAATCTAAGAAATTTTGTGATTTTAACAGAGAGAAAATTAAACTCTAGTTTTTTATTTTAAAAATCTCTGTATAAATCTATTCAATTTAGCCAGCTGTAACCTCACAACATAAATTTCTTTTCCACAAACCTTTTGCATCTTTCTATATCCATTTAGGTTTTATCTTCTTTTTCCTTTTTTATTCTGAAAAAAAAAAGTTTATTTTAGACATTACTCTTTCTCCTTAACAAAACTATATCCTATATTCCTCACATACTCCTCAAATAAAAATACATCCCACTGTAGATCAACTATACTTCAGCTTTTTAAATTTCAAGTTCAGGCCTCATAATGAAGATTACTTTGATGCTTCATACTCCTAGAATCAACAAAATCTTCACTATCATATTGATTTCTTCCAATCAGTGTGAGAGAGAGCAATGTCAGTTTTCCTTTCTTTGAATCAAAGTAAAAAAATGCATGGGCAGAATAGTTTAACAAATAATGTTCATGTGCTGTTGGCTGTCAAAGAGTTAGAGGGAAAGAAAAAACCAGCCACCAGCTCCTCTTCCCTGCAACACACTAATCCACCAGCTCAGGTAGTTTTGTGTCCTATTCACTTGTGCAGTAACTATTGCTTGTATCCATGCCATGCAAACACGGTCTATTATTTTCAGGATGTAGAACACACCTCTGCATCCTTAGCAAGGAATTGGAAGAGCCAGTCTCATAATGAATGAGCAATTTTGCACTTGGAAGGGACTTATATACTCGAGTTTAGACAATGAGTTTAATTTCCTTATGCCAGATATTCAGGGGTTTTATGGGCAATGGATAGAAGCTGTGTTGACAGAATTAAAGGCTATGTGACTGTGACAAAATTAAGAATATCTCAATTCTACTGTGTTTTGGAATTTGAAGAGAGAAGAAAAGTATATAGAAAAAATATGCAAACACTTACTGAAAACTGTTTGCTCTTTTTTTTATTCAAATATTTTATGGAATTGTTTTTATGAGGAAATGGAATAAACCTGTACTGATTTTTTAAATCTGATTTTCTTCCCTTACTTTGTATACAAAGTTGTTTTCCTTCATTCTTCATTGTTTGTTGTAGCTCTAATTTTATATATTGTTTATAAATTTTAACTATGAGTAATCTTTAACTTCCCAGGGAAAATTAGGAAGCAGGCAGTAGTGAGCTATTTATCACATATTTAGCATCTCATAGTAAAATAGCAAATTTATAAAAACATAATTATGTAAATTTGTATTTTTAGAAATATGCTTTTCATAGTACAATTTTAATGTGGTTTTAATGTGACAAAAGACTTATTTATTAATAGACTCAAATATCCTTTGTCCTGTAAAAATTAAGAAAAGGAAATAAATTTCAATTTATGTTCAGTGATCAATGTCTTAGTATACTATCTTATTTGGAAATGAACTAGATATAAATATTAATTATTTAGTTTAGCTTAGTGTAAACTTTTATCTTATTTACATTTATTTAAATTACTTGTTTTTAACAATTATGCTTAGATTAGACATCAAACAGCTAGCCATCATGTTAAGTTATTTTGTAACATAAAGATAGCATGAGCTTATTTGACAAATAAACATTTAATAATAACAATTCCAAAAATACACTTGTTTTAATTAAACCAACAAACTTAAACTAGCTTTTCTTCATCAAGGATTTTTCTGATCATGTGAACTTGAAAACAATTGGGTTAGAGTTTCTATTTCTGAAAAGTTTTAGGAATACTTAATTTATATAAGCACTTATTTCTCTTTATGCCAACTAAATAGAATTCTTTTAAAAATATCATATATACATGGGAATTCCCTGGTGGTTCAATGTTAGAACTTGGCACTTTCACTGCTGAGGGCCCAGGTTCAATCCCTGGTCAGGGAACTAAGAGCCCATTAGTCAAGTGGTATAGCCAAAAAAAATCATAAATACATAATACACATACATATATGGATATACCTAAACAAGTAGGCAGATACAGATATATTACAGTTTTCATTTTTAAATTTTAGCTATGTCTCAAGTATAATAATATGAAATGCAAAAGAATCTGAATCCAAATTGTATTTCTTGCCAACAGACTAAATTAAGGTTACCTGTTCAGATGGCCGAAGTATTTTTTAACTATAGACTGTGTGTGTGTGTGTGTGTGTGTGTGTGTGTGTGTGCGTGTGCGCATTATAAAAATTCTTTAAGAAAAGCTATTTTTGGAGTCAGCTGGTCTCTTAGAAACTTCTACATACCGATCAAAGAGTATTTTCCATTGTCTCTGAGAAGTTTGTAATCCTCTTTTCAAGGGCACCCCTTAAAGTAGACTATATTAAGTTAGAGTTTCCCCAAAGTGGCCATGATAATTCCAAATTATTCTTTGTAAAGTTCACTCATTTTGCCAGAAAGGCACAAGATTCTGGCCCACGGTGGTTATACATACAAGAAGCGGGAGTCTTTAAGCGGGGAGGAGAATGAGATTTAGACGAGGTAGAATCTATCTCTGCCTTTAGATAACCTGAAACAATCCATGAGGCGCTCAGTAATCCTACTGCTGCCTAAATTCCAGAGAATCACAGGTTTTCTCCCCTTACAGACAGGAGGGGGACTTACCAAGAAGCTAGAACAAACAGAATACAGGTATGCATGATAAAGTTGGCGAGTTCAACACACAAAGAGAGCAGCAAGGTCGATGAGAACGCACTGACTCCTTGGGTCTTGTGGGGACCAGCAGGTGGTTGCTCACTGGCTTCAGAGTTGTTGAAGGTCTTATTTGGATCCCACTTCTGATGCCAGAAAACTGTCAAAAATCCAGAAATAACACAATTAAGATTCCCTGGTGGCTCTGTGGTAAAGAATCCACCTGCCAGTGCAGGAGACATGGGTTTGATCCCTGGGTCAGGAAGATCCCCTGGAGGAGAAAATGGCAACCCACTCCAGTATTCTTGCCTGGAAAATTCTATGGACAGAGGAGTCTGGAGGGCTGCAGTCACAGGGTGACAAAGAGTCAGACATGACTGAGCACACATGTACACATGTAACATAATTAAAACCACCAAATCAACAAATAGTATTTAACAAGAGTTTGTTGTGCACATAAAAACAGTTCGGGGGCTTCCCTGGCGGCTCAGTTGTAAAAAAAGAAAAAAAAATCCACCTGCCAATACAGGGGACACAGGTTCAATCCCTGATCCAGACAACTGTGGAGCCTGTGCTCTAGAGCCCACGTGCTGCGAATACCGAAGCATGTGTGCCCTAGAGCCCGTGCTCTGCAACAACAGAAACCACCACAATGAGAAGCCCACACACCACAACTAGAGAGTAGCCCTGGCTCTCTGCAACTAGAGAAAAGCCTGCACAGCGACAAAGACCCAGCACAGCCAAAAATAAATAAATAATTTTTAAAAATAAAATAAAAACAGTTTGGCACTGGGGGCTTCTAAATTCAAAGATGGATACGAAGCTTGGGGGCATTAAATTACAGCAGGGCTTATAAAGTGAAAATGAGAGAGTTATTAACGCTTACAATGACTGGTTATTTCAATGGGGGGGTCAAGGTGGCAGGGGATTGGTTCATACCATTTTAAAGACGATAACTCAAGTTTCTTTTATGATTGTCACAGGCATTTACAAGAAATGATCTAGGTTAAGTTTCACTTATTTTCATGAAATAAGCTAGATTTAAGTTGAGCTTACTGGCTTAAATGGTTTTGTCTGCTCAGAGAATTCTCAAATCCCGCCTCTATTTTGTATATAATTTTAACCACACACACATGCACATGCACATGCACACACACACATACTAAGAGCAATCTGCATTAATAGACTGAAATAAATGTCTTGGACCAGGTCTGCCAGAATATGGGTTTGCTCATAAAGGGCACATTCATGGCCCCTGGAGGTACTGCAGTCTAGTGTTGGGAAACTAGAGAAACAGTGTCACTCTCTGGAAGCCCAAATTGAATACTTTAGAGACTGGAGCTGCTCCAAATCTAACTGAAGTCTGTGGTTTCCAGTCTGGGACTACAGGGGTTGAGAAACACTCTGAGTGAGGGAGTGGGTGACAGGGAATCAGAGAGGAGTTCACTGTTGATGAGACATGCTCATCAATCATTCCTGGACCAAGAAACCCACAGAAACCAAGCTGCTTTTGGCGCTGCCTCCTCCTGCCTGCAGTGAACCTGCAGATGCTTTGCATTCCAGCACCGCCAGCCCACACCACAGAGAACTAACATCAGCCAGATCCAGTCTTCACCAGTTCCTGAGCTTCCCCTCCCTCGTGCTGACGCCACCATGATCATGTTTCCTCCCCATGTGCCTCCCTTCTTCCTCCTTCGTCACCAGAGACACACATAAAGAGTCAATGACATTTGAGGGACTAAGAATACAAAGATGAAAAAAGCATAGTCCTGCACAAGGAAATGCATACAGCCTAAAAGAGAGAGAACCGGAAACAAATCAATATAATATGACATTAACTCTAATGGAGGAATATGCAAAATACTCCTGGTATTGCAAGAGTGAATTGTTTCTGGGCAATGTGATGTAGACAATATTTTCTTCACCCACTATATTTGTTCCCTGTTGCTGCTGTAACAAATTACCACAAACTATGTGAGTTAAAATAACACAAATTGATTATCTTACAGTTCTGGATGTCAGATGTCTGACACAGGACTCAGTGGACAAGCTGTTGGCAGGGTTGTTTTCCTTCCTGGAGATTCTAGGAGAGAATTCATTTCAGAATCCCCTGCAGTCCAATTCTGTGGATGGTTTTTAGTTGGCCAAGAGGCTCTTATAGTCTCAGTCAGAGAAAGTAAAGATAATGAATAGGAATTTTTCTGATGAATTCTATCTTGCTGCTGTTGCTGCTGCTAAGTCACTTCAGTCATGTCCAACTCTTTGCAACCCCATGGACTGTAGCCCACCAGGCTCCTCTGTCCATGGGATTCTCCAGGCAAGAATACTGGAGTGGGTCACCATGCCCTCCTCCAGGGGATCTTCCCGACCCAGGAATCAAACCCACATCTCCTGCATTGAAGGTGAGTTCTTTACTGCTGAACCACCAAGGAAGCAAATTCTATCTTAAGTTCCTTAAAAGTAATCAATAGAGCCAAGATATTAATTTAATCCATTTATTAAGCACCTACTATATGCCAGGTGTTTTGCTAGGGGCTGAGGCTACAACAATCAGAGAGAGTTCCTGACCTCCAGGAATCCACCACCCAAATAGAAAAAGTAGAAACATTATCAAATGCACTGTGACAACTGCTCCAATGAATACTGTGCCATAAGATCTCACAGGAAGCAATATAAATAATGCATTCTGCTGGGAGGGATAGTTGGAGAAGTCTTGGTGAGGACATAGGCTAGTGGCCCGTAGAATCACAAGAAGAGGTGACATTTGAGAGTTCTTCCCTTAGGCAAAAAGAGACTAAACTATCCAAATTGAATTTTCCAGTTTCATAAATAAACTTGATAAAGAGGTTAAGAACGTTTTCCAAGGAGTTAAATGGGAATGTTTGTTGTTTTTCTGTCTCACATTATCACACATACCTGGCTAATTAAAATATGTCATTTGAATTAAAGGTACCCACGGAGGGTGGCCAGGTATCAATGTTATCAATGTACCCACAGCCCAGCTGCTCATTTCCCAACAATGAGTTCCCTGAGTGACCTAGCAGTGTCACCATCACGACTGACCATATGTTGGAGGCAACCAGGGCTCTGTGTCCTCATTGGAAGTGAGTTGCACAAGCAAGATAACCCTTTTGCTGCATTCTCAGAGGACTTAGTCCCACACCCAGGGAGAAGTAATGTGCCTGTCTCAGTCAGGATGGTTCTGAGCTGAGCCCCAGATTGCTGAGGGAAATTCATGGCTTGCTAACATGAACTTTGTCCCTGGGTAGACAAATCTCCAAGCCATCTCCTCCATGTGTCATGTTTGCTCAAGTCAAGATGCATCTATCAAGTGCCTACTCTATGAGAGAAATCCTGCCTGATGATAGAACCACAAGACTGAAGACAACAGTCCGTGCTGCAGAGGAGCTCATATCTGGCTTCCTGACTCATCTCACAGATGAGGAAACTGAAACTGAACTTTCTGGTTTCTTTCTCTGGTCTGCTCATGCTGTATTCCCTTTACTGAGTACCTTACTCCCTTCCTGTATTCACAGAGCCCAACTGAAGTTCTACTTCTTATAAGAGGATTTCCTGACTCTGTAATCATTTACTTTCTCTACATTTCTATTTCACTAAGTCTGTATCTGGCAACTTACTATACTTTTCTCTGTATTATTTCTTTAATTATGTAAAGTGTCCATCGTGGTACTCCAATGATACTGCAAGCTTCTAGAAGGCAGGAGTCATCTTTTAAATTTCAAACCTGGGCACATAGTTAACTCTCAATGTCTAGTCAAGATTTAACTGATTGGATGATGGAAACCAGCTCTCGAGCAGTAATAGGAGGAGAGGAATGGTAAGCAATGTTCCCACCTTTTAAAGGCTGGTTTGGTCCTAATACAGCCTTAAAAAAACAGCTGCACTGGGCTTAAAGGACCTTCCACAAGAGCATAACATAAAAATGAAGGGGTCCACATTATAGACCATATTCACAATTTCTCCAATTAGAGATTGGGTCCACTGCAGTAGAAAAAAAAAGATGATTTATTACAGCCATGTGCACACATGCTAAGTCACTTTAGTTGTGTCCAACTCTGTGCAACCCCATGGACTGTAGCCCACCAGGCTCCTCTGTACATGGGATTCTCACAGGCAAGGATACTGGAATGGGTTGCCATTTCCCTTCTCTAGGGGATCTTCTCAACCCAGGGATCAAACCCGTGTCTCTTCTGTCTCCTGCATTGGCAGGTGGGTTCTCTTCTCACTAGGGCCACCTGGGAAAGTGAAAGTGACTCAGTCATGTCTGACTCTTTGCGACCCCATGGACTATACAGTCCACAGAATTCTCTAGGCCAGAATACTGGAGTGGGTAGCCTTTCCCTTCTCCAGGGATCTTCCCAACCCAGGGATCGAACCCAGGTCTCCCGCATTGCAGGTGGATTCTTTACCAGCTGAGCCACAAGGGAATTCCAAGAATACTGGAGTGGGTAGCCTATCCCTTCTCCAGGGGATCTTCCCAACTCAGGAATTGAACCAGGGTCTCCTGCATTGCAGACGGATTCTTTACCAACTGAGCTATCAGGGAAGCCAACAATGTAAATGTCAACCTCAAAAGTTAGCCTCCCCAGAATCCTAAATTTAATTTAACCAATTTATTATCCATGCATTAACCTAAACCTTTTGAGACTTTTTTTTTTTTGAGGCCAACAGCCTTGTAGGATTTTAGTTCCCCAACCAGGGACTGAATTGGGCCCTCCTCAATGAGAGCGAGGATCCTAACCATTGGACCACCAGGGAATTCCCCACTTTGAGACACTTTTAAATTAAAAATAACTTTTTTCTTATTGGCATAAAGGACTGTTTTTTCCTCCCTCTCCCAGCCCTATTCCTAGGGTCTGGCACCTCCTAGGAAAGCCCGATTAACAGAAGTAGGTATTTAGTAGGGAAAGAGACAGCAACTCTTTGCAGCATTACAATGCCTGAAAGGACATGAAGGTTGGCAGTGGGAAAGGTCTGACTTTTCATAACCATGGTTAATGGACTCTTTCTTTTCTTTCCTTTTCTACCTACTTGTAGGATTCAAGCCCAAGGAAATTTAATCCTTTTCTGACCCCTGGCCTGTCTCATCCAGGAACTGGATGACCAACACATTGCTGAAGGCTATGGAGTGGAAGATGAATGAAGGGCTGGGTTTTCCCCACGGGCTGGAAAAAAGGCAAGTCCGGTACTTCCTTCTGAAGTGGTTTGCCATTCCCTTTCCAGTGGACCACATTCTGTCAGACCTCTCTACCATGACCCATCCATCTTGCGTGGCCCCACACAGCATGGCTTAGTTTCACTGAGTTAGTATGAAAAGGCAAAATTATAGGATACTGAAAGAGGAACTCCACAGGTCAGTAGGTGCCCAATATGCTACTGGAGATGAGTGGAGAAATAACTCCAGAAAGAATGAAGGGATGGAGCCAAAGCAAAAACAATACCCAGTTGTGAATATGACTGGTGATAGAAGCAAGGTCCAATGCTGTAAAGAGCAATATTGCATAGGAACCTGGAATGTTAGGTCCATGAACCAAGGCAAATTGGAAGTGGTCAAACAGGAGATGGCAAGAGTGAACATCGACATTCTAGGAATCAGTGAACTAAAGTGGAACTGGAATGGGTGAATTTAACTCAGATGGCCATTATATTCACTACTGTGGGCAGGAATCCCTTAGAAGAAATGGAGTAGCCATCATGGTCAACAAAAGAGTCCGAAATGCAGTACTTGGATGCAATCTAAAAAATGACAGAATGATCTCTGTTCGTTTCCAAGGCAAACCATTCAATATCATGGTAATCCAAGCCTATGCCCCAACCAGTAATGCTGAAGAAGCTGAAATTGAATGGTTCTATGAAGACCTACAAGACCTTCTAGAACTAACACCCAAAAAAGATGTCCTTTTCATTATAGGGGACTGGAATGCAAAAGTAGGAAGTCAAGAAACACCTGGAGTAACAGGCAAATTTGGCCTTGGAGTACAGAATGAAGCAGGGCAAAGGCTAATAGAGTTTTGCCAAGAGAATGCACTGGTCATAGCAAACACCCTCTTCCAACAACACAAGAGAAAACTCTACACATGGACATCACCAGATGGTCAACACCAAAATCAGCATTGATTATATTCTTTGCAGCCAAAGATGGAGAGCTCTATACAGACAGCAAAAACAAGACCAGGAGCTGACTGTGGTTCAGATCATGAACTCCTTATTGCCAAATTCACACTTAAATTGAAGAAAGTAGGGAAAACCACTAGACCATTCAGGTATGACCTAAATCAAATCCCTTATGACTATACAGTGGAAGTGAGAAATAGATTTAAGGGACTAGATCTGATAGACAGAGTGCCTGATGAACTATGGACAGAGGTTCGTGACATTGTACAGGAGACAGGGATCAAGACCATCCCCATGGAAAAGAAATGCAAAAAGGCAAAATGGCTGTCTGAGGAGGCCTTACAAATAGCTGTGAAAAGAAGAGAAGCAAAAAGCAAAGGAGAAGGGGAAAGATATTCCCACATGAATGCAGAGTTCCAGAGAACAGCAAGGAGAGATAAGAAAGCCTTCCTCAGGATCAATGCAAAGAAATAGAGGAAAACAACAGAATGGGAAAGGACTAGAGATCTCTTCAAGAAAATTAGAGATACCAAGGGAACATTTCATGCAAAGATGGGTTCGATAAAGGACAGAAATGGTATGGACCTAACAGAAGCAGAAGATATTAAGAAGAGGTGGCAAGAATACACAGAAGAACTGTACAAAAAAGATCTTCATGACCCAGATAATCACGATGGTGTGATCACTCACCTAGAGCCAGACATCCTGGAATGTGAAGTCAAGTGGGCCTTAGAAAGCATCACTACAAACAAAGCTAGTGGAGGTGATGGAATTCCAGTTGAGCTATTTCAAATCCTGAAAGATGATGCTGTGAAAGTGCTGCACTCAATATGCCAGCAAATTTGGAAAACTCGGCAGTGGCCACAGGACTGGAAAAGGTCAGTTTTCATTCCAATCCCAAAGAAAGGCAATGCCAAAAAATGCTCAAACTACTGCACAATTGCACTCATCTCACACACTAGCAAAGTAATGCTCAAAATTCTCCAAGCCAGGCTTCAGCAATACGTGAACCGTGAACTTCCAGATATTCAAGCTAGTTTTAGAAAAGGCAGAGGAACGAGAGATCAAATTGCCAACATCTGCTGGATCATCGAAAAAGCAAGAGAGTTCCAGAAAAACATCTATTTCTGCTTTATTGACTATGCCAAAGCCTTCGACTGTGTGGATCACAATAAACTGTGGAAAATTCTGAAAGAGATGGAAATACCAGACCACCTGACCTGCCTCTTGAGAAACCTGTATGCAGGTCAGGAAGCAACAGTTAGAACTGGACATGGAACAACAGACTGGTTCCAAATAGGAAAAGGAGTATGTCAAGGCTGTATATTGTCACCCTGCTTATTTAACTTCTATGCAGAGTACATCATGAGAAATGCTGGGCTGGAAGAAGCACAAGCTGGAATCAAGATTGCCAGGAGAAATACCAATAACCTCAGATATGCAGATGACACAACCCTTATGGCAGAAAGTGAAGAGGAACTAAAAAGCCTCTTGATGAAAGTGAAAGAGGAGAGTGAAAAAGTTGGCTTAAAGCTCAACATTCAGAAAACTAAGATCATGGCATCTGGTCCCATCACCTCATAGGAAATAGATGGGGAAACAGTGTCAGACTTTATTTTTTGGGGCTCCAAAATCACTGCAGATAGTGACTGCAGCCATGAAATTAAAAGACGCTTACTCCTTGGAAGGAAAGTTATGACCAACCTAGATAGCATATTAAAAAGCAGAGACATTACTTTGCCAACAAAGGTCCATCTAGTCAAGGCTATGGTTTTCCCAGTGGTCATGTATGGATGTGAGAGTTGGACTATGAAGAAAGCTGAGCGCCGAAAAATTGATGCTTTTGAACTGTGGTGTTGGAGAAGACTCTTGAGAGTCCCTTGGACTGCAAGGAGATCCAACCAGTCCATCCTAAAGGAGATCAGTCCTGGGTGTTCATTGGAAGGACTGATGCTGAAGCTGAAACTCCAATACTTTGGCCATCTCATGCAAAGAGTTGACTCATTGGAAAAGACCCTGATGCTGGGAGGGATTGGGGGCAGGAGGAGAAGGGGACGACAGAGGATGAGATGGCTGGATGGCATCACCGACTCAATGGACATGAGTTTGAGTAAACTCCGGGAGTTGGTGATGGACAGGGAGGCCTGGCGTGCTGCGATTCAGGCGGTCCCAAAGAGTGGGACAGGACTGAGCAACTGAACTGAACTGAGTACTTTCTTCTGATCTCTTGCGGAAAGGCTGGATTGGACATTGGGTCTGAGTTGCTTCATGTCTATATTCTTTTCTCTTGTTACAGTAGTTTTTTCCCCCTGGTATTTCAGCAGAACATTTCCCCTAGTAAACTAGGTTCTGGGAAAGGGAAAGGGAGATGAAAAGGAAAGGAAAGGAGGAGAAAAAGGCCTGTCATGAACCTATGTGGGGCAAAAGTTTGCACAACCTTCATACCCCTCTTTTGTCCTATAATCAGCTAGAACCTGGCACATTGTAGGAAGGCATCTGACAGTGATCTCTTTCACTGAAGAGAAGATATCATTGAAGAATTCCAAAGAACTCACAAAAGAGAAGTGGATTCTCATTAGTAGAACCAGAAAAGCTTATCTAGAGTCTTGAAGGTTTAGTCTTATTTACTGGCTCCTGAATCTGGCCCAGTGCTGGATACCCTGTAATTATACCATAATATGGATTGATGAAATGACAAAACAACAGTGATAGCTACCATGTGTTGAGCACTTATCTCAGTGCCTAACATGTTGAAAATGTATAAAAAATATTTGTTGAATGAAGAGGGAATATAGTGTTATTTATTGAGAACTAATTGGTCGATTATCTTATTTAATCCTCACAAAAACCATGTTGATGTTGTTTAGTTGCTAAGTCATGTCTGACTCTTTGTGACCCCATAGACTGTAGCCCGCCAGGCTCCTCTGTCCATGGGATTTCCCAGGCAAGAATACTGGAGTGGGTTGCCATTTCCTTCTCCAGGGGATCCTCCCAACCCATAGGGATCGAACCCGTGTCTCTTCTGTCTCCTGCATTGGCAGGCAGGTTCTTTACCACTGAGCTACCAGAGAAGCCCCCACAACAACCATAGGAGATTGGTATTCCCATTATTCCCATTTTACAGATAAGGAAAATCAGGGTTTAGATGCACAGTGAGTAGTGTCCTTCTCCACCAGAGGGCACAGTTTTATACCCCAGACTTGCCCTGAAAAACTGATGGTGTGAGTAGATCTGGGTAAGTAGACTCATGACCTCAGTCACATATAATAGCAATCGCTGCTAGAATTGGGGGATCCTACACAGAGGAACCAAATCAGGAAATGAGAAGGCATCTAAAAAACTAGATGACCATAAGGCCTCAAATCATATTCCTCAAGTTTCCCCTCTCATGTTCATATTCAGCACTTTCTAAGCCTTCAGCCAATTATCTCTCCCTTTCTGGTTTGTTTCCCCATGTGGACAAATGTATTCTACATTTAATTTTTACTTTCATAAATTATAAAGTAATGACACATGGTTCTAACTTGATGTGTTATCGTCAAATGGCTCCCCAACATACTGTAAACAAAACGTTTTGAAATTTGACCTTTCAGAATTCTATATCTGAATGTTAACTTTCCTAATCTAGAACTCTTTTTCTATCTCAGGCTAGTAAATAAGTGAACTCTATTTCTACTTCTTTCCACTATGTTTCGGCAAAAATAGATTCAGAACTTATTACTATTTAATTTGATCCTTTCAGGTGGATCTGAGTCTGTCTCATTTATTGGCTAGATCCTTACATACATATCACCCTTATCTATCACTTGGTCCTATCCACCATGGAAGCAGCAAGTGATAAGGGGACAAAAACAAGCATGAAATTCAAAACCAGATGCAAGCTGGTACTGGGGCTTTGTTGTTGCTATTTAGTAGCTAAGTCATGTCCAACTCTTTTTCAACCCCACGGAGTTCAGCCCACCAGGCTCCTCTGTCCATGGGATTCTCCAGGCAAGAATACTGGAGTGGGTTGCCATTTCCTTCTCCAGGGGATCTTCCTGACCCAGGGATCAAACCTGCATCTCCTGCATTGCAGGCGGATTCTTTACCACTGAGCCACCAGGGAAGCCCAGTTCTGAGGCTGCAAGGTCCTTATTTTCTAAACTGACATGGGCCATTCCTACTGGCCTGTTCTTGGTATGATACAATAAGGTCAAAAGTCAAGATTGGAGGCTTCCCTGGTGGCTCAGTGGTAAAGAGTCTGCCTGCCAATGCAGGAGACACGGGTTCAATCCCTGATCTGGGAAGATCCCACACGCCACAGAGCAACTAAGTTCATGAGCCACAACTATTGAGCCTGTCCTCGAACCCTGGGAGCCACAACTACTAAAGCCCACATGCCTAGAGCCCATGCTCTGCAACAAGAGAAGCCACCACAGCAAGGGGCCACACACCGCAGCTGGAGAGTAGCTCCTGCTCTCTGCAGCTGGAGAGGGCTCAAGCAGCAGTGAAGACCCAACACAGTCAAAGATAAATAAATTTCTAAAAAAAGTCAAAATTGGGAGAAAGAACATATCAGGTAAATATGTATGAAAACAAAGTTGTATTGCTGTTGTTCAGTCGCTCAGTCATGTCCAACTCTTTGTGACCTCATGGACTGCAGCATGCCAGGCTTCCCTGTCCTTCACTATCTCCCAGAGTTTGCTCAAACTCATGTCCATTGAGTCGGTGATGCCATCCAACCATCTCATCTTCTGTTGTCCCCTTCTCCTCCTGTATTAACTGTATTTATTTCATTAAAATGTACTTAAATTAAAAAAAAACAGTATAAAAATAAAGAGGCACAAACATGTGAACAGGAAAAATCACCATGAAAATATAAAAATTCCAAACTTGCTTGCACCTAATAATAGTCTTAGTTCAAAATGGATTGCTAAATTTGACTGCTTTAAATTGAAAAACTCCCATATGACCAGAGACACTATTAACAACAACAACAAAAACCCTGATGCATGTCTGCAAGAAAAAGTAACCAAAAAGAAGAGTGGAGAGAATAATAAATTATATAAAAGGGTTACTACAAATGAATACGAAAAAAAGAAGCCAATCAAAAATGGGGGCTTCCCTGGTGGCTCAGTGGTAAATAATCTGCCTGCCAATGCAGGGGACATAGGTTCAATCCCTGATCCGGGAAGATCCCACGCCACAGAGCAACTAAGCCCGTGCACCACAACTATTGAGCCCACGTGCCACAATGACTGAAGCCCACACACCTAGAGCCTGTGATCCACAAGAGAAGCCACTCACTGCAATAAGAAGCCTATGCACTGCAACAAAGAGTGGCCCCCACACAATGCAACCAGAGAAAGCCAACACACAGCAATGAAGACTCAGCACAGTCAAAAATAAATAAAATTTTTAAATGGATAAAGATCATGGATTGGCAATTCAATAGAAGAAAAAAATATGACCAACAAACATATGAAAAGCTCAATATCATATTAATCTAATTCAAACCACAATAAGATTCCATTTCATACCCATTATACAAGCAAAAACCATGAAGTGAAATTACCAACTGCTGGCGAGGACAGAGACTGCTAGGAATTCTCACTCACTGCTAGGAGAAGTTGTAAATTGGCCAAATCACTTTGGAGAATAATTTGGCTCTGTTTCATAAAGTTGAACCCAAATATTTTACCCTTTGACTCAGCATTCCAGTCCTAGGCAAACACCCTATAAATTACTGCTCCTATACTCAAGGACATATATAAGAATGTTCATAAGAGCATCGTTGGAAAGGGCAGTGGAAGGGGGGAGGACGCAATCTAAATGTTCATCAATAGGAAATTTTTTTAACTTTGAATCCTCTGAGGATGAATTGGAATCCAGTTAGTTCATAATTTATGGCATGAATCACAGTTTCAAGGTTAGGACTTCTTTTTTTGATAGATTTAAATGTTTATAAGTTAATATTTCCTTCCTGTATCTGTCAGGGGACGTTTAACTTTAAGGAATCCAATATGTTGCATTTTTCTTCCTTTGTGTGCCATTTCTCAAGGATTCTCTGTTCCTTATCAGTTCCTATTCCGGGAACGAGTAGAGCTGCATGCAGTTCTCAGGACTGAGATCATGAGAAAGGGTATCTGCTTGGATTCCTTTCAGTAACTCCCTTCAGTGACTCTTTTCAGCATCAGCGACCTTGTATGTATTAGACTATCCATATTGTGGCTATTGATAAAATTTCATCCTGTGTAATAGCTGAGTAATCATCTTACTAAAGATATATAAGCCTGCATTTCTGCTAATAAAATACCTTTGCTCCATCAGAGCTTGGGTCCCCGTGTCTTTCTTTCTTTTTCTTTCTTTCTTTCTTTCTTTCTTTCTCTCTCTCTCTCTCTCTCTCTCTCTCTCTCTCTCTCTCTCTCTCTCTCTCTCTCTCTCTCTCTCTCTCTCTCTCTCTCTCTCTCTCTCTCTCTCTCTCTCTCTCTCTCTCTCTCTCTCTCTCTCTCTCTCTCTCTCTCTCTCTCTCTCTCTCCCCCTCTCCCTCTCTCTCTCTCTCTCTCTCTCTCTCTCTCTGTCTCCCCCCTTCCCTACGGCTCTTTCTTTCACTTTCTTATCATCGACTCTGGACCACCAGGTTCTGGTCCATTAAAGGACCCCAACAAGTATCCCTTTCATACATATGAATAAGTCTAAACATTAAAATGGGGAAAACATGCACTGCTGGGGTATTAACTGGAGAAAACTCTGTGGCTGTCTCCCACAATGGCTCACAAGAAAGTTGAAATGCCTTCTTGAATTTACCATGGTTTAGGTACTGGCCCTCTGATGTGCAAGTCAGAAACCTGATTTGTCACTTCACTAAAGGTAAATCTATGTCCTTATGTGGACTCATATTAACCAAGAAATGACCATGAAATAACAATACCAACTTCCTAATTCATAATAAGATGTAAGACTGCCTGGGGCACATGAGAAACCCAGTTATAGACAGAAAATTTACTGATGAGTATGGAATCAGTTGCACTAAGCTAAAATAGTCACTGTAAGCACCATGAAGGCAAACATTTTTGTCTGATCTTTCCAATGCTAAAATTCCAGAGACAATAACAACACCTGATTCAATAAAAAATGTGTTAAATGAATGAGTGCTCGCTTCGGCAGCACATATACTAAAATTGGAATGATACAGAGAAGATTAGCATGGCCCCTGCACAAGGATGACACACAAATTCATGAAGTGTTCCATATTTTTTGCAGGAGGTAGCCTACTAGGTGATTCAGTTATATAAAATAATGATTTCATTGTAAATATGATATTTCTCATAATCTATTTTATCACACATATGGCATTCAAACTGACCGATAATATACCAATTTGTAAATAAAGATATTTAAAAACTGGTAAAAAAAAATAAATAAAAAATGAATGAATGAATAAGGAGAAACTTAAGTATCCATCTCCACAACATGCAAAAACCAATCTCAAGATTCAGCTACTGGAGTTCCCACATCAAGGTATTCCTGTTCTAGCACAGTGCCAGAGCAGATTTCAATTCTGGCGTCTGAGATTCTTTACCTGTGCTTCTAGGACTGATCCCAGTAGACACCTTTAGTTACCTACACTACAGCCATTTCCTTCTAATTTCTTGCTAGGAACATTCCAATTCTGTTCTTGGCAGCAATGTGCCCAACCTCAAAGAACAGATCACCATTCATCTTGCCCAAACATATCATCTGTTTCCTTTGCCAAATAATCACTGTCCCAGCCTCCCTTGTAGCCATGGTTAGCCATTACTCAGTACTGTTAATAGGGAAATTAAATGGAGGTAGTCTTGTTCAGGCTTCAGAAGTAGGAGAGCAAGCCTCTGACCAACTTCTGACCTTGCCTGGACTATATGCCTGCCTGCAAGCACACCAATTGTTACCAGCAAGTTAGATAAGACAGGAGTGGGTCTTGGAATCTTTTAAGCCCCTGAGAGCCTGGCCAGCCCCCCAGGGTATAATGAAATCCTGTAACTCACAAGGTGAAACAAACAGCATTGTATACCTTAAAGAAAAACCAGAGCTGCAAGTCTGCACACAAACTGATGATGATATCAGTTTGTGGCCTGGGATTATAAGTGGGAGCCCCCAAAACTGCAATTTGAAGTCTCACCCATGGGGTGGATGTACCACCCAGGACTCTTTCCCAACTGGGACTCCAGATTGCTGTTAACAAGGGACTTCTCAGCACTGTTCAAGTTTGGGTGTAGGTTGTTGGCCCAGTTTCATGATATATATGCTGTTATTTCTCTCCATTGTTTCTTTTATTGATTGAATATTGAGATTAAGTCAAATAATCCTCTATAAAAAAAACTGAAATCTTTCTGTGTAATGAATGGTTTCTTTTGTTAACAGATTAAAAACTTTTGGCAAAAAAAAAAATTGGGGCAAAACAACTGTCCAATAAGACATTAAAGGAAGACTTCTGGAGTATTCTAGGAAAGATGCTGCTTTCTAGATAAAACAGAGCCTCAGTTGGAGAAAGATTTTTGCTCCTGACCTATCCTCCCTGCTTAGGATGCTGATGTGAGGACATGATGCTTGGAGCTATTGCAGCCCTTTTATGTTCATGAGGTAAATTGAAGATAATTGGCAGACTGGAAGGGTTTTAAAAGCCTAGGTTATCTATAACATGGTTAATTGCTGAACTAGCCCTGGAACTGGCTACCTCCAGTCTTCTGAATTGTTCTTTAAGTTTTTATGACTTCACTTCAGTCGCTCAGTTGTGTCTGACTCTTTGCGACCCCATGAATCGCAGCACGCCAGGCCTCCCTGTCCATCACCAACTCCCAGAGTTTACCCAAACTCATGTCCATCAAGTCGGTGATGCCATCTCATTCTCTGTCATCCCCTTCTCCTCCTGCCCCCAATCCCTCCCAGCATCAGGGTCTTTTCCAATGAGTCAACTCTTCACATGAGGTGGCCAAAGTATTGGAGTTTCAGCTTCAGCATCAGTCTTTCCAATGAACACCACAGGACTGATCTCCTTTAGGATGGACTGGTTGGATCTCCTTGCAGTCCAAGGGTCTCTCAAGAGTCTTCTCCAACACCACAGTTCAAAAGCATCAATTCTTCAGCGCTCAGCTTTCTTCATAGTCCAACTCTCACATCCATACATGACCACTGGAAAAACCATAGCCTTGACTAGATGAACCTTTGTTGGCAAAGTCTCTGCTTTTTAATATGCTATCTAGGTTGGTCATAACTTTCCTTCCAAGGAGTAAGCGTCTTTTAATCTCATGGCTGCAGTCACTATCTGCAGTGATTTTGGAGCCCCCAAAAATAAAGCCTGACACTGTTTCCCCATCTATTTCCCATGAAGTGATGGGACCAGATGCTATGATCTTAGTTTTCTGAATGTTGAGCTTTAAGCCAACTTTTTCACTCTCCTCTTTTACTTTCATCAAGAGGCTTTTTAGTTCCTCTTCACTTTCTGCCATAAGGGTGGTGTCATCTGCATATCTGAGGTTATTGGTATTTCTCCTGGCAATCTTGATTCCAGCTTGTGCTTCTTCCAGCCCAGCGTTTCTCATGATGTACTCTGCATATAAGTTAAGTTACTCTAATTAATTGTTGAAAGTGAAGTGAAGTCGCTCAGTCATGTCCAACTCTTTGTGACCCCATGGACTGTAGCCTACCAGGCTTCTCCGTCCATGGGATTTTCCAGGCAAGAATACTGGAGTGGGTTGCCAGTTAGCTGTAGTCAAAAGCATTCCTAACTGATACAGTGATCAAGTTTGTTAAAAGATATCCTTTTTCACTTTAGCTATGTTAATACATTCAGTCAGTTTATAGTCAAATATTAACTGACCTGGGATACAGTTTGAATATCTCTGCTTGATTTTTAATTTCACTTTCAGAAGCTATGCTAATTTCACTGATTTCTAATACCACTACACAAATCATGCAACCACCAACTGTGACAGCACTAAGAACTCACGTCTCCTTTCCCACACTCTTCTGCCTGACATGCTCTTTCCTTCAAATCCTTCCAAGTTGTGCCAGGTCACTGGCACTTCTGAACCAAAATAATCTCTTTCATCATGATAAACAGAACTGATTTCAACACTGAATGAATCAGAATGTAGCTGATGTTATCATCAAGAAAAGCTTCTGAATTCCATTTGTGGAAGTCTGGATATGGAGGTAAATAAAAGATGCTTTGGGTATTTGTTTTGGTGATCTGTTACCTGACAGGTATAAGATATAAAACAAGAGTAGTTCTACACTTCTGTTTGTCCTATCTGTTCTTTATTCCTTTTTTTCCTCTTTTTCTATCTTCCCTTGTACTATTTTGTATGAATCTATTTTATCCCCTCTATTGACCTACTCAATCTCCAGACTGTTCCAAATTTGTTGGAAACTACAAACAAACATATCCAAGAACTCCAGTGAATAACAAGCAGCACAAACACAAAGAAAACCAAATCATGGCACTATGGAATCAAATTTCTCAAAACTAGTGATACAGAGAAAATCTTAAGACTAATCTCTGGTTTTTCATCAAAAACCATGCAAACCAAAAGACAGTGGAACAACATCCTTAAAGCATTGGAAGAAAAACACCATCAACCCAGAATTTTATATCCAGTGTAAATTGTGCTTCATTGTTATGGATTGCTGAAGATAAATGAAGAATACTTAACTGCCATTCACTGCTCTTTAACAGCTTTTTGTTTTTAACCATGGATTCATAGACTAGGTACTGAAAAAAAGAATGGGACATGTTCTATCTGCTGTCCTGCCCATATTCTCAGCACTATAACTGCACAACTTCCTTCTATTTGGTATAACATTAAAATACCTGTAAAAAGGAGAAGGAAAAAAAGTTGTGTGAATTAACATGTTCTGCATAATGCCTTTTCAACCTTTTCTCCTATTTCCACTAAGTTTGTCTCTTTAAAAAAATCTCTCTCCCTGACCTATACAGGCCTCTGCTATGGGGGTGATGGCCAGTCCTGGTGTCTGAGTGATTCCCTGGGCCCAGCAAAGGGACCAAGTTTCCAGAGCCTTGAAGACAAGGGGTAACACCCCAAAATACGGACTCATTTTCCACTCTACCTTCATTGGCCGAGCAGCTGCCAAGAACAAAGGTCGCATCTCCCGATACCTGGCAAACAAATGCAGTATTGCCTCACGAATCGATTGCTTCTCTGAGGTGCCCACCAGTGTTTTTGGGGAGAAGCTTCGAGAACAAGTTGAGGAGCGGCTGTCCTTCTATGAGACTGGAGAGATTCCCCGAAAGAATCTGGATGTCATGAAGGAGGCAATGGTTCAGGCAGAGGAAGCGGCTGCTGAGATTACTAGGAAGCTCGAGAAACAGGAGAAGAAACGCTTGAAGAAGGAAAAGAAAAGGCTGGCTGCAATTGCCCTGGCTTCTTCAGAAAATAGCAGTGCCCCGGAGGAGTGTGAGGAGACAAGTGAAAGACCCAAAAAGAAGAAAAAGCAAAAGCCCCAGGAGGCTCTTCAGGAGAATGGAATGGAAGACCCATCTGTCTCTTTTTCCAAACCCAAAAAAAAGAAATCTTTTTCCAAGGAAGAGCTAGTTAGTAGTGATCTTGAAGAGACAGCTGGTACTGGAAGTCTTCCCAAGAGGAAGAAATCTTTTCCCAAAGAGGAAACAGTTACTGACCCTGATGAGTCAGAAAACAAGAGGGTCCCCAAGAAAAAGCGGAAATTGTCCAAGGAGGAGCCACTCAGCAGTGGACCTGAAGAGGCTGCTGCCAGCAAGAGCAGTGGCTCCAAGAAAAAGAAAAAGCTCCGAAAGCTATCCCAGGAAAGTTAGAATGGACATCTTCCTAGTGGGACATAACTTACAGAGGTATTCCCCATCCCATCCCCTAGAGCCCAATAAAAATTAAAAAAAAAAAAACTCTGCATGTGGTTTACAGTTGGAATGTTAATAAGGTCAGAGAGAGGTCCACTTCTAGAGACAGGATTGTAAATTATTTATCCTGGATGCTGTGTTCTGGATTGGACCTTGTCCACATGATGTCTGGCTAGGCAGATAAAAAAAAAAACTCCAGGAAGAATACAATAGGCATTACAATACTAATTACCCAGCCTCTGTGATGATTCCATTGGAGCAGACCTCACTGGTTGGCAAACATTAACAGAGTCATTGCACATTTATTATGCATGAGGAAGGTGAAGCTTCATGACAAAGGTCAATGAATAAGAGAATAGTCTCTGTGTAAGGCAGGATAAAAATTGGCTTGGGACAAATCTTTCTCTCTCCCCATTGGACCATTCACAATCATTCTTCCTCATCCAAAAATTGTTACAGTCTTTATTTTACCAATTAGACAGAAAGGAATAAACATTTAGAAGTCAGTTCTTCTGATCCCTCCCTATCCTATGCACACCACACATGCAGAGAAGCTACTCTTTTCACAGTATTCTAAGTACTTCACAAAGGGCTTTACAGCAGCATTTAATATTCACAACCTTAGGAGGAGGAAACAATTATTATTAACTCCATTTGACATACAAGCACACTGAGATATAAGAATCTTGTCCAAAATCACACAGCTGGTAACCGGCAGTGCTGGGATTTGCATCCATATCTGCTGGGCCTCAAAGATCCCTGCTTTTTCTGCCACACAAGTGCACTCAGCTCCACCTTCCAATAAGCACTTACAGAGTCAACTACCTTTTGGCTTCACGCCAACAGGTTGGCGTTCTCAAAGTCACTTACTTGGATGAGAAAAACTACTCTTTCTGTCAGGTGATTGAGCATGTATTCTACCTATGAAAGAAGAACATAAATGAAGAGCTGTGAACCATTTTCAAAGTACTGGGTCAGCACTCATCTCATAAAGAAGAATGCTATTGTGATGCCCCAGATTCAATGACTAGATGTTCACAGAGAAGTCTTCCATGAGAGAAAGTCCTATGGTCTCTGGAATTCTTCTGTGAATGAGCCTGGCTGGACGCAGCTTTCTACAGCCTCTTAGGGTGGCAGGGATCTCCCCAGCAAATTAACTGTTTCTAGTTGTCTCAGTAGGGGCTCCTGATCCATACTGCAGAGTCTTACTTATCAGTCCCATTCTTGGGATGGGGACATGGGTACAAGGCAGATAAAGAAGGTTTACAAAGAGGAAGACACTGGGGAAACTGGAAATGTCAAGAGTGTGCATTCCTTTTTGTAATTAAAACAAGGCATGTGCCATCTGCAGCAACATGGATGGACCTAGAGATTGTCATACTGAGTGAAGTAAGTCAGACAGAGAAGGAGAAATATCATATGACATCCCTTATATGTGGAATCTAAAAAGAAATGATACAAATGAACTTACCTACAAAACAGAAAGAGACTCACAGACTTAGAAAATGAACTTATGGTTGCCAGGGAGAAGGGATAGTAAGGGAGATTGGGAAGGTTGTATCATATACACACTGCTATATTCAAAATGGATACCCAACACGGACCTATTGTATATGTGCCAGCCTGGATGGGAGGGGAGTTTGGGGGAGAATGGATACATGTATATGTATGGCTGAGTCCCTTCCCTGTTCACCTGAAACTATCACAACATTGTTAATTGGCTATACCCCAATACAAAATAAAAAGTTTAAAGTTTGGGAAAAAATAAATAAATAAAACAAGGCATGTGCTAGTAAAACTTAATTTGTAAGAAGTGGACCAAATGTGTTGAATGTTTACAATTTCTCACCTGAGCTCCAGCCTTAAGACAATATTTGTTTTTAAACTTTCCATATTTTCCAGAAGATCTATGAGGACCATAATTCCACAGTGGTGTGGTAAAAGATCTCCTGACTAAGGGTTAGGAGACTCCTGTTCTATTTCTGACTTTGCCACTTTTTAGCTGTGTGGAAAGTACCTTGGACAAGCACTTAACCCTCTCTGGACTTCAGTTTCTTAGCTACTAGGTAAGGAATTTGGACTAGAGAATCGCTAACATTCTATGCTTCTATGATAACAGAAATCTCAAAAACACAGGTTGGAGGCCTTCAAAGGAAACAAAAAACCTATTCTCCCAGATTATATTCATCCAGGCCAGTTTTATTTAAACTATTTTAGGGACTTCCCTGGTAGTCCAATGGTTAAGAGGCTGCCTTCCAATGTATGGGACACAGGTTTGATCCCTGGTCCAAGAAGATCCCACATGTCTCAGAGCAACTAAGCCCGTGCACCACTACTACTGAAGCCCACATGCCCTAGAGCCTGTGCCCTGTAGTAAGAGAAGCCACTGCAAGGAGAAGGCCATACCAGCACCTAAGAGTAGCCCCCACTTACTGCAACTATGCAAAGCCCGCATGCAGCAATAAAGACCCAGCACAGCCAAAAATAAATTGATTAAATTATTTTTTAAAATGTTTTGGTTTTATTCCCTGTTTTCCCTGAAGCTCTGGAATGGAAAGGTATAAATCACCTTAAAAAAAAAGAGCAACAAATATCTTTTTTCCCACCTTTGGAGAAATGTCTATTCAAATCCTTTCCCCATTTTGGGGGGGTGGGTTCTGAAATTTTTATTTTAGTTTTTTTAAATTATTTTATTCAAGTACTTTTTTTTTTTTATTTTTATTTTTTTTTTATTTTTATTAGTTGGAGGCTAATTACTTTACATCATTACAGTAGTTTTTGTCATACATTGAAATGAATTAGCCATGGATTTACATGTATTCCCCATCCCAGTCCCCCCTCCCACCTCCCTCTCCACCCGATCCCTCTGGGTCTTCCCAGTGCACCAGGCCCGAGCACTTGTCTCATGCACCCAACCTGGGCTGGTGATCTGTTTCACCCTAGATAATATACATGTTTCAATGCTGTTCTCTTGAAACATCCCACCCTCGCCTTCTCCCAGAGTCCACAAGTCTGTTCTATACATCTGAGTCTCTTTTTCTGTTTTGCATATAGGGTTATCGTTACCATCTTTCTATATTCCATATATATGTGTTAGTATACTGTAATGGTCTTTATCTTTCTGGCTTACTTCGCTCTGTATAATGGGCTCCAGTTTCATCCATCTCATTAGAACTGATTCAAATGAATTCTTTTTAATGGCTGAGTAATATTCCATGCTGTATATGTACCACAGCTTCCTCATCCATTCGTCTGCTGATGGGCATCTGGGTTGCTTCCATGTCCTGGCTATTATAAACAGTGCTGCGATGAACATTGGGGTGCACGTGTCTCTTTCAGATCTGGTTTCCTTGGTGTGTATGCCCAGAAGTGGGATTGCTGGGTCATATGGCAGTTCTATTTCCAGCTTTTTAAGAAATCTCCACACTGTTTTCCATAGTGGCTGTACTAATTTGCATTCCCACCAACAGTGTAAGAGGGTTCCCTTTTCTACACACCCTCTCCAGCATTTATTGCTTGTAGACTTTTGGATAGCAGCCATCCTGACTGGCGTGTAATGGTACCTCATTGTGGTTTTGATTTGCATTTCTCTGATAATGAGTGATGTTGAGCATCTTTTCATGTGTTTTTTTTTGCCATCTGTATGTCTTCCTTGGAGAAAAGTCTGTTTAGTTCTTTGGCCCATTTTTTGATTGGGTCATTTATTTTTCTGGAGTTGAGCTGGAGGAGTTGCTTGTATATTTTTGAGATTAATCCTTTGTCTGTTGCTTCATTTGCTATTATTTTCTCCCAATCTGAGGGCTGTCTTTTCACCTTGCTTATAGTTTCCTTTGTTGTGCAAAAGCTTTTAAGTTTCATTAGGTCCCATTTGTTTATTTTTGCTTTTGTTTCTAAAATTCTGGGATGTGGTCATAGAGGATCCTGCTGTGATTTATGTCGGAGAGTGTTTTGCCTATGTTCTCCTCTAGGAGTTTTATAGTTTCTGGTCTTACATTTAGATCTTTAATCCATTTTGAGTTTATTTTTGTGTATGGTGTTAGAAAGTGATCTAGTTTCATTCTTTTACAGGTGGTTGACGAGTTTTCCCAGCACCACTTGTTAAAGAGGTTGTCTTTTTTCCATTGTATATCCTTGCCTCCTTTGTCGAATGGATAAGGTGTCCATAGGTTCATGGATTTATCTCTGGGCTTTCTATTCTGTTCCATTGATCTATATTTCTGTCTTTGTGCCAGTACCATACTGTCTTGATGACTGTGGCTTTGTAGTATAGTCTGAAGTCAGGCAGGTTGATTCCTCCAGTTTCATTCTTCTTTCTCAAGGTTACTTTGGCTATTCGAGGTTTTTTGTATTTTTAAGGATAACTTAAAATGTATCACAGTTTTCCCAATTCTATGGTCTAGGGTCCTCTTTTGATCTTCTTGCACCCTTCTCCTACCTCCATCATCCCCCTAAAAGAAATGACTCATCTCCATGTCCTCCACCTCCTGAATGATTCTCAGGTAATAACTTCTGTGGTCTCCAGCAGAATATGCCCGACATCCACTCATACCAGGGCCGGAACGTGGGTCTGTTCCTTGTTGCACAGGACACATACTGCTTGCCTGGAGTTCACTCCCTTGCATTTCCTTCTTTGAAGAATCCTCTGTTTTCCTGAATTCACTGTCAACATTTAATTGCCAGTTTATGAATGGTACAGAAATTGGTAAACTAGATTCTGACCTTTAAAATCTATTGAGTGTACCCAGGGGGCATAGGGAAAAGAGGGGGTGTCTTATACTTTGTGCCCTAACAGGCAATTATTTCCTATGATCTTCTTACTAAGTAACCGCCATGCCCAGATTCAAAGAGCTGAGCTGATACTTTAGGAGGCCTAGGAATGACTAATCACACTTTCAGATTTCCTAGTCATTTATGAAGAGTTAGAACCTTGATCCCTGAGCTGAATGATGGGCAAGAGTCTTCCCTTTGGATTTGACTTCACAAGGGGAGAGAGGCAGGCCTGCCTGGAGGAGGTAGGTCACACAGGTTCTGACTGTTCCTGTTCTTTTTCTCCAGAAGGCGGGATCCCTTCCAACCATAACTAGAACTATAAGGGCCTGGGAGGTTGAACTGTAAGTCCCTGGAGGGCAAAGACCACACTATATTGGTTTGTTCAGTTCAGTTCAGTTCAGTTCAGTCGCTCAGTCATGTCTGACTCTTTGTGACCCCATGAACCACAGCACGCCAGGCCTCCCTGTCCATCACCAACTCCCGGAGTTCACCCAAACCCATGTCCATTGAGTCGGTGATGCCATCCAACCATCTCATCCTCTGTCGTCCCCTTCTCCTCCTGCCCTCAATCTTTCCCAGCATCAGGGTCTTTTCTGCAACTAAAGATCCCAAATGCCACAACTAAGACCTGGTGCCGCCAAAACTAAACAATCAATCAGTCAAACAAAAACCTCTCTCTTGCCAGGCAACAAAAGCAAAAAATAACAAACGGGACTATATCAAACTTAAAAACAACAACAAAAATGTTTAAAAACTTCTGCATATCAAACGAAACAGAGTAAAAAAAAAAAAGCAACCTACTAAAAGGGAGAAAACATTTGTAAACCACGTATCTGTTAAGAGGTTAAAACCCAGAATATAGAAAGAATTCCCAGAGCTCAACAATAACAACAACAAATAACCTGATTTTTAAATTGGCAAAGGACTTGAATAGACATTTTTCCAAAGAAGATATACAAATGGCCAATAAGCATATGAAAAGACACTCAACATCACTAATAATAGGAGAATTGAAAATCAAAATCCCATTGAAGTATCACCTCACACCTGTTAGGATGACCACTATAAATTAAAAAAAAAAAAAAAAAAACAGAAAATAACAAATGCTGGTACAGATGTGGAGGAAAGGTAATCCTTGTGCACTGTTGATGGGAATCAAAAAATTAGACATAGAACTACCATACAACCCAGCAATCCTACTTCAGGGCACATATCCAAAATAATTGAAAAGAGTATCTTGAAGAGATATTTGCATGCCTCTGTTCATTACACCATTATTCATAATAGCAAAAAGGTGGAAGCAACCTAAATGTCCAGTGATGGATGAATGGATAAAGAAATGTGGTATATACATAAAATGGAATATTGTTCAGTCTTTGAAAAGAAGGACATTTTGTCATAGGCTACAACAATGGATAAGCCTTGAGGACATTATATTAAATGAGATAAGTCACAAAATGATATGGTATGACTCCACTTATAAGAGGAACCTAGAGTAGTCAAACTCAGAGACAGTAAGTAGAATGGTGGTTACCAGTGTGCTAGAGGAAGGGGGGCTTCCCTGGGGACTCAGACAGTAAAGAATCTACCTACAACGCAGAGACCTGGGCTGGATAGATTCCCTGGAGGAGGGCATGGCAACCCACTCCAGTATTCTTGCCTGGAGAATCCCCATGGACAGAGGAGCCAGGTGGGCTACAGTCCATGGGTTGCAAAGAATCGGACATGACTGAGTGACTAAGCACAGCACACAGCACAGAGGAAGGGGAAAGGGAGTTGTTCAATAGGTAGAGAGTTTCAGTTTTGCAAGACAAAAAGGTCCTAGGGATCTATTACACAACACTATGCATCAGTAGTTAACACTACTGCATCATACACGCAAAAATGGCTAAGGCAGTAAATTTCGTTTTGTGGTTTTTTCACAATAAAAAAAATGACTCTCTTTTGCTAGCAGACTGCTCTAGACACTCTCGGTGCTGGCCTGATGATGTAAATGGCCATATTGGGTAAGCCCTCATTACAAGGAACTGCAGGCAACTTCCAGAAATCATGAGTGGCATCAACTGACAGGCATTAAGAAGCTAAGACCCTCGGTCAAGGAAATGAATGAATTCTGCCAATGCTAATGACTTTGAGCTTGCAAGTGGACTCTTCCTCGGCCAAGCTGCCACATGAAGATACAGTCTGGCTGACACCCTGAGCATGGTTTAGCACCCAGCTAAACCATGCCTCAACTTCCAAAAGACAGAAACCGTGATGATAAATGCATGTAGTTTAAGCCACCAAGTTTGCAGTAATGTGTTATGTGGCAATAGCTAACTACCACAAAAGCAATGGTATAACACAACTTGCTTTCAAATAACTACCTTTCTGTTGTGGAACCATGAAACAAAGTGTCCAAGATAGGAAGCAAAGGCCATTGGGACAGCAAGACCAGTCTTAGCTTTGGAATATGTCCATGTCTTTGCCTAAAGGTCACTCAGCCCCTATGCCTGGTTTCCAGGGAGCAATCCCTGTGGATTTACCACAATTGCCAATGTTCCAGCCTCCTGACAAGGAGCACCAGAAAGGAAGAAAGGAGGCATGATCATCTCTCTTGAACTTCAACCAAAGGGTCTCAGTGGTCTCTCTCCAACACAATTTTTTATGATCCTCAGCAAGAGCCCCATGGAGGGCAAGAGTGACAGCCTGGGATGGATTCAGGCTAGGATGGCAAACACATTCCATCTTATAAACAGATAGGGGCAGCTTGGGATGGCTTCTTGCAGCAGGACAATGCCTCTGCTCCAGTCTTCTGATACAGCTTTTCATTCCCAGCCTTGCTACAGATATTCCTTGTGGCGCAGGTCACAAATGAGCACAGCTGGGCATGTTCCTGGGAATTAAAATATAATCACCCCTATATCTACATATTTCCAAACAGCATTTACCACCTCCAATCTCTGTCTCTGGCCAAGGAACATCCTAGCCCCACTTCTTTCTATGGTGAAAGCAATGGACACTTTCTGACCATCTGGCTCTCGCTTCCTTCCATGTGTGTGTAGTAGTGGTGATTTTGAGGAGGGGGGAGGTGATATCATCAGAGGTAGGCAACAGCAGTGATTGAGAGGATATAGGCCATCTGAGCTGTGGCTATGGAGAGCCAGAAACCCTAAGGTGGTCAGTCTTTCCCGCAAGTCAAAGTCATTGTCTCATACCTCCGTATCTTCCCAGGTGTGCCAACAGAAAGGAAAGCACTTTCTTGGTGCCAATGAGAAAAGACTCTGATTGGTATGGCTTGGATCACAATATTGACCAAGGGAGTGGCATGTTCTGATTAGCAGCTCCCCGACCAAGAAAAGGGCTTCCCAGGTGACGCTAGTGGTAAAGAATCTGCCTGCAGGAGACAGAAGAGACAGGGGTTCAATCCCTGGATTGGGAAGATCCCCTGGGGAAGGAAATAGCAACCCACTCCAGTATTCTTGCCTGGAGAATCCCATGGACAGAGGAGCCTGGTGGGCTACAGTCCGTAGGGTCACAAAGAGTTAGCACACACGCATGACCAAGAAAAAGCATCTAGCTCTGTGTGTGTGTGTGTGTGTGTGTGTGTGTGCACTAAGTCGCTTCAGTTGTGTCCAACTCTTTGCGACCCCATGGACTGTAGCCCACCAGGCTCCTCTGCCCATGGAATTCTCCAGGCAAGAATACTGGAGTGGGTTGCCATTTCCTTCTCCAGGGGATCTTCTGACCCAGGGATCGAACCTGTGTCTCTTATGTCTCCTGCACTGGCAGGAGGGTTCTTTACCACTAATGCCACCTGGGAGTAGGGGGAAATAACTTTTCAAAAGCAGGAAATGCTGTTCTGGGAAACAAATATCTGCCCATCACAAACTGTGATCTTCTCTCTCACTCAATATACATTTCAGGTGGTACCACAGGGTCCTGGTTCCTGTCATACCTGTGCTTCTTGCAATGAGCAGTGAATTCTCCTTCTGCCTAAGCCAGTTAGAATGGGGTAACCTCACTTGCAAACAAGAGGCCTGGTTAATACCTCGCTCATTACTGACCAGGTTCTTTCAAATGCGGCCTAAAGTCATATAATACTTTACATTTACAAAGAGAAGTCTTACAGTTTTCATGGTTTACTCCCAAAGATGGAAGAGCTTTCCATGTCCTAAATTGTAATCTCTCAAAATGAAAGAAAGGTAAAGAAAAGAAAGGAACGTATCTTGGCCAGTAATTCAACTACACATCAATAAAAAATAAATTTGAAAAAAAAAAAGAAAAGTCTGGCCCCAAACAAGATGATTTCTTGGAGGTGGTTGTATTTATTCATTGGTCATTCTCACAGGTTATCACCCACCTGTGTTACGTAGCAAGAAAAACACCCTCTGAGAAAGATCTATTATAACCTGTGGAACACAGACATGTTACCAAAATTTAGATAATTCAAGCTAGAATGAGCACATCTAGAGAGTCATCTCAAATTATACTTTCAGGTACTGATAGCCTGAAGTTTTAGAGTGTTTCTCTGGGTCCAGACCAACAAAATTACATCTCTGCTTACCTAGTAATTTCACTTTTAGGAAACTACATAAGAAAACAATCAGAAAGCTGGGCTAAAACTTGGATAAAAAGATGTTTATCAAAGTATTATTTATCACTGGAAAAACACCTGAGTCTTCAACAATAGAATGGTACAATAAATTACACACAATGCAACTCTAAGGAGTCATTATATATATTTAATTTAGATACACTCACTGACATGGAAAAATACTCTATACTATTAATAGTAATAATGCTAACAATTATACCAGGTGCAATGCTAAGTATTTCTTTTCATTGGGGGGGGCACACACCACACTATTTGTGGAATCTCAGTCCCCCAACCAAGGACTGAAGGCCAGGCCCTTGGCAGTGAGAGTGCAGAGTCCTAACCACTGGACCACCAGGGAATTCCCACTGGGTACTTTATATGTATTACTTGCTTAATCCTCACAACAATTACCATATGAAGGATACTATTAATATTTTCTCATTACAGATGAAGAAACAGTGACTTAACAAGGTTATGTAGTGACGTAATCACACAGTTGGGGAGTGTGTAAGGACAAAGCTGTAGTAGATAAGAAAGTGAAAGTGAAGTCAACCAGGCTCCTCAGTCCATGGAATTTTCCAGGCAAGAATACTGGAGTGGGTTGCCATTTCCTTCTCCAGGGGAATCTTCCCGACCCAGGGATTGAACCCGGGTCTCCTGCATTGCAGGCAGACACTTTTACTGTCTGAGCCACCAGGGGAGCCCAGTAGATAAGAAGCTACTACACTATTCAGCAGGAGAGGCATTATAGATACATGATTCCAACTTTTTATTACATAGGCATAACCCACATAGGTTATTTTTAAAATATTTTTAAGTGAATACAAGCAAGCACAGACCAGTCAGAATGGATGCTGCAACCAATCAGAATGGAAACCAGGAGTAAACAACCCAAATGGCCATCTGAGTTCAGTAAGCCTTTGCTGTGTAAGGGAAAATCCTGAAGTGTAGTGGCTTAAAACAAGCATTCTATTGACTCACGATTTTGTGAGTTGATAACATGGGCTGGGAACAGTGAGTAGGTTTTTCTACTGGTCTTACCTAGGATCACTTGTGTAGTACAATCATTTGACAGCTCGACTGGGACTAAATGGTCCAAGATGGTGTCACTTATGTATCTGGCCTTACAAATGCATGAGATCTTTCATCCTCAAGGAGGCTAGCTCTAGTTTCCTCATATGGCAGCAGCAGCAATCCAAGAAAGCAGAAGCAGAAGCTTTATGATCTCTTGAGGTCTTGCTTAGAAGTTGTACACCACCACTTTTACTGTATTTTATTGGTCAAGGCAAGTCACAAAGCCAGTCCAAATTCAAGGAGTGGGGAAACAGACTCCACCTCTTGATGGGAGGAGCTTCAATGAATTTGTGGCCATTTTAATTCACTACACTGTACATACCAACTTAACATCAGCCCTACCCATGTAGGTACATAGAAAAGACTAGAAAGAAATCAGCCTACTATTTGGAATTATTATTAACTTTTTCTTTTTCTGCACTTATCCAATCTTCCTAATCAATATGCATTATTTTTATAAACAGAAAAAAAATCTATGACACCTTCCATAATAGTTTAATAGAGCAAATTGGACAGCTTCACTTTGGCATGGAAATCAACAGTATTCCTTCTTTCCTAGTTCTACCATTTCCTAGCTGTGGCAGTTTTGTAGCCCTCTGAGCCTCTGGTTTCCTCTATTGCAAAGATGGAGCTAACATTAGCTATTTCACAAGACAGCTGATATCAAATGAGACAATAACTGTAAAACATCCATGATGTCCCTGGCCATTTCCTTTCCTGCTACTCTTCTCTCCTCTCAGACCTCTTCAGTTATAGGAATTATCTTTCTGATAAAGATTAAATCTGGTTATAGTAAACTACAAATATATCTCTAAAGTAAACTGCATGCCCTAAGGGCTTCTTTCAAAACTTAGACCTACTTTATTATAAACCCCCAAGTACCTAGCATAAGAGTCAATAAATAGTTGTAGATTTGTTGACTCATTAACCAAACAAAAGTTTTCCAAATGCTAGGCAGTTAACCTCTTTCTATGCAGTTTTAAATTTAATTCCACTATCAGGAGCGGGTAATGTTGGTCACTCATGGCATCTATCTATTCCTGACAATGAAAAAACTAACTTGATTCATAAAGAAAATTCACATTTCTTAGGGTTCTAAGCTTGTGCAAAAAACACAATCAATGAGCTTTTTCTAGCCACCTATTTTTCTGAAGGGGCTCTTCTTGTCACAATGGCAAAGTGAAGCATAAGAACATGAAACTGAAACCAGAAAAGCAGAAAAAATAGAAAAACATATATTATGTGTTTTAATGACAAACAACCATTATTCTAAAAGACTAAGCAGACCACATTGAAAACGGCCTTGTTTTTGCTTCAAGGAGGCAGTTATTATTAATGCTTAGTCACAGAGTTCTAACTTACTGTTAGTACTGATTCTGTAACAAGCTCTCCTGGGTCTTCCCACAACACAAAGTAGAGGAAGGAAGGGCCTATGTATGGTCATCCCAAGTGCAATGGTGTCAGGAAACACTACCTAAAGTGGCTTAGGCAGATGAGAATCAATGCTATTTTTAAATATGTTTGAGAAACACACTTCATAAACTCTCACAATGACTCACTAGGCATGATATCCCCAGAGGGTGGGAAGGGGAGCTACTTTTGCTTTCTTTTCTACCTACAGGATACTGCAAGCAGAGTCTGTTAGGTTGAATGTTGGGGGAGGGGTCACTTGGTGATAATCCAACCTACAGACTGAAAACATTGCAGGCCCCCTTTACACTTTCACTCTGACTCAGTCAGGAACCCAGGCTGGGCAGTCAAAGCACGGCCCTCAAAAAAAAAAAAAAAAAAAAGCAGGGCCCTCAGAAGGCCTGTCTGGGAAGGTGGTTTGTAAATAAAAACCTGTATCTGCAAAAGGAAGGAGTACTTGCTCCAGTGGGTATAATTCAGGAAGAGCTATAATCTAATCCAACAGTTCTCAAACATTTCCTCTCAGGACATTTAAAAACTATTGAAAAATTCTAAAAACTAACCTTTGAAAATTCTAGAAAACACAAGAATAAACAAACACACCTTCCTTTAGTCACCAAAGCAACGATGTCATCACACATCCTGCAAATTTGTAATTACTTCAAAATAAAAAGTTTTAAAGGAGGGGAGAAGAAGGGCAGGGAATGAGCAAGGAGGGAATATAACAACTTTAAACAGCAATGGAAACCAGAAGATAGATGTCATCAATATGCTGACAGAAAAGAACTTCCAACCTCAAATTCGTTCAAAGTGAAATAAATCCTCCAAGAACTTTAGGATAACTGAAAGACATATTTAGACAAGCAAAACAGAAAATGTTATAAGAGCGGACCCTCACTAAATGCAAGTCAGAAGGAGTGTACCTCAGGCTGAAGGAAAGTGTTTCCAAAGGAAAGCCAGAGATTTTAAGAAAAAAATAAAAATGAAAAAAGTAAGAAAGAAAACATTGTTAACTCTACAAATTACCAGCAGAGGGGGAAAGAATTATTAAGGAAACCAAATAGCTTACTTTGGGAAATTATAGAAAACACAAGAACATGCAAGCACACATTCCTTTAGTCATGAGAGCAATGACGTCATCATACATCAGTAATCTGGAAAATTCCAGCGAAACTAAGAAAGACAAATGAAACCCTATTATTACTATGAAGCTAGCTAGTTCTGAAATGATCTTGGGACCCACAGGGCCCCCCAGACAACCCTATGCGAGCTGCTACTCTAAACCTCTCATCCCCTCACCGCTCAAAGCCAGGTGTCTCCAAAGAAGAAACTGTCAGGTCGTTGGTCCAGGGCCCAAAGGGGAAGCTCTCTCTTCCTTTTGCAAAGGTCACTTAGGGGACGCCTAGGCTGGGAGGTCGGACTTTCGGGAAGCCTCCACCATGTGCCACGAGAGGGCGCCGCTAGAGAGCTCAGCCTAGCGCCTCGCCGCCCGCACCCCGCCCGCGCGGGCCAGGTTCACACAGGCGCCCGGAAAAGGAGGAGGCGCCCGGAAGAGGGGGCGGTCGCGTCCTCATTGGACGAGGCGCCTCCGCCTCACGTCCCGGGGCGGGGCTTCATCAGGCTAAAAAGCAGAGAGCCGGGCGGCAGGAACGCGCGCGGCTCCCGTTGCAGTGAGCTGCTTGTCTTACGTTGTTCGCCGAGGTTCGCCGGGTCATGGTGCCATCCTGACTGGGAAGAGGACGCTCCCGGGAGACGAATGAGGAACCACCTCCTCCTACTGTTCAAGTACAGGGGCCTGGTCCGCAAAGGGAAGAAAAGCAAAAGACGAAAATGGCTAAATTCGTGATCCGCCCGGCCACCGCTGGCGACTGCAGTGACATCCTGCGGCTGATCAAGGTAACGGGAAGCGCGGGCTCCTCCCGAGGCGGAGTTGGGGTCCTTGTGCCCCGCAGGCCCCCTTTTCTCCGCCTGCCTACCCACAGCCCGGCCAGGCGGCGCCGCTCCCGGCGAAACTCGGAACGAATCCCCGCCCCGCTCACCCCCTTCCGCCGAGCTGTCCGTGCCGGGGCCTCACTTAATTTTCTGCTTCTCTTCCTTTTTCTTATCTGCCTCAACCCAGGAATTGGCTAAATACGAATACATGGAAGAGCAAGTAATGTTAACTGAAAAAGGTAACGCATCAGTGGCAGGGCGGGGGACGAGCGTCTGGGGGACGACTTTCACCGACTCCAACACTGTCTCTGCCTCCCCTTCTTGCAGATCTGCTAGAAGACGGTTTCGGAGAGCACCCCTTCTACCACTGCTTAGTTGCAGAAGTGCCTAAGGAGCACCTGACTCCGGAAGGTAATCGCCCTGCCCTTCTAGAAGCCGAAGAGACCGAGTGTTGTGTAAGAGGTAGCGTCCGCTCTGTAGAAGCACTGACAACACAGGCTGAAGTTACTTAACTGAGAAATTGGCCAGAAATAATAGCCAGCCAGTGTTCAAAGTACTGAAAAAAAAAAAATAGATGTGCTGCACTTAATAATAGGGCGGGTTAAAAGAGCTCTTTAAGTATCAGTGCTGTGGAGACCCGGAAGAGTTTGAGCTGTTTATGTAAGTATCAGAATGCGGTGGAGACCCGGAAAAGTTAGGTATAAAGTCATTTGTTGTAAATTCAGTTTCATAAATGGTTCTTGTTTGACCCTAACGTAACCTTTTTTGTATCTGTGTTAAATTACATTTTTTTCTTTAATTTGTCCCAATCTTCAGGTTACAGTCTCTAGCTTCGCCATGTACATGGCCCTTCCGTGTACATGGATGGGCGGGGAGGTAACTAAAAGATCCTTTACACAATAAAGTAGATGATCATGATAAATGAGGTAAGGCCCTATTATCACACACTTAAAACACGGTAGATCAGAAGCTCCAATGTACTCGCTTCCTATTTGGGAAGGACTATAAGATGGCTAGAAAGTTTAATTTGAAACTTTTGCCTCCAATTGGAATTACAGACACCTATTAAGAGGAAGTCTGATGCTTTTTTCCTTTTTTTTTTTCTTTGTTTTTTTCTTTGTTGTTGTTGTTGTTGTTTTTCTTCCTGGTCATTGTTGAATGTCCAAAAGACAAAGCCAAAGGGGGAAGTTGTTGGGCCGGGTTGGGGGGTGATTAAGGGTTGTTTTTTTTTTTTTTTCCTGAGGTCATTTCCTCCTGCTAGAAAAAAAATGAACAAAATACATAAGGGATGAGGTACTTTCCAGAGGTATATGGATGTTACATAATACCTGAGTACCTCTACTTCTTCCGACTTACACACTGGGGAAAGCAAATTGAAAATGTGTGAATTGGAAGGCAAGTTCTGAAATTAAACCTTACTGTTTTGGCCTTATGTCCTGACCTTAAGGAAGCAGAGTTTCTAAACTACAAATACTTACTATTCTGAACTGCCGTGTAAACCTAACTTATTCCCAAGTCAACATACCAGTATATCAATAGGATGTGAATAATGTGTGTGTTTAAGACCATAGCACTTTCACTCTGGCAAGTAATGAAAGCATTCTCACTTCCTGAGTGTGAGATCCAACAGATCGCCAAGTGGCCAGTCCATGGTTTTAGCCGGGCTTCAGCTAGCTCTAATGTGTGCTTTTTGTGAAAACATGTTCTAAGAACAGTGAGATCATCCAACAGTGACCTGGATTGCACTAGCCTAAAAGTCAGAAGATAGTCCGGTCCAATGGCTACTTATTTTTATAATACATGCATGTTTATTTTTTTAAACTTATGATAGGCTTCTGATTTTGCACCTACAACTTTGACAGATTGTTTTTCATCCATAACTCATGTGATACTCTTATTACAGGACACAGCATTGTTGGTTTTGCCATGTACTATTTTACCTATGATCCATGGATCGGCAAACTGTTGTATCTTGAGGACTTCTTTGTGATGAGCGATTATAGAGGTATGGTTGAGTTCAGTAGGGGCACTCTAAAGAGAAATCGGGGCTTGAAGTCCTTAAAATAACTTTTTAAAATGGTACTTCTCATTCTTTTAGGCTTTGGCATAGGATCAGAAATTCTGAAGAAGCTAAGCCAGGTATGTCTTGGTGTTTGGTTTCCAAATTTGCAAGGGTTACTGGATTATTTGAAGGACTGAATTGAAATTGGGTCTTGGAAAGCAGGTGCACTGTCACTGAGTTCATTTTCCTCTCCCATGTTAACAGGTTGCAATGAAGTGTCGCTGCAGCAGCATGCACTTCTTGGTGGCAGAGTGGAATGAACCATCCATCAACTTTTACAAAAGAAGAGGTGCCTCTGATCTGTCCAGCGAAGAGGGATGGAGACTCTTCAAGATCGACAAGGAGTACTTGCTAAAAATGGCAGCAGAGGAGTGAGGAGTGCAGGTGTAGAAAATGACAGCTTCCATTCTATTTTAGAATAACTTCTCAACTTATCTTGCTTTCTCTCCTCTTTGTAGTGAAATAATAGAATGAGCACCCATTCCAAAGCTTTATTACCAGTGGCGTTGTTGCATGTTTGAAATAAGGTCTGTTTAAGATGGCAATCTTGTATACAGGTTGGAGTCAGATTTCTCTTTTAACATCTTTTGATAAACAACAGGTGGTATGATAATGTCTATGAAAAAAACTTCATTCTTGTGAGTCATTTAAATGTGTACAATGTACACACTGGTACTTAGAGTTTCTGTTTTGATTCTTTTTTTAATAAAGTACCCTTTGATTTAATTATCTGGTTTAAGCATTTCTACTGATTCTTTATTTCTTAGTCATTTTTCTTGCTGTTGAGTGCAAAATAAAAATGCCCAAGAAACAGAATAACTTTACAATTTTTAAAAAAGAGTTTTTAATCCAGTCTAAAGTGTGATGGTCAGGAGCTGTGTTGTGCCTGTATTCCCAATGTCTAGAAAGAAGCCAGGTGAATCCCAAGGTTTTATATGTAGCAACATATAAAATATGACTTTCTATTGATGATACTGTACACTTAACCCAACAGAATTTTCAAAAGCTTAGAAACTGAGGCCCCACAGCTAAAAAGCCCATTTGTTACACCAATAAAAGAGGTGGGAATGGGATTCTGAAACACTGGAAATTGGGAGGAAAAAAACATCTTGTTCACAACAACCTCATCCCACACAAAACACTAGGCTGAAGGGAAAGTAGATCATTTTGTCAGGCAGGAAGAAAAATTCCACATTTTGTAGGAACATGGTAAACTAAAAGGCTGGAGTACAGGCTGGAGTTGGACACAGGTACCAGTCAGGGAAATCACCATCCTATTTGGAGGACAAGTTTCTGGAACTGTGTTAACATCATGGACATCTATGCAGAGAAACCACAGGAGTGGTTAAAGCTGCTGGGGATGGGGTGAGAAGTAGCTAAGACCTTTCTCCAGGACTGAAAATTAAACTCCCAGAGAGGGCTGAGGAGGAGACAGATAGGTGAACTCCTTTTTATTACTCATGACACGGACCTAAATTCCTAAAGCCACTAATTCCCACAATAATGAACATGTTAGTTAATAATCACTGTACTGATTTCCAAGATGAATCTTTTCCAAAAGAATTCATCAGATAACTGAAAAGCAGTACTCAGTATCTTCTTTCTGTGTTCTCCAGGAAATAAATACTGGGCTTCTCACTCAAAGGAGGATTTTGGCCTGCATCCCTTGGTTTCAGTCTTTTGTGGCTTCCTAAATTAGAAGGCAACCATATATACAAGTAGGGTCCTGTACTGTATTTAACAGGAGAGCCTTGGGATTTATTGGTAGCTTAGAGAGTATGTCATGAAAACAGGATTAGAGTCAATTTTCAACCAGGGTCCTGCTAGGCTGGCAAGTAACTATAGGCGAGAAATGCTGGCAAGCATAAAAAGGGTTAATGAAACACAAGGAGCTTTGTGGGGAAAGAAGACATTTTGAAAATTGTGTTTTGGAAAGTGGGCCTCTTTGAGGAAAACAACTACATGCTGACTGTGGTTAAATATGTGAATAAATTAGATTAACCAAGGGAGTTACAATATAACTCTTTGTTTTCTCATCCTGCTTAGAGCTTAGCCCTAAAGGCCCAGTGTTGTCACCATGAAAGCTTTTATGAAGTTTTTGTGTCCACTTTAAAGAAGTCCCTTAAGTTTAAAACTTAGAAACTGAAATACCACAGCATCAGCCCACTGAATGTTCAACTCTTGTTACAAAGACACCTGTTTAAAAACAACTGAAAACAAATCTGCAAGCTTGAAATCACCAGGCAAGTAAGAAAGCATGTTCCAGGGAAATCAAAGGGAATAAAAAACAATGATAAATCTGAAAAAGTGGCAGGGTTCAGGGAGAGACTCCAGGTAAGCAAGACTTCTGTAAAGATAACTTTAAAATTACTGTTTTACTAATGTGTTATGCCTAACATCATTTGGGGAGAATAGTATTTCAGGCCTAAGAACTTGCCAGTTCTTACATAAGAATATTTTCTGGTTTTCACTGAGTAGTTTAAGAAAATAACTTATTTGCTAAGTTTATTATCTCCCTTAAAAGAATAAAATCATAATTCTTGATACAACTAAGCCAGGAAGTGGCTAGGTCTATCCACACATAGGCTCAGGAGACATCCAGCCACCAACCTGATTGATTAGAGGGTCAATAGTAGAGGGACGGTCTGTCATGGTCCAAACCAGAGCCCCAAATCATCAGCTGTGTAGATTTCACCAGGCAGCCTTTCTAGGGAAAGAAAGTGGAGTCTTCTTCGCAGAAATGCACAACCAACAATTTGGAAGAAACATAAGGTCTCATACCCACTCTACACAGTACTGTGAGTCCCCGGCAGGGCCTAGAATGATGACACATCTCTGTCCCTTGAGGCAAGGGGCTGCTCAGCAGCAACTGAGGGAGCTGGTCAGGCCCTGGGAGGCCCAGCCTCCTGTTCAGAATCTGCAGGTGGCCATGTCTGCTCCCAAGATTCTGTTTACTTAACTGGCCTCATCTTTGTCTCCCTGTTTCATCATGTCTTCCTGAGGATGGTCATGTCAGGGTGACTGTTTTATTCTCATCCCTTTTCTTTGTGCTGCTGGTCCAGGTTTCAAGCTAGTCAGCCGTCACCCACAACCCAGGCTGACAGGCCCACACCCTTATGGAGCCCACTCCACCCCCACTCCCATCCTTGCCATCATTGCCTTTGTTGCCTCTTCTATCAAAGGCCACTAACTGCACTTCCTTGCAAGGTTCTCCCAGCACCCTCTTGACCCTGTCACTTTCTTAGGGCTCACATTGACCCAGCAAATGTTTTTAGTAGCTTCCACATGGTTATCAACATAATAGTTCATAAAAGCTAACGTTAGTAAGTACTCACCAGGAACCAGGCATTCCATTTGACGTTTGTACAGTCATGATGTCATCTAATTCTCACGAACATCCTGTGAGGTAGATACTATTATTAGTTTCTTTTTATAATGAGAAACTAACCCTCAGAGAGGTTAAGTTGCCTAAGGCCACACAACTAGGCCTGGGAATCAAACTCCAAACCAAATTTCTCAAACCCCTGGGGGTTCACTGGCACATTCTCTCTCAGAATGATTGAATTTGGTGTTTCTTTTGGATTATAAGAATAATCAGTAGAGTTGGCCCTCAGTATCCGAGGGGGATTCTGGAATTTTTTTTCCAAATATTTTCCATTCACTGTTACTTGAATCCAATGATGCAGAACTCACAGATAAGGGAGAGCCAAGTGTATAAGCATTTTCTGGATCCTTGAAATCAGTAGTGCTCAGTACTGGCTGCACAGGACAATCACCTAGAAAGCTTTTAAGCAATACTAAAGCCCCACCCTGAGAGAATCTTAATTTAATTATTTCTTAATGTGCATTCCAAAGTAAAGCCAGGGCTGATGGCCACTGAGCTAGGTAATCACCTTGTAACCAAATCCCAGGCACAATTGTGAGGACAACCACTTCTGTCTGTGTTTATGCTGCTTGCCTTGATACCCCATCATTAACAGTGAACTCTTGCCAAGCAAAGACCAAGTAAAGTCACATCATACCTCATGACCCTGGAGAATTTTTAGATAAAAATGGCGAGAGAATTGTGTCAGCCAACTGCATACAGTGCTGAAACTGAAAACTGCCAGCAATACCATGCTCCTTTGCAAGCAGTCATTTCATTTCAGCAAAACATCTTCCCTCACATTAAATCAGTGTTGCTCACTTTAGTTTTGTTTGGTAGTTTTGTTTGTATTTGACTTGAAAATGTATATGGTTTCACAGCTGTATAGGAGCCATGAACATAAAATATCCATGTCTAGCTGTAGGTCTACAATAAGTAATATAATAATTTTGGAAGGAGGGAGGCTCAAGAGGGATGGGATATATGCATACATAATATAGCTGATTTACTTTGTTGTACAGCAGAAATTAACACAACATTGTAAAGCAATTATACTCCAATAAAAGTAATTTAAAATACACATATTTAAGAAAAGATAATTTCAATCACCACTGGGGCTCTGTAAGAATCCTTTCCTTTAAAAGGGATCCAAGTTACCCAAGTTGGAGAAACACTGCTGTGACCATAATGCAATACTGCCTACTTCTGATTAGTTAAAAAATAAAAGGCCAGTGGCATCAGAGGGAAGACTTTACCCACCGAGCTCCAATGTGATCAGATTTAGGCTTGATTTACAGCAAAAATATTTCATAGATAATATGCTTTTTTTTCCATCAAGAAGCATATAACATTTGATTATCTCTTTTTGTGATGCTAGCAGTCAACGATGTCAATACTGAAATTCACTGGGAATTTCAAAATGTGGTATTCTTATCATTCCTTCTTCATTCCTTAGCTAAAACACTTCTATAAAAAGAACTTTCTCCTCTCTTGTATTTTGTTGCCATGAAGTACAATTCACCCAGAGAAAGCATGATACATGCTTGATTCTTGTTATTTACTAGATTGGAAAAGAATGGATTGGCTTTCTGGCATCTTCCAATTAGGTTTTCTTCCCCCAAGTACCTTTATTAACTCATGGACTTGAAACATTTCCTGTGTCTTAAATCGTTGACATTATTTTTCTAACTGAAGCTCAGACTGCTTTAATTGTCCAGTGAGAGCTTCTTCAAGTTGGCCTCAGAATCCATTGCCCATGACCCCAGAAGCCTTTCTTTGTTAGCTTCCTGACTTTTAAGATATCCCAGGTTCATCTTGTATATTTCTCAGCCCAGACCTGACATCAGTTCAGTTCAGTTCAGTTCAGTTGCTCATTCATGTCTGACTCTGCAACCCCATGGACTGCAGCACGCCAGGCCTCCCTGTCCATCACCAACTCCTGGAGCCTACTCAAACTCATGTCCATCACATTGGTGATGCCATCCAACCATCTCATCCTCTGTCGTCCCTTCTCCTCCCGCCTTCAATCTTTCTCAGCATCGGGGTCTTTTCCAATGAGTGGGGTCTTTTCCAATGAGTCGGCTCTTCACATCAGGCAGCCAAAGTATTGGAGTTTCAGCTTCAGCATCAGTTCTTCCAATGAATATTCAGGACTGATTTCCTTTAGGATTGACTGGTTGGATCTCCTTGCAGTCCAAGGGACTCTCAAGAGTCTTCTCCAACACCACAGTTCAAAAGCATCAATTCTTTGGCACTCAGCTTTCTTTATAGTCCAACTCTCACATCCATACATGACTACTGGAAAAACCATAGCTTTGACTAGATGGACCTTTGTTGGCAAAGTAATGTCTCTGCTTTTTAATAAACTGTCTAGGTTGGTCATAACTTTTCTTTCAAGGAGCAAGCGTCTTTTAATTTCATGGCTGCAGTCACCATCTGCAGTGATTTTGGAGCCCAAAAAAATAAAGTCTCTCACTGTTTCCATTGTTTCCCCATCTATTTGCCATGAAGTGATGATGCCATGATCTTAGTTTTCTAAATGTTGAGTTTTAAGCCAACTTTTTCACTCTCCTCTTTCACTTTCATCAAGAGGCTCCTGACATCAATGGTGAGGTAATCCTGAGCTTCTGAGGTTTCCAGGAAGCAACATTTACTGAGAGTAGTGGTCACAGTTCTGTCTTGACAATGACGTGGACACAGCAGACTGGTGGCATTCACCTCCAGCTTGGCTCAGGGAGCCTTCCACCAGCTGTGTGGCCCAGGGCTGTCTTCTTCCACCTGGGTATTTATCCTGCTTTCTTTCATCCAGTGAATCAATAACAAAAAACAACAAAAGTGGTTACAAAACAGCTAAATCCACAACAACAATGATACTTGTTTGCAGAGCAACACCATCCATCCAGAGGCAGTTTGGATCTGGTGGAAAGAACCCTCCACTTGGAGGCAAAGGAAACTAAATTTGATCCTGGCTCTTCTTCATTCGTAGGTATAAAAAAAATTTCATTTACAGAACTAAAAATAAACTACCTCCTAGCTGCTATGAGGACTAAATAAGACTATGACTGTGGAAGTGCAGGATGTACATGATTAATATATTCTACATGAAATACTTAAGAGTCACCCCATGTTGAGCCTCTACTATGTGTCAGATACCACAGTTTTGTTATTTCATTCATCTTCGTAACAGTGGCAGAATATACCACCTCAAAACATGCTGCTTTGGCATAAGAATTATTTTGAGCTAAAGGCACTTAAAAAACAACAGATGCATGAAGGGCATTCCAATCTCTCTTTTTTTTCATTCTGGAAACAGGAGATAACACCCCCAAGTGAAAGATGCCTTCCTGTCCCAGGAGAAAAGAAACATTCTTCACCTGGGAGTCAAGGCCCACTGTTAGCCTTCTTTCTATATATTTCAGTTACTTCTCCACAATTACCCCTCTTTGTCCAATCTGTTGGAAAAGCATTCAGGTTCTGCTACCTCTTTGGTGTTCATTTCCTTATGAGGGCTCTCCCCTGCCCTGTCACTGTAAAACATATTCAGTCAATATGTGTGCTTTTTTCCCTGTCGATCTGTTTTATGTTAATTAAATTCTCAGGCCCAGCCAAAAACAACAAGAGGGTAAAGGTCATGTTTGCCTTCCCTCCATAGGTTCCTGTGGTGTGCCAGCGAGCCAGCTGGGGTTAGGGAGAAGCCTTGAACTATAGACTTTGCTGATTAACAGGGTGTAAATATTTCCACCAAGGCTGATTTCAAGCTACCAAGGGCTTTAACCACTGGCTTGCAAAATTTTTGAATGTTTAACAGGAGGCTCTCCCAAGCCAGTAGGAGCAGGCTTCAGCACACCAATGAATCAGGCCCATTTCAAAGATGAGGAAAGGGAAGTTTAGAGAGGTTAAGCAATTTGCATTCACTGCAGGGGGTGCAGATCTGGGCTGTTAACCCAGTCTGTGCCTCCACAAACATGTGCTTTCACATCCCTGGCCCTTCTCGAAGCAGCTGATCTACACACTCTTTGACCTTGGATTTAGGTATTTATCTATGCTTTTGGCATAGCAGTGTGACCAAAAATGTCGACCTCCTTGACCGTCAACCTCCCAGGAGCAGGGACCATGTCCCACGATTTTTATATCTTCAGAGTCTCTCATTCCACTCATGGCATGCAATAGGCATTTAACAAACATTCATGAAAAAAATGGAATCAACCAGCCCCAGTCTGGGGGGAAACTGAGAGACAGAATCGATTCTAATGTCATGCTCTCCCTGTAACAGGTATCCATGTTGAGAGTTAGAATTTAATGGGGGGAAAAAGCAAGCTGATAATTATAGGACACTTTCTACGTTCCACATGATATACATGGATTATGTCATTTAATCCTTAAAACAAAGCCAGCCTTTTGTGTATGAGGAAGGCAAGGTATAGGGGTGAAACAACTTGTTCTGTTTATACAACCAGAAGGCAATGGGGTTGAGATTTGAACTGGACAGCCGGGCCCCAGACACACCTCACAAAACACAACTCATTGTCTAGTTTAACCATGCACGGTGGCCTTGAGTCATTAATACTGGTGGTGCTTTGGGACGGAGACTGTTTTTTGTCACCTGGAAAGGGTCTTGCCTGTGCTTAGATTAGTTGTGGAGGAGCCGGGGGAGAGTGGGATTGCCATCAACTGCTCCCTGCCTCAACACTTCCTGGCCAGTTCCGTGAGAAAGTAAGACTTTTCTGCGGAGGACCAGCTTCAGGGCAAGGCAAGTGGTTCAGGAACCATCCCACTTCACTTTCTCTTCCTCAAAGTATATACAAGTTCTGCTACTAGAAACAAACATTTGCTCTCCTAAATTTTCCACACGGGCCTCCAAGGAGTTGAAAAACAAAAATCATTTTCCAGTTTCTCTGGCTTCAAGCCTGATTCCAGGACGTGATCCAACACTAATCACCATCCAAATGACTGTCAGTGAGAGGGTGGCTATGTACTCTGGCAGATAGTACTGAGGCAGTCTTGTGCAATGTTGTTACAGCATTATGTTATAATTACACCCCGGCCTTGTTTCCTGCACATCTCGCAGATGCTTATCCACCAACGGGGTGTTAGCTGACAATCACTCTAAACAAGCCTGGACAGAAGAAATAATAGCGGTCACCCTGAGGAACTTCTGAAAGAATATATAACTAATATTCTAGAATGTTCGGCCAGCTCAATATTCTCTTACAGACAGGTCATACATCAGGCAGCATTTCTACCTTTTCCTGTACTGTGTTTGACCTCTCTCTGTGCTCTCTTGTCTTGTCCAGAACAACATCATTAACTCCTCTCTATCTTGAAACATGGAGACTTAAAACATGAAACACTGGAGGAAATTCTTACAATCCCTCAGTCCCTACCCCACCACCACTCCACCTCCCAGAGGAGCTAAAATCTTAAGGAGTGGCTGTTTGTTATCACTGCTAAGGAGTGGGCTGCCTACCCACAGTCCTGCAGCTCCTCCCCTGGGATGGGAGAAATAGACTTCTATTGGTCATGGACACTAGGCCTGACCAGATGGAACTCTCAGGAAATGTTCCCACCGAAATCCAGGGAAGTACAGAAGAGGAAGTTCCCGAGGGAAGAATCTAGGTGGTGGTGTGTGTAGTTTGCATTCCTGTCTGTGTTTTAAGAGGTTTCCAAGCAGGTTTTAATTAACCTCCACCTGAAACTTGCTAAACAAGTTTTGCAACCCAGGTTGTTGTGTTAGTATTTTTCTGGGTGCATTGTCCTGCGTTTGAATTTCATGAAGTTTATTATTCTTTCTACCTAAAACTCAATGAAAAAAAAGCAAGCTGTATGTTTTCAAATCTAGGTATTTCCTGGTAATGGCTTGTAGGAAAGAATGAGATTTGGGTTGAGAAAGACAGTGAAAATTTAACAAGTAATAAGACAAAACTGAAAGCACTATTTTTTAAGAACATGCCTTTCTTCCAATGAAAAATACACAATCTTTTGGGTCCAATGATAATTATTTGAGACTTCGTTTTGAAAACAAACCTTTAAGTTTCATAGGCTCCAACATCTAGGGGAGAAACAGAATAGTTTCTGGTTTTTCCTAGTTTACTAGTTTTTTCAGAAACTAAAGCACAACGCAATCTTTCTGCAATAACCACTGAATAATAATCACTGTCTCAAAGGAACCACTGAGAAGAATGAGTTTTGAGGACACTTGGACAGATGCAGGCTGCTGCCCCAGGTGCCTCTGTTCCAGAACCCAAAGTATAATCTCTTGATATGATCTCTGATAAATCACTCTTGGGGCAAAGGCTTATATAAATGATTGGGGCAAAGGCTTATATAAATGATTGTAGAGAGTGATTTATCAGAGATCATATCAAGAGATTATACTTTGGGTTCTGGAACAGAGGCACCTGGGGCAGCAGCCTGCATCTGTCCAAGTGTCCTCAAAACTCATTCTTCTCAGTGGTTCCTTTGAGACAGTGATTATTATTCAGTGGTTATTGCAGAAAGATTGCGTTGTGCTTTAGTTTCTGAAAAAACTAGTAAACTAGGAAAAGGACTTACCTGGTGGCTCAGACTGTAAAGCATCTGTCTACAATGAGGGAGACACGGGTTCAATCCCTGGGGTTGGGAAGATACCCTGGAAAAGGAAATGGCAACCCACTCCAGTACTCTTGCCTGGAAAATCCCATGGACGGAGAAGCCTGATAGACTACAGTCCATGGGGTCACAAAGAGTTGGACACGACTGAGTGGCTTCACTTTCACTTTGCCCCAAGGACAGAGAAGTTTTCTAGTTCAAGGCCTTCAAACTGGGAAATATTTGCCAGGTATTGATATTAAATAACAGAGACATTATTTTTCCAACAAAGGTCCATATAGTCAAAGCTATGGTTTTCCCAGTAGTCGTGTATGATGTGAGAGTTGAACCATAAAGAAGGCTGAGCATCAAAGAATTGATGCTTTTGAACTGTGGTGTTGGAGAAGACTCTTGAGAGTCCCTTGGACTGCAAGGAAATCAAACCAGTCAATCCTGAAGGAAATCAATACTGAATATTCATTGGAAGGATTGATGTTGAGGCTGAAGCTTCAATACCTTGGCCACTTGATGTGAAGAGCTGAGTGACTGGAAAAGACCCTGATGCTGGGAAAGACTGAAGACAGGAGGAAAAGGGGATGAGATGGTTGGATGGCATCACCAACTTGATGGACATGAGTTTGAGCAAGCTCCAGGAGATGGTGAAGGACAAGGAAGCCTGGTGAGCTGCAGTCCATGGGGTCACAAAGAGTCAGACACAACTGAGCAACTGAACCAAACTGAGGTATATGAGAACTTTCAGGTGACTTGAGTTTTAGGAACTTGCTTTCCAAACCTCAAATCCATATATACTCTTTCTGGAAATAATCTGCTTGACAATGCCCCTGGAGTAACAAGGTCATGCTCGTGTGGTTCTTCTTTAGCATCTCCTCTTTTATAATAGCCTTCTTGTACTTCTTGGCTTCCCTGGCGGCTCAGACAGTAAAGAATCCACCTGCAATGCCAGAGACCTGGGTTCAATCCCTGGGTTGGGAAGATTCCCTGGAGGAGGGCATAGCAACCCACTCCAGTATTCTTGCCTGGAGAAATCCCCATGGACAGAGGAGTCTGGTGGGCTACAGTCCATAGAGTCGCAGAGTTGGATATGACCAAGCGACTAACACTTTCACTTTTCTTGCACTTGAATACAAAAAGGTGTATCCCTCATCTACACTGAATCTTAGCAGAGTGTGTTACCTCAAAGTGTAAAAACCTCTGGGCTCCAAACCAAAGAATTCAGCAATGTATAGTGTTCCAGAGGGAAGAGTTTCCTGAGAATTAAGCCTGGGTCAGAGAGGAAAAAGAATTTTTTTCTCTACCTTTCTCGGTTCTTGGCTGAGATTCCCCTGTAATAAAAGATTACCAAGAGATAAATAAACAGAAGTTTAATACATGTACACTACTGTATACCTAGGAAAACTAAGTAACTCTCCAAAATGGCCCAAACCACAACCTTCAATACCATCTCTAGCTAAACCCAAAAGAAAGATGTTGGGGTGGGGCGGGGTTTCCCTGGAGGCTCAGTGGTCAAGAATCCACCTGTCAATGCAGGAGGCATGGGTTCAATCCCTGATCTAGGAAGATCTCACATGCTGCGGAGCAACTAAACCAGTGTGCCACAATACTGAGCCTGTGCCCTGGAGCCTGCACTCCACAATGAGAGACGCCACCGCCACCAGAAGCCCATGCACCTCTGCTAGAGAGTGGCCTCCACTCGCCGCAACTAGAGAAAAGTCCGCACAGCAACAAAGACCCAGCACAACCAAAACTAAATAAATAAAATTATATATAAACACAGAAAGATGTTGGGGGAGAGGGGAGCTGGTTACAGATGGTGACCAGGAAAAGCACAGTAAACAAGGGTAAGGCAGATTTAAGTTGTTGCCTTCTCTATTGATAGAGGTTCTAGAGATTTAGACATTTTCTTCTTCCTGGTACAGAGACAGAAACACCCTTACAAATAGAGATTTCTAAGTGTAAATGTCTCTTAAAAAGGATAATTTCTACTTGGTTTTCAGAGTTTCTCCTGGGTCTGCTCGTTTTTAAAAATAACTAACCTAAAATAATCTCATGCCAAAAAGGCATGTTGGGAGGGAGGGATATTCTCCCCCCTTCACCAGCTTCTCAGCTTACTTAGGAGCATAAACTAAGGTTTTATTTCTAACTCCACAGAGAAAGAGGCTTCTGAGCAAGCCAATTCAAAGAGTCTCTCTCAGGAGCGATCTAAGTGTACAATTAAGGGACTACTGGTTAGAGTGTCAGCGGTCAGTTGACTTGGGGCTGTTTCTGCTTAAACATCACTTCCTCAGGGAAGCCCTCCCAGACCACCTTGTAGTATTCATTCCACTAACACCTCCCTCACTGAACTCTTGCCGATTGTGACTTGCTGTTTATCTGTGACATTCTTTCAGATCTGTCTCTCTCATTAGAGAGAAGCTCATAAGGGCAAGAATCATGCCAGTTTTAGGCCCATCGTTGATTGGTGAGCAGGGACAGGGTTAATACTTTGCACAATTCTTTAAAAGTTAGTTTGATGTGGCTGATTGGTTTGCCAATGAGGACTAGCTGCACCATTATGAGTACAGCAGGCACTTTCCATTAACTGAATGAGCTAAATGAGCTGTGCCGAGATTTTAAAGCAATAAAAATAGATTTAAAGTATGTGCAGAATGCACAGTACATCAAAAATTATGTTCTTTGCAACTATTTAACTGGTGATTTTACAAATAGAAAATGTCAATTCAAAATGCGCAAGAGAAAATGTGAAAGTTGAATTTTTAAAAGACAAAATATGTGGAGGGGTACATAACAGTTGTTCAAAATTCTTTTAAGGCTTATGAGAATAGAAATGCTTGAACAAAACTGAAATAGTACAATCACTGTATGAACATAGGACTCCCACTTCTACTCTTCCTAGGTGGGCGTCAGTTAAGCATTTGCTTGAACACATCCGGTGGTGGGGAAATTACTACCCTATATGCTAGCACAAAGCATTGTTGGCAAGTTCCATTTTTAAAAAGTTCAGTTAGCCTGGAGTCAAAAGCTGACTCTTTATTGTTTCTACTCACCCAGCTGAGGCCTTAACTCTGCCACTGGAGCTGGAATAGTCCCTTATCCATTGAGCATGCTTTTAATGATTCCAAGATAATCATATCCGATAGCCAATCTTTTCTAAATTCTGTATTACATTATTTCTTGTCAGGGCACCATCCTTCTTTGAAGATCTCCATTTCCCTTCCCCTAATTAGCTCCTACTCTTTGTCAGCAATCAACTTAAATGTCATTTCTGGCACCTCCAAGCCATGTGTCCACTTTCTACACAGGGAATGGGGGAAGGCAGATGGTAAAACACACAGCCTGTCCTTAAACAGCTTGGATTTCTAAAAAATTCATAAGAAAGCCATCTCAAATCATGTCCATTTATACTTCACTGGCTGGGATGTATCACAGGGAACTCTTAGAGGTAAAGGAAGCTGGCAATTCTAGTATGCCGCTTTCCGATTACTCTTTTTTAAAAATATTATTTATTTGGCTGCAGCATGTGGGATCTAGGTCCCTGACTGGGGATCAAACCCAGGCCCCCTGCACTGGCAGCACAGAGTCTTAGCCACTGCCCCACCAGGGAAGTCTCTGCTTTCCTTGGTCTTGTAGAGGAAGTCATGGGTATAAGGTGAGCAAAGTGATAGATGACATATTAGAAAAATGACAAGCTGTAGCTTTAGAAGTAATCTAGAAGACTGCAAGGTAATTTAAATAATCAGCTAACAAAACAGTTATTAAAATAAAACAAACCTTTAATGATGTGTAAAGCTATGCAACTTTCTAACTGGGTTAAACCAAAAATATAAACAGTTCACCCAAAAATGTAGACTCTCAAAAAATTGAAAACTAGTATATATGACCTGACATTGCTTTGTTCCTGACATTTTCCAGTGACTTCTCTTTCCACTCCCAACTCCAACCACCCTACTCCAATGTGTTAAATGATTGTGACATTCACATTTCCTAATCAGCATGTAAGTCAGAAATCCTTAAAATACATTTTAAACTGTGAATCACACTAGGACATGACTTTGCCTGTAAAGCAATTCGATTTTTTACGGCAATTTAAAAAAACTCTCACACACAAATGTTCAGCTGATTATAACTAAGACCAGAAGATTCTCTTCTAGTGAATCAGCATAATTTCTTCACAGAATCAGGCACTTTGTCTACTTTGTGGAACACTGGCAGTTTCATTTCCTGTTCAGGAAACACTGTCTTCAAAACTCAGATAAGCCTTTGCCTTTACTATTTGAGTAGTGAGAACAAACCAAGAAAAATATGAAACACATTTATGCTTATTTGGGGGATAGTATCTCAAATAAGTCTTCATGATTATTTAAAGCTTCAGGAAGGGATTATTCTGATTGAAAAATTTTTTCTTTTAATGTATTTTTATGGAAGATAATTTCTGAAACTTTTGTGGCTGGTGCTGTTAGATTCATACCTAACTTCTTTCTTCTTGTAAAACAGAATCATATCATCCTCACAATCTAGTCTTTTCCTATCTGGACTCCCAGCATGAACCCTGGGGTGGCTTCAGCAGTGAGAGCTCCAATTCTCTCAGTATATATTGCATACCACCTCCTAACAACTTTTAAGAAAGTTGTTCACAATTACTGTTTTGTTTTACAAAAAGTCCAAAAGAGGATCTGGTAAAAAGTCTACAGGATAAGGAAGATGAGAAAGAGGCAGCATTTAAAAATAGTATCACATGATTTGCAAGCAGGAGAAAAGCAAGAAGAAAAAAAAGAGGGGTTGTGAGAAATCAGAGAAATCATGCTGAGTGGCAGGGCAGAGAGGCGAGTACCATTTTGAACATTTTTTGAAGTGTCTGTATAGCGTCAGTGTGAAGGTGGCCTTAATGTAGCATCCTGTAGACAATATAGGGGGACTACATGTAAGGTCATTTGGCTTCTGGTATTTTTCTGGAACAGTCCAGATTTTTAGTTTTATGTCTAGAAAGCAAAAAAAAAAAAAGAAATGTGCAAATATCATGGCCTGCAAATGCTCTAATTTTTGCTCAGCCCATTCCCCATCTCCATCCTTCTGTTTATCAGCAGAACTCCTCTTCCACCCACATGGTCCCGGGGTCCTGGCAAAATTATCAGTCCGGGTGCCTGCCCTGTTCCTTTCTAAGATCCCATCACCCCAGGACTGGGCTCAGAGCTTGGCGTCCCCAGGCTCCCCAACTCCTAGCAGAAGCCAGGAGCTGATGGCTGCCATCTTCCTCACTTTGAGGGAGCGGTTGCTAAAAGATGTTATGAGAAGCGCCGAGGCCTGTGGGAACCAGAGACCATCGCTGGGTTTGAGATGTTCCTCCTTCCCTTTAACCCTCAGCTCACGCTCCACCCCAGTCCACGGGGTCAGTCTCACCATGAAGTGCAGTCCCCTCCCATTTATAGGTTGCCTCATACTCTTTTTTTTTTTTGCTGCTCCAGCATGCACAATTAGGGATTGAACCTGCTGCCCCCTGCAGTGGAAGCTTGGAGTCTTAACCACTGGACTACCAGGGAAGCCACACCTCATATTCTTGAATCTACCCCACAGGGACAGGTCTTCTCTCCACCGAGATCCTAAATAGCTTGGTAGCAGGTCATGTTATGTTGTTTTTTTTTTCTCCAAGAAACAAGCCTGGCATGTAGTAGGGTAAAATGTGAGATCTATCCAATTCTTTTCTTGTGACAGAAGGTATACTAAAACCAGAATGTTTTTCTAATAAGTGAGCACACTAGGTGACTGCTTAAAAAACAGCACTTACAGAGCAGAACTTACATTGATCTTGTTTCATGTGCACACCCAACCTGGGAGGTGGATGTTCAAGTTTATGACCTTGGAATTTTGAACTGAGTTATAAATTGCAATGAACACAAGTACCTCTGACTCCAAATTCTGCCTGGGCAAACAAACTGCCCATAATACCTCCTCTTCACCCCATCCCCCACAACTAAGAAGCCAACTTACAGCACCTTGTTATTCCTGGTATCTCAGGGATAAAGGATGTTGATGGACAAGCTGAATAAACTGGGACAAATTATTTGCTTGAGTGTCATCAAATACATTCCCAAGCAACAAAATAACAAAATATAGCAAAGAAAAAACTAACCGCTAACAAAGATAACATATTTTTCTGAGAGCGCCTTTGGCCAACCCTAATAACTGCCTCCGCAGGAGAAGCCTACATTTGGGGAATGGAGGGAGGGAGGATAAGCCAGTTTTTCGCCTGGAACCTTCCAGAACTGCAGCTGTGACCCTTAACACGATAGCTGACCTGGGCCTTTCATTTTTTTTACTTCATTTACACTTTTAATTTCAAAATTATAAATAACAGGAAATGAACTGCAGTGTTAGCCAGTTAACATCAAAGGTAGAAGGAGACCAGGAGGTCAACTGTGAAAAAGAATTAAAAGGGTAAACATTCCAGTGAGTCACAAGCATTCAGTACTCACTAGAACCATAAGAAGTAAACAGTGTGGGAACCCGCAAGTGTATACTCCAAGGAAGAGGAGACCTGGAACTCTTTGAAAAGAATATTAAGTTCTATATAAAATGTGAGAAATAAAAGTCGTTTATGGAAAATCTTCCTAAGATGGAAAAATGATTTTTAATGGAAATTAATTTGGAGATATACTGATCTGCAGTATGTGCACACTAGCCATTTTTCTTTCTCGTAGAGAGAATAATCCTTCAAGGATACTTGCCCTTGTGTATTTCAGATCATAAACATCACGGATTATATGGCACTTCAACTTTGAAATGAATGTGTGCTGTTTTAATAAAATGGTAAATTTACAAATCATGGTGCTGAGGGGAAAACAGTAGCCATCTGCCTTTTCTCTTCAAAACAATGGTTCCCAGTCTTGGAGTGTCTGACAAAATCCTTATGACTAGGTTTCCTTCTCACCTGCCCCAGAGACCCTGATGTCATTGGTCTAAGTGCAGACTGCACACTGGACTTTTTAAAATCACCCCAGGTGATTCAAATCTGTGGTTAAGAGCAAGACCCACAGTCCTCAAAACTGCTTAGAAAGCAAGGCAGCTGCTTAGAGAAGGAAGGGAATTCTTGAGGAAGATGAAATCCATAGTCCTGATCCCATTCCCCCTTAGCTTAGCACCCTTCACCCCAGGTGAACCCTCAGAGTTTCCACTCTACAAAATCTGCACATCAAAAAACACCTTTTAGGGAACCCTCCTACACTGTTGGTGAGAATGTAAGTTGGTGCAGCTACTATGGAAAACAGTATGGAGGTTCCTCAAAAACTAAAAATAGAATTACTGTTCGACAGAGCAATCCCACTCCTGGGCATATACCCAGACAAAACTATAATTCAAAAAGATACATGCACCCCAATGTTCATAGCAGCACTATTTACAATAGCCAAGACATGGAAACAATCTAAATTTCCATCAACAGAGGAATGGATAAAGAAGATGCAGTACATATATACAATGGAGTATTCAGTTCAGTTCAGTCGCTCAGTCGTGTCCAACTCTTTGCGACCCCATAAACCGCAGCACACCAGGCCTCCCTGTCCATCACCAACTCCCGGAGTCCACCCAAACCCATGTCTTTTGAGTCAGTGGTGCTATCCAACCATCTCATCCTCTGTCATCCCTTTCTCCTCCTGCCCTTGATCTTTCCCAGCATCAGGGTCTTTTCCAATGAGTCAGCTCTTTGCATCAGGTGGCCAAAGTATTGGAGTTTCAGCTTCAAAATCAGTCCTTCCAATGAACACCCAGGACTGATCTCCTTTAGGATGGACTGGTTGGATCTCCTTGCAGTCCAAGGGACTCTCAAGAGTCTTCTCCAACACCACAGTTCAAAAGCATCAATTCTTTGGCACTCAGCTTTCTTTACAGTCCAACTCACATCCATACATGACCACTGGAAAAACCATAGCCTTGACTAGACGCACCTTTGCTGGCAAAGCAATGTCTATGCTTTTTAATATGCTCTCTAGTTTAGTCATAACTTTCCTTCCAAGGAGTAAGTGTCTTTTAATTTCATGGCTGTAGTCACCATCTGCAGTGATTTTGAAGCCCAAAAAATAAAGTCTGTCACTGTTTCCACTGTTTCCCCATCTATTTGCCATGAAGTGATGGGACCAGATGCCATGATCTTAGTTTTCTGAATATTGAGCTTTAAGCCAACTTTTTCACTCTCCTCTTTCACTTTCATCAAGAAGCTCTTTAGTTCTTCACTTTCTGCCACAAGGGTGGTGTCATCTGCATATCTGAGGTTATTGATATTTCTCCCAGCAATCTTGATTCCAGCTTGTGCTTCATCCAGTCCGGCATTTCTCATGATGTATTCTGCATATAAGTTAAATAAGCAGGGTGACAATATACAGCCTTGACATACTCCTTTCCCAATTTGGAAACAGTCTGTTGTTCCATGTCCAGTTCTAACTGTTGCTTCCTGACCTGCATACAGGTTTCTCAAGAGGCAGGTCAAGTGGTCTGGTATTCCCATCTCTTTCAGAATTTTCCACAGTTTATTGTGATCCCACACAGTCAAAGGCTTTGGCATAGTCAATAAAGCAGAAATAGATGTTTTTCTGGAACTCTCTTGCTTTTTCGATGATCCAGTGGATGTTGGCAATTTGATCTCTAGTTCCTCTGCCTTTTCTAAAACCAACTTGAACATCTGGAAGTTCACGGTTCACGTATTGCTGAAGCCTGGCTTGTAGAATTTTGAGCATTACTTTACTAGCGTGTGAAATGAGTGCAACTGTGCAGTAGTTTGAGCATTCTTTGGCACTGCCTTTCTTTGGGATTGGAATGAAAACTGACCTTTTCCAGTCCTGTGGCCACTGCTGAGTTTTCCAAATTTGCTGGCATATTGAATGCAGCACTTTCACAGCATCATTTTTCAGGATTTGAAATAGCTCAACTAGAATTCCATCACCTCCACTAGCTTTGTTCATAGTGATGCTTCCTAAAGCCCACTTGACTTCACATTCCAGAATGTCTGGCTCTAGGTAAGTGTGAGTGATCACATCATCTTGATTATCTGGGTTGCGAAGATCTTTTTTGTACAGTTCTTCTGTGAATTCTTGCCATCTCTTCTTAATATCTTCGGCTTCTGTTAGGTACACACCATTTCTGTCCTTTATCAAACCCATCTTTGCATGAAATGTTCCCTTGGTATCTCTAATTTTCTTGAAGAGATCTCTAGTCTTTCCCATTCTATTGTTTTCCTCTATTTCTTTGCACTGATCACTGAGGAAGGCTTTCTTATCTCTCCTTGCTATTCTTTGAAACTCTGCATTCAAATGGGTGTATCTTTCCTTTTCTCCTTTGCTTTTGGCTTCTCTTCTTTTCACAGCTATTTGTAAGGCCTCCTCAGACAGCCATTTTGCTTTTTTGCATTTCTTTTTCTTGGGGATGGTCTTGATCCCTGTCTCCTGTACAATGTCACAAACCTCCGTCCATAGTTCATCAGGCACTCTATCAGATCTAGTCCCTTAAATCTATTTCTCACTTCCACTGTATAGTCATAAGGGATTTGATTTAGGTCATACCTGAATGGTCTAGTGGTTTTCCCTACTTTCTTCAATTTAAGTCTGAATTTGGCAATAAAGAGTTTATGATCTGAGCCATAAGAACTCTATTAGCCTTTGCCCTGCTTCATTCTGTATTTCAAGGCCAAATTTGCCTGTTACTCCAGATGTTTCTTGACTTCCTACTTTTGCATTCCAGTCCCCTATAATGAAAAGGACATCTTTTTTGGGTGTTAGTTCTAGAAGGTCTTGTAGGTCTTCATAGAACCATTCAACTTCAGCTTCTTCAGTGTTACTGGTCGGGGCATAGACTTGGATTACCATGATATTGAATGGTTTGCCTTGGAAACGAACAGAGATCATTCTGTCATTTTTGAGACTGCATCCAAGTACTGCATTTTGGACTCTTTTGTTGACTATGATGGCTACTCCATTTCTTCTAAGGGATTCCTGCCCACAGTAGTAGATATAATGGTCATCTGAGTTAAATTCACCCATTCCAGTCCATCTTAGTTCACTGACTCCTAGAATGTCGATGTTCACTCTTGCCATCTCCTGTTTGACCACTTCCAATTTGCCTTGATTCACGGACCTAACATTCCAGGTTCCTATTACTCAGCCATAAATTATAGAGAATGAAATAATACCATTTTCAGCAACATAGATGCAACTGGAGATTATCATACTAAGTGAAGTAGAAAGAGAAAGACAAATACCATATCTACTTATACGTGGAATCTAAAATATGGCACAAATGAACCTATCCACAAAACAAAACAGACTCACAGACACAGAGAACAGAGTTGTATTTGCCAAGGGGGAAGGGAGTGGTGGAGGGAATGACTGGGAGTTTGGTATTAGCAGATGTAAGCTATTATATTTAGGATATATAGACAATAAAATCCTACTGTATACCACAGGGAGCTATAGCCAATTCCCTGTGATCAACTATAAGCATATAACTGAGTCACTCTGCTGTACAGCAGAGACTGGCACAACACTGTAAATCAACTATACTCCAATAAAGAAATAAAGTAAAAAAAAAACACACATTTTAGGGAATTCCCCAGGGGTTCAGTAGTTGGGACTGCACATTTTCACTGCCAAGGCCATGGGTTCAATTCCTAGTCGGGGAACTAAGGTCCCACAGACACACAACATAGCCAAATTTTAAAAAACAAGACCCCACCTTTTAATTTTCCCATTCTTTCAAATGTTTGGAAGAAAAAGATGGAAACCTTCCAATGCTGGCATCTGTCATGCTCGTTTTGCTAACCACCACTTAGGCTGAGTTTGAACCCCCAAAATGTTCAGTTAGACTGCTTAGGAGATGGGACCCTGCATGTGTGTGGTTTTAACAACAATCAGAGAAATCTAGTGTAAAGGTGCTTGACATCAAACTTACTGGTACCTCCACCTGACCAGAAACTTTAGCCATAGAAATATTTATGTAATGACACACATGTAGGGGCTTTGGTTTCTGTCTAGTTTTATTTCACCTGTCTAACAAGCAAAGAGAGTCAGGTGGGAAAAAAAATGACCTCTGACTTCTCTGTATCTTGGAGAACTGATTCTAGTAAAGTAAAATGGGGTTTAATGAGAGGAAGTAAAAAAAATAGTATAAAGAAGTGAATATCAGGTTGAAAATGAAGATATATTTTTCAAGTCTTACCTCAAAATGAAAGGCTCACTGCTGTGACTTCATTATAACTTCACTTTGATCATCTCAACTGATATAAACTCTGCTCCACCCTTTTTTTCTGTATCTGCCAAAAACATTGGTATTTCTTTGATATACACTTCTGAATTTGCAAAAAGATTAAGATTTACATATCTCTGGGTTAAAACTGAAAGAGGAAAACAGTAAGGAAGTTCTGCAAGAAGTTAGAAATAGAACTATCACATGATCCAGCAATCCCACTTCTGGATATTTAGCCAAAAGGGTTGAAAGCTGGGTCTCAAAAAGATACCTATAAACCCACATTCATAGCAATATTATTCACGATAGCCCAGAGGCGGAAGCAACACAAATGTCCATTGATGTATGAAAGGATTCATAAAATGTAGTTTCTACATACAGTGAAACATTATTCAGGCTTAGAAAGGAAGGGAATCCTGTCACATGCTACAATGTGGATGAACCTCCAGGATATTATGTTAAGTGAAATAAGCCAGTCAGGAAAGACAAATACAATGTGATTTCATTTATGAGGTATCTGTCTAGTCAAATTCATAGAAACAAAAAGTAGAATGTGGTTTTTAGGAATTGAAGGGAGGGAAAAATAGGGAACTGTCTAGTGGGGGGTTGTTTTTCTGTTTAAATATTTATTTGGCTGTGCAAGGTCTCATTGTGGCACGCAGGATCTTTAGTCTTCGCTGCAGCATGCAGGAGCTCTACTTATGGCATGCAAACTCTTAGTTGCAGCATGTGGGGTCTAGTTCCCTGGCCAGGGATCAAACCCAGGCCCCCTGCATTGGGAGCTCGGAGTCTTAGCCACTGGACCACCAGGGAAGTCCTGGGAGTTGTCATTTAATGAGCAAAATTTGCTACCCTAAAATGTGTCTCTTCAATTATTTTGAGCTGAAAACAACCAAGGCCCAAGACTCAGGAAGAATCTCTGACTTACCTAAAAGAACTTAGATAAAGGGCCTGTTCCCCAAATAGAGAGATTACCAGAGATCTTGGCAAAGAACTTGCATGGGATGTGATGGAGACTCAGCTAGGCCTGGAGATACCAATCTACTGTGTATCCCATCGTCTCTGCCTGGCCCAGCAAACACTGTTTATTAAGCATTTGCTGATGGTCCCATCTTCAGTATGAATTGCCTCTCTCCCCTTTGAAATCCCAAACCACTACACCCAACACATTCTTTTGTCATTAGCTGAAGATGGCATTCAAGGTGAGGGCAGAGACCATTTGGGGGAGTGACTTAGTTTCTTTGGGTCTCTCCCATGTATCCGTTATTAAAACTTTGTTTGATTTTCTCCAATTAATCTGTCAATAAATTAAATCATGTCAATTTAATTCTTAGGCCAGCCAGAAGAACCTACGAAGGAAGAGGAAAGTTTCTTGCTCCCTGACAGAATAGTTTTAGTTTTGGAAGATGAAAAAGTTCTGGAGATCTTTTTCCCATCAATGTGACTATACCTACTACTACTACACTGTAAATTTTTAAATGGTTAAGATAGTAAGTTTATGTCATGTGGCTTTTACAATTTCTTTCTTGGTTTCAAACATCAGCACTTGAAGGAAGAAAATTTGGAAGATAATGTGATCATTCATGGATCAAATCTGAGAAGGCTGAAGATCCAAACTTTGTCTGAAAGAACAGGGAAAGAGCGGGAATCAGGAAATTGGGTGTTACCTTGCAGTTGGAGAGTTTTGTATGTTCTTCTGACTGGGAGGCATCCAGTAAAAAAAATTGCAGGTTTGTAAATATCATGGGGGAAAAAAAACTAAAAGAGGAAGGCTGAGTTAAAGGAAGTCAAATGTTGGAGGCAGCAGGTGCAGTGTTCTAAATTAGGACAGGAACAGTCGTGGGGACACTGAAACAATAAAAGGCAGAGGACTCAATAGTACTCTGAAAAGGTATTCCATTGTGATACAAGCATTTTGATCTAAGGCTGAATCTGTTCTCATTGTATTAAAAAAAAAGTCTCTTTGGTGGGAACTAAAAACAAAATCTGATTCACATTCAATTTTTTCCCGAAAGTTACACAAAGGGAAATAATAATGCCAATGAGAACTGAAGTGGAAATTAGGTCTCAGCTCAACTAGAACAACCAATGAGGACAATAGACAATAACTGTGACTCTAATGAAATTCATTTCTCAGATGAAGGCACTGGGCCGACATTGCTCTTACTCTATTCTTGGTACTAAATTTAACTTTTTCCCATTCAGGGAAAAAGCTCTCTTCAGCTTGAAACAATAGATATTCACACTGCATTCCATATTTTCTGGGTTCTCAGTGTTGCCTAAAATGCCATGACTCTTTTCTTCCCCCACAGTATTTCCCCTTTTGCAGCAGTCACAGCTGTGTTAGCATACGAGAGTGGAGAGGCCGTAGGTGGCAGGAGTCTACAGAGCAAGAGCAGTGGTGATGAAGTGAGGGGAGGCTCAAAAGCTGGATCTTTCTCATCTTTTCCTCTCCAGCACTACGCTGCCAGTCGCTGGAATTCAGGAAATTTTGTTGAATGAATAGGACAGACACATTTGGTATCTTTCTACACATGAAAAGGAGCTAAAAGTTTTAAAGTAAAAGTAGCTGTCTCATTACAACAGCTCAATGATGCTAAGGGAATGTGTGGCTGAATGAACTGGATTTCCTAGTGACCATGCCTACTGTTGTCTTTTAGGCTGTTGTGGTGCAAGGTCTAGCTTCCTACCAAATATCTACTCTCCAAATACCTCACGAATTAAGAGTATCCCAGTTGTTCACTTGGCATATTGCTTCTCAGCTAAAAGACAATTGTCAGGAATCTCCCTGGTGGTTCAGTGGTTGGGAATCTGCCTGCCAATGCAGGGGACCTGAGTTCAGTCCCTGGTCTGGGAAGATCCCACATGTCCTGGGGCAGCTAAACCCGTGGGGCAGCTAAACCCATGAGCCACAACTATTGAGCCAGCACTCTAGAGTCTGTGAGCTGCAATTACTGAGCCCACATACCACAACTACTGAGCTCGTGCTCCACAACAAGAGAAGCCACTGCAATAAGAAGCCCACACACAACTAGAGTAGCCCCACTTGACACAACTAGAGAAAGCCTGTAGGCAGCAACAAAGACCCAGCACAGTCAAAAGTAAATTAAAAAAAATTTTTTTAAGATATTTGTCAGATTCCATAGTAGCTAGGTTAAGTCAGAGTCAACAAGTAAGCTGAAGTTATAGGTAGAAGTTCCAGGAAGTCTTGGAAGGGATGTGGCATGTGTACCATATTCTCTTCTGTTCTGCTGCTTGGAACTACAATGTTATGGCTGGACATCCAGCACCACTTTAGACCATAAGGATGAAGACTCTATCCTAAGAATGGCAGAGTGGAAAGTTGAAGGGAGCTTGAGTCCCTATGACCATGGAGCTGTCACACCAGCCTTCGACTTTCTTTTAAAGTTCTTTTGAGAAATAAACTTCTGTATTTTTAACCACTTTAGGCTGGAAACAATCCAAAGAGATACATCTGTGATCTCAGAAAATAAAGAACTAGGGGAGAGGTCTCAGACTCTCCCCTTTCTTTCCTTAATACATCAAACTCAGTTTAGGGAGGGTAACAGTCCTCTACCTCACAAAGGTACTTCTTTGTTTTCATGATATAGTCCTGTATTTTTGCAAAGGTAGTTTTTTTGACCAGTGGTATCCTGGCTCCTGACTCCTCTTTCCTGTTGCTAGAAGCCAGTACAATACTGTGGTACTTATTGAAGACTCCCCTTGGCTTCTCTGCTTCCTTTCCTCCTGGGCCTCTTCTAGGCCTGCCTTCTCCATTTGGCAATACTGTCCAACACTCACTTACACCCAATCTGATTATGATTCACAGTGAGAATGAATGACTAATAGTCTTTATCTAGGCAGAAGGGTAGGTGAGCACACATTCTATGGGTGTATAATTCAGAATGCATTTATCACTCTGGGAGAGAGAGAGTGGAACGTGGTTGAAAAACAACTTGTAAGGTCACCAGGTGGTGTGGCACAGGCCTGGAACACGAATTCAGGCTTTCTAGCTTCTGATTCAGTGTTCTTTCCTTCAAGCCAAGGAGTCAGGTATGTTGGGCACTCCACTTCAGAATTGGTGTAACCAAGTCCAGGGGTATCACAAAGCATGTGGAGGTTGAGACGTGCACTTTACGAGTTCTGGCAAGTCAGAATCTGTTAATGGAGTAGAAGCCACAGGAGTGGGAAGCACACGGGAAGGATCATTGGCTGAACGTTCAACGCAAAGACTCTGAGCAGCATGTGATGAGAAAGGGAAGATACTCCCACTATGTGCACGTGATTTCTCTCATGAGGCTCCTTCATAGCAGGCTTGCAAGGAAGAGATGAAACTGTCCAGAAGGCATCTCTATTGCTTCTTCCAGGGCTGAATTTGCTGTATGGGTCTCCTCGGTGATATTCAAAAATAACAGGTTATATAGAAATCTTTCTTTTAATGTTATAAAATTTACCTAATATAAAATTTATCATTTTAACCATTTTTAAGCATACAGTTGAGTGTCATTAAATACATTCACATTGTTGCACAACCATCAGAACCATCCATCCACTGGACTTTTTCATCTTCCCAAACTGAAAGTCTGTCCTCATTAAACACTAAGTCCCTGTTCAGCTCTCAACAGTCACCATCCAACTGTCTGTCTCTATGAATCTGACTACTCTAGATGCCTCATACAAGTAGACTCACACAACATTTGTCCTTTATGTCTGGCTTATTTCACTGAACATAATGTCTTCAAGGTTCATCCATGAGGTAGCATGTGTCAGAATTCTATTCCTTCTAAGGCTGAATTATGTTTCATGGTATGGACAGATATAGAGATTGTTTATATTTTTTATTTTTAAAATATTTATTTATTTAGTTGTCTGCACTAGGTCTTAGCTGTGACATGCAGGATCTTCCATCTTCATTTTGGCATGCAGGATCTTTTTAGTTGTGGCATGCAAACTCTTAGTTGCAGCACGTGGGATCTAGTTCCCTGACCAGGGATGGAACCCAGGCAGGCCTCACGAAGTCTTACCCACTAGACCACCAGGGAAGTACCAGGAGTTGTTTTTAAAGAAAACACACAGATACATGTACACAAACAAAGCCACTGACAATACCTGATACTGTACCAAAGTGTTGATTTTTGAGTCTATGCTTCATGTGGTGAGTAGAGAAGGAGCTGTTAACTTTGCTACATATTAGGTGCCAGTGGAGAGAGTACAACATGGGTCTGCCCTGTCCTGCAAGACAGCTCACAGTCAACCTGGGAGGCAGACACAAGTAGCTTTAATACAATATGACAAACATTACGTCAAAATACTGGCAAAACTACAGGCAAAAAGAAAGTACAGGGAGATGAATTCTCCCTAAGAAGCGTCAGAATGATTACAGGTTGATCCTTGACTAGACCTTTGAAAACAATGAAGACAAGAGTATCTGGAATGGTGAGCTCAAAGGCAGGGTCGAAACTCTCACCAGTGATATGTGGTTTTCCAGTTGCAATGGTGGCAAAAGAAATTATCCCCCAACTTGGAAGCAGATAAACAACCATTTAATTATGCTCATGGATTCTTTGAGTCATCAATTCCATCACGGCTCAGCAGGGTCAGGGGCAGCTGACAGCCACGGTTGACTGTATGCCAGGATCATAGCTGGAGCCGTCAGTGGAACATCTACACGTGGATTCTTGGTGTGAGTGGGCTTCCTCAGAGCAAGGTGTCCAGGTTCTGAGGGTGAGCTTAGTGAGGCAACCAGGTGGAAGCCACACTGCCTTTTCGGACCTAACCTTAAAAGTCATGGAGCTCACTTCTGCGGCATCCAATCTGATATGAGAAAATCACACTTAAAGGGACGAGACTTAGATTCCTCCTCTTGCTGGAAGGCCTGGTCAGGTTCCTCAAGAACACGTGGAAACAGAAATACTGCTGTGGCCATATTTGATCACAGCCTGTTTGGGGTACACACCTAAGGCTGGGACTCTCTTGGCATGGGGACTCCTTGTGGAACAAAGGCCAAGTTCATGAGTACAAATCAGCTGCAGGAATATAGTGGTAATCTTAGGCCACTATTTCAGCCCTTGCAATGACTTAATTTCAGTACTGACCAAGTGGTAATGCCCATCCAAAGGTAGGATGGCCAGGTGGTAAAGGCCGTCCTAGGTTTCATTTAGGATTCACCGATTCAGACCTAGTAAGCACCTGGGGTTCCTGAATACAATTTGGTGGGGGGATGGGCCAAGAGAGAGCATAATACTGGATTGGCTACTAATTTGGGTATGTGGGTATTTGAGCAATTAACTTGATTACAAGGAAGTATAATTACAAGGAAGTGCTGGAGAAGACTCTTGAGAGTCCCTTGGACTGTAAAGAGATCAAACCAGTCAATCCTAAAGAAAATCAACCCTGAATATTCATTGGAAGGACAGATGCTGAAGCTGAAGCTCCAATACTTTGGCCACCTTAGTAAAGGGTCGACTCATTGGAAAAGACCTGATGCTGGGAAAGACTGAAGGCAGAAGAGGGCAGCAGAGGATGACATGGTTAGATAGCATCACTGACTCAATGGACACAAGTCTGAGCAAACTCTGGGAGATGGTGAAGGACAGGGAAGCCTGGCATGCTGCAGTCTATGTAGACAGAGAGTCAGACAGACGCAGAGTCAGACACATCTGACAGACTGAACAACAACAAGGAAATGACACTTGTAACTCCAAGCTGGTGAAGAGGTCATATCTACAACGTTCATATGTTAATTTGTGGGCCTACCTGCCCACTCTTCCACAAGATTAGAAGCTCTTTTAAGGACAGGACCCATTTTATCTGGTCTCCCCAAAGGATTGAACAATAGGCTTGGCCTTTGGGATCACAGAATTCTTGTTTTAAATCTCAATTCTGCCACTTGCTAGTTATGTGGACTTGATTATGCTGAACTTGAGCATCCTCATCTCAGAATTATTAAAAGGATTGAATGAGATTATTTTGCCCTTCACCAAAAAGGCACTCAATAAATATTAGTTCCTTTCTTTCCTACCCAAAATGGCGGCCAGGCAGACTCAGACTCCCCCATCCTACCCTTTGCCATTTAGCTTGTCTCCCATGAGTCCTTCTTCTCCCTGATGGTGCATGCTCCAGAGACTTCCCCTGAGCCCTGCAGGTCTGCCTCCCCCAGGAATTTTGCTCCTCCTCAAATCCCACCATGGTAGGAGGAGGAATTGGGAGGCAAGAAGGGACCAGGGGCTTTAGGATTAAGAAAAAGCAGTTAGCATGCCTTGGGGGGCAGGGAGGAGGCCAAGTGACTAGAGCAAGTTAAACCCATTTCATTCATTGATGAAACAAATATTGATTCCATCTCACTATGTCCCAAAGATTATGCAAGAAGCTGGGGATATAACAGTGAGGAGGAACCAGGTCTCTAATCTCTGCAGACTTGGAATTTATATTAGTCAGTATATTGTATGTGGGGAAGAGATGGTGTAGATAAAAGATAGACAAAGTATAGTGATAGTGCAGATGGAAAATAAAGCTACCTTACATTGGTTGACTGAAACCCACCCAACCAAACATTGATTTAGGTCAAGACCTAGATGTCAAGGAGCTAGTCTTGGAAAGGTCCAGGGCAGGGTTGCTCACTGCCAGCACTACTGACATTTGGGGATAGATCATTCTTTGTTGTGAGGCTGTCCTGTGTGTTGGTGGAAGATAAATAGCATCCCTGGCCTCTGCCCACAAGATCTAGTAGCATCCACTCTAACTTGAGAAATCAGAAATGTTTCCAGACACTGACACCTGGTTGGGGGCGAGGGGCGCAGAATCACCTCACTGAGAACCACTGGGCCTGGCCTGCTTGGCCTGGCCAGCTCCAGCCACCACTCCCTTTTGGTCAATCTGTCAACTGTGACAACTGGCAATAGATTTTAAAAATGAAAGAGGCAAACCAGGAAGTGGTTCAACCCTTCATTGTGGATTGCTCTTCTTCCCCACTCATAGCCTGAAACTGCAGCCAGACAGTATCAGAAAACCACAGGGTACAGTCAGGTGGCTACCACGGGTCTGGGTTCTGCATCACTTCCCTGAAGAGGACCCCACAGCGGTGCACCAAACTCAGAGAAGGGCCAAGGAGTCACATTTCTATCATTCAACACCAGATTTTTAGTTACTTTTTAACAGTTGTCTCAGTTAACTGGAAAAATAAACAACTCTACCTCAAATTTTATCATGTGAACTCACCATCTCTAAATATTTGAAACTGTTACCCATTAAATAAGAATTCCCCATTTCCCCCTCACCCTAGTTCCTGGCAACTACCATTCTTTCTTTTCTATGATTTGACTATAGTCATGCCCCCTTAACCTTGGGGGATACATTACTCTAAGACCCCTAATGGATGCCTGAAACCACAGATAGCACGGAACCCTATATACATAAAGGCATATCTCATTCTATGCACATTGTAGATACTGCATTTTTTTACACATTGAAGGTTTGTGGCAACACTGTGTTAGGCAAGTCTTTTGGTGCAATTTTTCTAAACATTTGTTCATTTTGTGTCTCTGCGTCACATTTTGGTAATTCTTGCAGTATTTCAAACTTTTTCATTATCATTTGTCATGGTGACCTCTGATGTTACTATTACAAAAAGATGATTTTCTGAAGGCTGATAATAGTCAGCATGTTTATTCCTTTATCTGTTTATGTGGCTGCACCTTGTCTTAGTTGTGGCAGGCAGTATCTTTGAATTTCATTGTGGCATGCAGGATGTGAACTCTTAGTTGTGGCATGTGGGATCTAGTTCCCTGACCAGGGATCGAACTTGGGCCCCCTGCACTGGGAGTGCAGTCTTAGCCACTGGACCACCAGGGAAGTCTCAGTCAGCATTTCTTATTAATAAAGTATTGTAATTATGATACATATACTGCTTTTTTAGACAAAATGCCATTGCATACTTATAGACTACAGTACAGTATAAACACAACTTTTGTATGTACTGGGTAATCAAAAAATTCGTGTGACTTCACTTATTGTGATATTCACTTTACTGCAGTAGTCTGGAACTGAATCTGCTCTATCTCTGTATGCCTGTACTATACCTGAATACAAGCACTGCAATCATGCAACAGTCAATCTGGTAACTGAGACACCCACTAAGGTATTAATGGACAGTTAGTATACACACCACAGATACTTGGGATAAACAGTTGATTTATGTCCCAGGTGGGATAAGATTTCATCACACTACTCATAAAAGGGATTTAAAACTTATGAATTATTTCTGGAATTTTGCTTTTAATATATTTGGAACTTGATTGACTGTGGGTAACTGAAACTGCAGAAAGCGAAACTATGGATAAGGGGGGACTACTGTACTTTAGATACTTATCAGTGGAATCGCACAGTATTTGTCCTTTGGTGACTTAGCATAATGTCCTCAAGGTTAATCCACATTGTACCATGTTGACAGGACTTCCTTCCTTTTTAAAAATATTTCTGTTTTAGATTTTCTTATTTTTTTAAATAAAGAAGGAATGCTATATTTTTGAACATTTATTTTTATTTATTTGGCTGCACCGGGTTTTAGTTGCAGCACAGAGAATCTTCGCTCTTCACTGCAGCATGTAGGATCTTCAGTTGTGACATCTGAACTCTTACTTGCCGCATGTGGGATTTAGTTCTCCGACCAGGGATTAAACCTGAGCCCTGGCATTAGAAGTGAGGAGTCTTATCCACTGAACCACTAGGCATGTCCCTAGATTTTCTTCCTTTTAAAGGCTGAGTAATATTTCATTTATCAGTATATTACATTTTACTTATCTGTTGATGGGCATTTGGGTTGCTTCCACCTCCTGGTTATTGTGAATAGTGTTGCTATAAACACAGGTATGCATATATATACACAGTTTTTTAAAAAATATCTTTACTGAAATATAATTCACAAACCATACAATTTGCCCATTTAAACTGTACAATTCAAAAGTTTTTTATATATTTAGAGTTGTGTAACCATCACTACAATTATCTCAAAAAAAACATTTGCAGTCACTTTCCCTCCATGTCCCACATGTTCTATCCAACAGTGGTCAGGTTTATGTATCATCTCGGCTAGACTATAGTCCCTAAGTATCCAATCAAACACTAATCTAGGAACTGCTGTGGAAGTTATTTTATAGGTGTGATTACAGTCCATAATGAGTTGACTTTAATCTAAGTGGGTCTGGTTCAATCAGTCAAAAGGCCTAAGAGAAGAACTGAGGTTTCCCTGAAGAAGCAATTTCACTTATGAATGATAGCTTCAGTTCACACCTGAGAGTTCCAACCTACCTTTCCTGATGCTCAGCCCTATTGATTTTAGACTTGTCTAGCTAACCCCACAATCACCTAAGCCAATTCCTTGCAGGAAACCTCTCTCTATATATCTCCTAGCTGTTCTGTTTCTCTAGTTGAGCCCTGATTGATAACAGTCAACTCCACTCCCACCCTCCACAGTCCCTAAGCAAGCACTAATTTACTTTCTTTCTCTATGGATTTGCCAATTCTAGACATTTCAAATAAATGGAATAATACAATATATGATTTACAATATGTGACTCATTGCTTTCAGTTAGCATAAGGTTTTAAAGTGTAATCAATGTAGCCTTTATCAGTACGTTATTCCTTCCCATGGTTGAATAATATTCCACTGTGTGAAAATACATTTAGTTTATCCATTCATCTGTTGATGGACATTCAGTTGTTTCCACTGTTTGGCTGTTATAAATAATGATGCTGTGGACATTTGTATACAAGTTTTCATGAAGACCATGTTTTCATTTTTCTTGAGTATATAGCTGCAATTTCTGGGTCATATGAAAACTCTAGGCTCAATATTTTGAGGAATTGCTGTATTGTCTTCTCCACATTCTCCCTATTTATTATAGCCATCCTAATAGACATGATGTGGTATCTCACTGTGGTCTTCATTTGTATTCCCCTAATGACTAAAGATGTTGAACATTTTTTTGGTCTGTTCTGTGCAGCTTGTGGGATCTTAGTTCCTAGAACAGTAAATGAACCTGGGGTCTTGGCAGTGAAAGCAAGGAGTTGTAACCACTGGACCACCAGGGAATTTTCATGAACATCTTTTTCATGTTATTTATTGGCCATTTGTAAATCTTCTTTGGAAAAATGTCTGTTCAAATTCCTTGCCTAGTTTTAATCAAGTTATTTGTCTTTCTATTATTGAGTTGTAAATGTTCTTCATATATCTGAACACAGTCCCTTATCAGATATACATCTTACAAATATTTTCCACACTCAATGTGCTGTCTTCTATTTTCTAATTTTTATTGGAGTATAGTTGATTTATAATGTTGTGTTAGTTTCAGGTGTATAGCAAAGTGAATCAGTTATACATATACATATAATGGGTTGTCTTCTAATTTTCTTGAAAGTATTATTTATAAGCACTAGAGTTTTTAAATTTTGAGGTAGCCCAATTTATCTGTTCTTTCACTTGTGCTTTTGTTGTTGTATCAAAGGAACCATTGCCCAATCCAAGGTCATGATTTACTCCTTTACCAAGAGTCAATCTACTCTTATGTTGTTTTCTAAGAGTTCTGATTTTTAGCTCTTACATTTAGGTCTATGATCCCACAGTCTAAGTCTTACCTATTTGGTAGTGCTTTTCCAGGGAAATAGTTATGGCACCATCAAAAAACAAACAATTAAACTATTGTGTTTAAAACAAAATGTGCAATGTGTGCTCTTTAGCATTCTGATCTAGGCTGAGAACAATATTTTTGAAATGAGCTAGTGCTCTCCTCTGTAGGACAAATAAATGCTTTCAGAAGTACGTCACTTTTGAATGGAGTACAGTTTATGACCTATTTACTTATGAACTAGCCCAAACAGTTTGCCTCCATAGCGTGAGGAAGAAGAAAGACTCTATTGTAAGAATCAGAAAAAAAAATCCAATCACTAATTTGGTCTAAACAAGAGAGCTTAGAGTTTTCAGTGGCTTTCAAAAACTACTTTCTCTTTGCTTGAGGAAGATGAATAAAAACTGTTTTAATGTCTTCAAGTGGTGCTAGGAAAACTGGTCAACCACCTGTAAAAGAATGAAACTAGAACACTTTCTAACACCATACACAAAAATAAACTCAAAATGGATTAAAGATCTAAATGTAAGACCAGAAACTATAAAACTCTTAGAGGAAAACATAGGCAGAACACTCTCTGACATAAATCACAGCAAGATCTTCTATGACCCACCTCCCAGAGTAATGGAAATAAAAACAAAAATAAACAAATGGGACCTAATTAAACTTGAATTAATCTCAAAAATACATACAAGCAGCTCATGCAGCTCAATTCCAGAAAAATAAACAACCCAATCAAAAAATGGGCCAAAGAACTAAACAGACATTTCTCCAAAGACACACAGATGGCTAACAAACACATGAAAAGATGCTCAACATCACTCATTATCAGAGAAATGCAAATCAAAGCCACAATGAGGTACCATCTCACGCTGGTCAGAATGGCTGCTATCCAAAAGTCTACAAACAATAAATGCTGGAGAGGGTGTGGAGAAAAGGGAACCCTCTTACACTGTTGGTGGGAATGCAAACTAATACAGCCACTATGGAGAACAGTGTGGAGATTCCTTAAAAAACTGGAAATAGAACTGCCATACGACCCAGCAATCCCACTGCTGGGCATACACACTGAGGAATCCAGAATTGAAAGAGACACATGTACCCCACAAGAAAGGCCTTGTGTTCATACACAAGGCCAGCAAGGAAAAAAGACAAGGGCAGAATCTGGAGAAATGCATGCACAAGCTTCAGAGGCTCTCACCCTCCCAGCCTGGGAGGGATACATGAGCATTTTCCTTTCTCCAGTAAAAAACTGCAGCTTAACATGTGCAATGCTTCTGCTGTAGAGAAGCTGATTACAGAGACTCAGCAGCCACGGTTCTTACTGGAGGCTGGTCACAGAGGCAGCCCCCTGCCCAGCAACTACCAAAATTCATGATGCCCAGAAGGAAATCAAATGTTTACCATAAATCACAGCATTTGCACAAACAATCTGTGTGACCTGACAGAGAAGAATCTGGTGTCCCAGTCTTTATCAGATTGTCGACTTCTGAGAAGCTGAGTTTCCTAAGGGCCAACCCTGAGGTCTCTCTGGAGACCGCAGTCTCAGAACTGCGAGGTTAATTGTCTTACTGCACAGAAGCCATGACATTCACTCAAGCTCTAATTTGAAATTTACTTAAGGAAACATTCAAACTTGGGGTCTAGTAATAGTCTGATTTTGTCATCACTTTAGTGAGATGAAGTTTATACTATCAATGAATTTTTTAAAGTATATTACAACAGTAGATATTGTATGTTACGTGTTTAAGATAAGAGATTTTTCTTTTTGGGTGTACAAAAGAATGTTTAATGCAGATTGTATTTAACAATTTAAAAAATCTAAATATCTACCAATAGGGGGAACGGACAAGTAAAATGTGGAATATTCATACAACGAGATGCTATTTAAAAAAGCAAAAAGATTTTTAAAGGACAGTGGTATATCTTACTATGCAAATGGGTATTAATTTTAATTTTTTTTCTATTTTTTTGGCCACATGCAGCATGCAGGATCTTCGCTTCCTCACTAGGGAATGAACCCATGCTCCTTGCAGAGGAAGCATGGTGTCTTAATTACTGGACTGTCAGGGAAGTTTCTAATTTCAAATTAAGTATATCTATTCATTAAAGCACAACCTGCAGGATCTCAACTGGTATTACTCTAAGCCAGACATTTAAATTCTTATTCATACTGAAAGTATTAAGACATTAAATCTTGTCTATATGCAATAACACATGTGCAATAACATTAAGGAATAAGCTAGAAGAATACAACAAGGGTGCCTCAAAAGCCCAACCCCAGGCTAACTCCTGCTGAACATACTGTGGAAGGTGTTCCAAGGAGAAATAGCGATCACACAGAGAGAGCACAAGTTAGGTCCTAATGCAGTAAAAGTAAAATCACTCATTCAATGTCCTGTTTTACCAGGCTTGTTTCCTCTGATTACTTGACTTCCTTCTTTAAAAAACAAATATCCTTGGGTGCTTCTTTGCACAAGACCAATATACAGAATCACTGCCTATAATGCAGTTAATCTGTATGGTATAAGGCTGTAATTATTCTGTAATTATTCTGATTGTTTTGTGTACTTGCTTTGTCTTTGCATCTGAATTGTAAACTGTATTTCTCCTCCTTAACAAAACAAAATATCTAGACCATGCACTCAGCTGATTCTTAATAAATCTAAAGAGGAATTTACAGGGATCGAAGGTCTTTACAGATAACTCAGTCCAATCTTCTCTGTTTTGGAAGTCAGAAACATAGGGAAGCACAGGGACACATACCCTCAGGTAGGTGACAATGAAACAAATCCAATGTCTATGGGTATCCTCAAAAGTTAAGGAAAGGAAACAATGGACTTCCTATTCTGGAAAACGTGCCCCACAGTGCATCACAGCCCCCTTTTTGATCAATGCTGCAATAGAGGGTTGCATTCCTGATGAAGGACTCAGAAAATGAATCACAGGTATCAACCACAAAATGCCATAAAGACAAAGACACACCATAACCTTCTCAAACTTTAAAAAATGGGGAGAAATGTATCACAATGCATTCATTACAGGAGGGGCCCCACTGGACATATGAAACCAAAATGTACAAAGTAAACATGAGACTTTTAATATTAACACCCTTCCTTTTCTTAGAATTTGTTTTTAAGTGTTTTCATTATTTTTCTTTATGTCAATGTTATGTAGGTACAGGGTTTCAAAAGCTGAACAGTTCACTAAGTCTGCTGTAAAAAAAAAAAAACAGAAGTCGTAATTGTCCGCCTCTCCCTACCCTTTCCTAGGGCACTAGTGCCATCTTAACAACCCCTTTCCTCTCATCTTCCTGGGGTTTCCAGAGAAAGTAATGTATGTGTTCAGACTCTATCATTACCTGAAAGCTGTTTTTTCATAATTTAGAAGAGCTATGGAAGACAAACGAGATGGTTGATCTTTAAAAGCTGCTATTTTCCCTGTAGTGAACAAAAGCATATAAAACCATTCCTCCAACCACACTCAAATTTGTAGCCACTAACAAAATCCCAGTACTGCACTAAATAAGCATATGACTTTACTTTTGAGTGTGAGTAGCCTTTGCATCCTATATTTTCCTCCATCTTTGCCTCTTGCCTTTTCTTCCACCTGTCTTGTACACTCCCAAGACAGGCCAGCACTGAAAGGACTCTTCAGTGTAGCTTCAGCGTGTATCTGAGAGGATGAAGAGTAAATCTGACTGGACTGACCCTGCCAGTGCTGAGTGTGAAGACTACTTCACAGGTGGGAGGGTTGGCAGGAAACACAGTCACTTCCTTCACTTTTTTTTTTTTTGCCTTCAAGAGTCACAACTAAAGACGAACGAAGCTGTAGAGCTGATTAAGAAGATAAAGGCTCTCAAATGTGAAATACAGGTGACTCAGCATTGAACAAAATGTGAACAAAATGTGAAACAGTGAAACACTTGTTTATGAAAACAAACTTTTCTCCTCCTGAGAAATTTGCTTGGCTATCATTTCATAAACATAAATAAGCCTGAACTTCGGTTATGTTTGGAGTTTGACCTAACCATACCCTTAGAACTATGTGCTGGCTAATTATTGACTTGAAATCTGAACCTATCAGAAGGGAAACAAAACATCAGACAGGAAGTGGACAAGGTGAATACCAAAATCTCAAGCGTTTCTTTCAGTGGTGAACAAAACATCATTGCAAATACTGACTTTTAAATTAAAATTAAACCTCGGATGAGGGTTCATTGCACAAATATACTGCTGGTCCCTCTGACAGTGCTTTTTCCATTAACTTAAAAATTCCATTAATGAATTAAAAAGTGCAAACTTAGACTCACAGTAAATCCATCAGCTCATTTAAATTATCATGAATAATACTGGTCACAAAGAAAAATGTCCCTCTAAACACCCAGTCTTTTTCAAAATGTAAGTGCAAAGTGTGTTCATCAAGACAGAAAAATGAGGAAAAATCTCTTATTTTTGTTGTTGAACTCAAATGTTCTTTTATTTTTAAAATATTTTTATTTATTTATTTGGCTGCACTGGGTCTTAGTTGTGGCATGTGGGATCTAGTTCCCTGACCAGGGATTGAACCCAGGCCCCCTGCATTGGGAGTGCAGAGTCTTAGCCACTGGACTACCAGGGAAGTCCCAGAATTTTATTTTTAAACTAATGAAAATCATTATTACTCATTACTTGGCCTCATTTTAACTGTCATTTTTGTTGTTGTTGTATAGCTACTAAGTTGTGTCCGACTCTGCAACCCCACAGACTGCAGCACGCCAGGCTCCTCTGTCCTCCACTATCTCCCAGAGTTTGCTCAAATTCATGTCCATTGAGTTGGTGATGCTATCTAACCATCTCATCCTCTGCCACCCCCTTCTCCTTTTGCCTTCAATCTTTCCCAGCATCAGGGTCTTTTCCAATGAGTCGGCTCTTGCATCAGGTGGCCAAAGTACTGGAGCTTCAGCATCAGTCCTTCCAGTGAATATTCAGGGTTGATTTCCTTTAGGATTGACTGGTTTGATCTTGTTGTCCAAGGGACTCTCAAGAGTCTTCTCCAGCATCACAATTCAAAAGCATCAATTCTTCAGTGCTCAGCCTTCTTTATGGTCCAACTCTCACATCCATACTCGACTACTGGAAAGACTATAGCTTTGACTATGTGGACCTTTGTTGGCAAAGTGACATGATGTCAGAGATTTGCCATTTAACCACAAGTTAAGTTGCATTTTTCTATTTTTATATGTGAACACAGGCATTATACATACATTTTGAATTTTCTTTGGGCCATTTAGATATAATGCCACTGATCCATTAGGGAATGCCACTGATCCATTTGCATCACGTGGGCCACCACTGGGCTGGAATCCAGCCCCGCACTTAGCACAAAAGCTGCTGACCCAGCGGCCCAGGCACCTGCTACTCCACAGCCCGGGTGGGTGGTCTCTCAGCTGGCCTCGATTCTTCTCCTACTATTACTGTAACTTTGTCCCAAGGTGTGACACAGGTGATAAGACTGATGAAGGCATCCTCTAGTATCACTAATCTCTTTTTTCCCCCCACTGAAACTGCTTTTAAATCTTGACTTTTGACACAGCAATCTTTCTCAGGACATATTATCACAGAACAGAGCATGCCACATTTATCTCTTCAGAGAAGCTTAGGTCACATGGTATGGTAAAGAAGCTTCCTCCAAAGCATTAAGGTTATCCAACAGAACTACCCTGACTAAGTTACAGATAAATTGCATTGAGAGTCAGTCTTGTGTGTTTTTTTTTTTTTTTTTTTTGGCCATACTGCACAGCATGTGGGATCTTAGTACCCTGAACAGGGATTGGACCTGCACCCGCTGCAGTAGAGGCATGAAGTCTTAACCACAAGAGTCAGTCTTATTATAAGAAAAAAAGGGTTATAAGAAACAGAATAAAAAGTGTAACTGTAAATAGAGAATATTAACTCAGGATAAAAAAAACAGAGTACAAATGCACTGAGGTAAGGAAATAAGCCAAAAAGGAAAGATACAAAATGGTACTCTGAAAAGTATAAAGTGAAGTTAAAGTGTTAGTCACTCAGTCATGTCCAACTCTTTGTGACCCCATGGACTATAGCCCACCAGGCTCCTCTGTCCATGGGATTCTCCAGGCAAGAATACTGGAGTGGGTTGCCATGCCCTCCTCCAGGGGATCTTCCTGACCCAGGGATTGAACCCATGTACTCTTACATCTCCTGCACTGGCAGGCAGGTTCTTTACCACTAGCACCACCTGGGAAGCCCACTATAAGAGTATTAAGAGCTAGGCAAATACAGCATATTATAATACGCAAATTTTATATACCCTATAGTTCAAAGTTCATGAAAGGCAGGTAAAAATTATTAAATACAAACAAAGGCAGCATTAAATCCAAACAACCATGAAAGGAAAAGATGATAGTATAAAAGCAACTGAGTTACCATGGGTGAGAGGTGATTCCCTTGTTATCCTAAATATGGACCAGAAACTACTAGGCACTGGCTCTATGAGACCTACTTCCATCCTCCACTCCTTGGAGGAGTTAATAAGTTTCAAAGTAATGTTTCAATGGGATCAAAGTGTTCAAAACGGAAGTAAATACCTTCCAGTTAGGAGGCACCGAAACACATTCTGATTGAAGATCTCCCAAGCACACTGTGGTAGGGGCCACCCCTTCATCTTCTCTATATCAAGAACAAGGAAACCTGTGGATTCTCTACTTTCTGGAGGTGATGTATGAAGCCAAGACAATGGGAAAATCCTGAAATAGTATGTTTATAATGAGACAATTTAGGCATAGCTTTAATATATTTGGTTGATTGATATGGTAAGACAAATGTATTTCAGTATAAAAGGAAATAAAAGATTTCTGGGTCACTTGGGGGATTATTCTAGAGACAAGTATGCTTTGGCTCATTAATCCAGTAGCAATGCTGGCACCATTCCTGGCATCTTGGTTCTATTGATTGTATTTAACATTAACATGTGCATGTTCCATTTGTGTATTGCTATCTTACCAGCTATCAGTTCTTGAAGATCAACAATTTAGGAATTAGCTTGATGCTGCAAGAATACAAAGGTGACTTGTAATTTTTAAGTCTGATTGAAATTTGGAAAGTCTCAATTCTCCTTCATATAGTTTCCCCCGCCATCCTTCCTGGCTGGCTGACAAGTCCAAAGAGACTCCTGCCATTCCCGCCAGCACTAGGAAGATGGAGTTCAACGAGCTGTGCATTAAGAGGTCACAAAGGCAAACACAAGGCCTACATACAGAGAACCAACACACACAACCACACACCATTCCTCCACCGGCAGAGGACAGAGATTACTGCATTACACGTCTCCCACTGGGAGTCAAGAACTGGAAGATCTATACACGCTGGGAGGCAATGGCACAAAACAAGGGGTCATGGTCATTGTTTTCTTTTGCATGTCTTCTCATTAGTCAGGCAAACTATTACTTACAAGTTTTGTTCCTTGGGCTGGCGATAGAAGCATGATGTATCAGCTTCAGAGCCACTCTTCTTTTTTTATTAAAAAAAAAAAAAAATGTTTGTTACCTAGTTTTGACCACACTGGGTCTTAGCTGTGGCATGCAAGCTCTTCATGGTGCTTGGGCTTCTCGCTAGTTGTGTTGAACAGGCTCAGGCTCCAGAGCGCATGGGCTCTATGGTTGTTGCTCACAGGCTGAGTTGCTCCACAACATGTGGGATCTTAGTTCCCTGACCAGGGATCGAACCTATGTCCCCTAGAGCCACTCTTCTTAATGCAACCTTTGGAGACTGCCAGCTGATGCTAAGAAGAGTGGGTGGTTTTCCTTAACACACACACACACATATAACATGCACACACATACCTGTACACTCAGACACATACCATATATACACACAGGGAAGGGACATCAGGTACACTTAAACTGTCACTCTAATAATATCAGGGAAAAAAAAGGACAATTTTTTTAACTTAGATCTTTAATTATGTACATAAATAGCAACATGAGAACGAAGGGTTCTAAGGCTTATACATTATCTCTAGGTGGAAGAATTTCAGATTAGTCCACTTGGAGTATGGCATCACCCAAGATAACAGAGAGACCTAGGATAGTTTTTCCAGAAGAATGCCAATTTACTACATTCAATACTGACTTCTCTGCCATTTTTCTGTAGAAATACTGGTTTACCATATGGAGTTTCCAATGTTTACCTATAATTAAAAGAAAAATAAAAACATAAATACAGTGTCCTCCCAGATAAAAACAGCTCTAAGAGTTTGCATTTTTAAAACTTCTCAGGTTTAAATAGAGAAAGTCACATCAAATACACATATTACCATTACATGACATCACAATGAGCTGGTGAAAACTGTAATTATTTCCATTTTATAAATGAGTACACTAAAAACCAGAAAGGATTTTCGTTTACCTTTTATTTCCAATACTATATGCAGATTCTTGACGGGCTGTGTATCTGAGATAAATTAACCAGATGGATGGGTGAATAAACTAAAAATAAATGCTTAAATGGTACAGCACACACTACATTCCTCCCCTTCTGAAAATCAAACAACCATATTTCCATCCGTCTGCTGGGGGAGAGCGTGATGATATCACAGCTAGCACTACAGACACCTTTCCTCACATGACCCCATCATTCTTTTCTGGAATGAAACACAAATCAAATCCAAAGGTACAGCAAAGACAAGCCAACTCTCCTTCAGATTGCCTTTCTCCTAATATGTAATGAATCTACTTAGCAATTAGAGATTTACAAAAATTTTAGAGGCCAGTGACTACTTCCTTGATCTTTTAAAATAAAACTAAACATTTTTAAACATGTAAACTACTAGTTTACCTTTTCTATCTCAGTTTATTAATATGTTTTGAACTTCTCTAAGAATTCAATAGATTTACTGCATTGTTAAAAAAAAACAAAAACTTCAAACTACCAACAATCTATATCAATAATGTTTTAATAGATCATGGCAGTCCATACTAGGAAATTATTAAGCAGCTAAAGGAGGAATAAGTACCAACAGGGAAAGATGTACACAATATATTCAGTGACCAAAAAAAAGCAATTTATTGTCTAAAATAGATAACTAATGAGAACCTACTGTATAGCACAGGGAACTCTACTCAATGCTCTGTGGTGACCTCCAGGCAAGAATACTGGAGTGGGTTGCCATTCCCTTCTCCAGGAGATCTTGGCCCTGACCCAGGGATCGAACCTGGGTCTCCTGCACTGCAAGCAGATTCTTTACCATCTGGGCTACCAGGGAAGCCCTGTCATTGATAGCTGATTCACTATGCTGTACAGCAGAAACTAAGGCAACACTGGAGAGCAACTATACTCCAGTAACAATTAATTTCAAAAAAGCAAGTTAATTCATTCAGCATAACTAAACATAGCAGTGTCTACAAAGTATTCTTACCAAAAAATTGAACCTAAATCTGATTAAGCCTTCAAATCCAACAGTCAGTTTATGGGAAATGCAGAGAGGACAGGAACCAAGAGATAAAACAGAATGACACTAAATGGATACACTCAAGCCACTGCCAGAACATGGGAAATTTCTAAAAGACGAATAAGCCCAGTTTTTCAACAAATAAATGGTAAGAGAAAAAGGAGGGAGAAGGAACTATTACAGCTTAAGAGGGACTTAAGATATCTGAAAACATAGTTTATATCTTTGTAAAAAAAAAAATGAAAGAGACTTAAGAGACTCATCAGTCAAATGCAATGGGCAGATCTTGTTATGATCTTGACTCAAACAACCAAAACAACTGTAAAAAGTTATTAATGAGATGATCAGGGGAATCTGCATACTCAATATTAAATGGTATTAAGGAATTAGTGTTAATTTCTCTAGGTGTGATAATAAAATTGCAATACGTGCCTGCATGGAGCTTTCGGTGTACTTGCAAAACAGTACAAGGAATATGATCTCTTTCTATCAAAAACCCAAAAGCACATTTGGATGTGTGTGTGTGTGTGTGCGTGTGTTACACATAGAGAAAAAAGTATGGAATAATATACCAAACTATTAATAGGAATTACCTCTGGGAAAGGAATGGAAGACAAAACAAGCTTTCAAAACATTTATCTAAAAACAATTCTTTACAGCAAATATGCATCATTTTTATAATTAAAAACTACATTTCCAATAAACAACTTAAAAAATGAAATCAAGGTTGTATATACAATAAGCTGAACTCTGGCACAGAACATTTTTGAAAAAATGAAAGGAATATGTACACAGCTTCCCTATATTCTGTGACTCATTGTCCCTAGAGAGAAATATAATCATATCCAGTGTCAAGTCTCTGACAAACATGTGTGACTTCTTGGCTGCTTACCCACTAGTCACCCAGATACACATCTGGCCCTACTCCCCAAAGATGCCAATTCTGGGGTGGGGCTTAAGCCTCTGCTTTTCAACAATCTCCCAGGTAATCTGTATCACAAAATGTGAGAAATGCTGACTTAGGGTTTCTATGTGAAGGGCTAGGATGTGAAAGAGGATCTGAATTTATTTTCTGTGACCGTTAAAGCAAGATCAGACCACTGTGTAGGAGTTATAAGGAGACATATTTTTGTTTAGTAAAAGAAACAGCTTCCTAAAAATTAGAACTGCCCAAAGATGGCTGCCCTGTGGGGTGCTTTTCCTATCAGTGGAGGTAAAAAATGGGAACACACGGGGCCACAGAGAATTTTGCTTGAGGCTGGGGGTTATACCAAATACTTCTTTTCAAATTCTAAGATTATATGACTCTCTGGGTCTCCAAAAATATGGGGACAACGTGAGAAAGAAAAACCTCAAACCCAGACCTTTCATGAGTTTTAAATAGTAGCCATGACTTACAATAAATGTAACACTGATTTTTTTAAAACAAATTTCTATTATAAAAGAAAATTCATATTCATTGAAAAAATTTAAAAATACATAAAGGTATATAGAAGAAAAAGTATAAAAATCATCTATAATCCTACTATCTGAAGATACATACTTAAATTTTTTTTTGTATTTTCTGGTAATTATCCTCTCTAAAAATGTATTATACTAGTTTCTTTTTTTCATTTGATAATTGTGCATATGTGTGTGTGCTAAGTTGATTCAGTCATGTCCAACTCTTTGCAACCCTATGGACTGTAGCCCCCAGGCTCCTCTGTCCATGGGATTTCCAGGCAAGAATATTGGAGTGGGTTGCCCATTTCCTCCTCCAGGGGATCTTCCCAACCCAGGGACTGAACCCATGTCTCCTGCATCTCCTGCATTGGCAGGTGGATTCTTTACCACTGAGCCACCTGGGAAGCCCAGTCTCAAGTTACTCAATCTTTAAAGAAAGAAAATTACACCTGTGAATTCCCTATGTCACTTATTCTATATAATCTTGAGCGTCTCTACCAAAGTCATGCATTCAGCAAATGTTTATTGAATGATTATTAGGTGAATACAAGTGTGCTGACTATAGTGAAATGCTGTCTGAAAAAAGTAAGCTTAAGAAATGATTGTCTGAAATAGGTTTGTAGACAAATCCAACTGTCGAGTTCTAGCTTGTCTAAAAAACCCAGGTACTTCTCAGGAACAAACACAATTAAAGAAGTCATAGCACTTAAGCCTAGAAATTAAAGATGAAATGAAATATCATCCTGGCCCTTATGTTTCCACCACACAAAGTTTAAACAGCTATAATTAATTTAATTAATTAAAGACAAGTCATTTCAATTGGTGCTAATAATGCTAAAAATAACCACAAAGTTTTTTTGTTCTTTACCTGATTAAAATGGACAGAGCATAGAGTATTCTAGTTATTTCCAGGTGAGTTCTTCACATTTCCTGACTTGTAAAACAGAAAGTAAGAATATTAATGCAGTTTGAAAAGAAATAGTAAAACTTCTAAAGAAACAGTGCACTGTTTCAAAGTGCACATCTTCACTATTTATTATCTGATGCAAAGTGACCCATGTCTCCAGAAACTAAAGGAATTACTAGGGCTCCCTGAGGGCCCTGTTGTAGAAACTGACTCAGGCCCAGAGGAGAGGAGGAAATAAAACTCCATTAATCCTCACTACACAGATTTGGCCAACAGCTGATTGGATAAAACATCCAATCAACAGTGAAAAGATTTCTTCACTACTTCATGTTATTGTCCTTGTTAAAGAAGGTTACTGAATCACTTTGCTATATACCTGAAACTAACACAATATTGCAAATCAACTAAACTGCAATAAAATTTAGAGAAAAAAAAGAACAGTCACTATGATATATGAACATTAAAAAAAAAGGGTTTACACATATGGTAATACTTCCTGTAGGTACTCTACTCTGTATATCATTCACTGTAGGGGTCAAATCACAAAACATGTTTATTCTGAAAGAGGTTATAATCAGACCACACCCATCCCGCCTGGCTGTCATCTGAGAACATATAATTAGGTCATGTCATCCATGAGAAGTGATGAAGGAAAGGTTCTAGAGGGAAAAATTCACGGGCTACATGTTTAAGACCTTACTTTCTTTCCCATATGTTCTTAAGACTGTAATTCTGAAAACACATTAATAAGACCTGATGTACATCAAGGAACTGAGCTCCCATGAGTGGCAATCTGAAAAACACTAGGCTGCATTTGGGTGAAAATAGGGCTGTGATTCTGTGGGCGACTTGGTGCAGGTTCTCCTAGTGGCCTTCTCTCAGAGTTACCCATGAGTGAAGGAGGGGGAAAGTGAAAAAGCTGGAACAAACGCCTAACCCTATAATTTCAGAGCATGGTTTCTAGCATTACTTCTATTTCTAAGCAATGTCAGGCTTACTGTATGGGCTAAGAACCTGTCTCTAAGCACAGTGATCATACATTCTGCTTTGCTCAAGTTATCCATACTGGTTTATACCTGCTGTTTCAGTATAATTAATATGTGTCCCCTTTCACTCTCAAGGGTATCCTGTTTTGGATGACAAATTATATGACCACTGTATCTACAGACCACAACCACTTGATGATGGAGTTCTAGCAAATAAAGCAAGATGTATTGCTTGGTGGATCATCATACAATATCCAGGTCCACTTGCTGCTCTGAATCTACAGGACTCAGTGCCTATGTGCCTTACTCTATTCCTCCAGAGCCTCTTTCTCACACTGTCACGCACACACCAGAGGCCTTCTTGCTGTCGCTCTTCCAACTTGCCAAGCTCCTTCCTGGGATAAGACCTTTGCAAAACAAATCCCTTGACCTAGACTGGTCACTCCCAATTTCTGCCTGGCTAAATGCTACTGATCCTTTAGATCAAGGCTTTCCTCTGTCCTCTGCCCTTCTGTTCAGATGAGAATCTTTATTCACATTCATAGCACCCATGCACTTCCTGATTTGTGGAATTCTTTCATTCATGTTTGAATCCTTCACTAATATATGTTTCACAAGGGCACAACATCCCTAGCACCTCTTAGCACAGAGCATTCAAACATTTGTTGAATAAACAAATGGAATGAGGCAGAACCTAGAAATCTGATGAGTGTTTAAAAAAAAGTTTGGGCATGTAATTAATGAAGAGATAAAAACAAGCTTATGAAGATAAGTGAGATAACCATGTCCAACAACTGGGTGTGCCATAAAAATCATGTGGTTCTCTACCTAGTTAAATGTATTTCATGTCTGAATTACCTTAACATAATGCTTGCCAAGTACTTTTAGTGATATCTTATATATTCTACTATGGGTATTTGCCAGAAACTCGATCTCAAAAATATAAACTGCTAAGTTCATAAGCTTTTAAATCTTTTGGACATTAAAAAACTGAGCACATAAAAACATTCTTCTGGTTGAAGAAAACAACTCTGTTTCTAGGAAATTTTTCTTGTTTGATTATGTATTACTTATAGTATAATAAAACATGACAGTCAAATATCTCACTAATGAAATAGTGAGCCCATCCACGCTATTACGAATCAGATTTCTCTTGGCAGAAATCATCATGATTTCAGCAAAAACAATATTCTGACTTCAAAAGACAGTTTGTGACTTAGCACAAGCCAGAAATCAATCTTTTTTTGCATCTCCAGACAGTTTTATTTAAAATATTTTACAATGCAACCATTTTCCTTATAATCTAATTTTAATACATATTGGGTTTCACTGTTCTTTTTAAGTGAGTAATGCATTTTAACCCAACACATCAAAAAATATTATACTATTATTGCAACATGTAATCAATATAACATCAATCAATATTAAAATCCTGAGATAGTTTACAATCTTTTTAATTTAGACCATGTCTTCTAAATTTGGTGTGAATTTGCCCTTATAGCACACGTCAGTGCAGATCAGCTACACTTCATGTAGTCCATAGCTGGTGTCTGCCATATTTGCAAAGGGCTACAGCAATTAATCAAAATATTTATTTCTAATTAATATGAATTACCATATGAAGGGGCATTTGAAGCTAAACCTTTAAGGTATATTAACCCACTGAAATGTCTGAGACCTTCACTAGCTGAATCATTTTGATCAATTACTTAACTTCTCCAAAATGCAGTTTCCTCAGTTATAACATGGGGATAATAATAGCTGGCTTAAAACTCAATGTTCAAAAAACTAAGATCATGGCATCTGGTCCATCATTTCATGGCAAATAGATGGGGAAACAGTGGCAGACTTTATTTTCTTGGGCTCCAAAATCACTGCAGAGAGTGACTGAAGCCATGAAATTAAAAGGATGCTTGCTTCTTGGAAGAAAAGCTATAACAAACCTAGAGAGCATATTAAAAAGCAGAGACATCACTTTGCTAACAAAGGTCCATATAATCAAAGTTATGGTTTTTCCAGAAATCATGTATGGATGTGAGAGTTGGACCATAAAGAAGGCTGAGTGCCAAAGAATTGATGCTTTTGAACTGTGGTGCTGGAGAAGACTTTTGATCACCTTGGCCAGCAAGGTGATCAAACCAGTTCAATCCTAAAGGAAATCAATCCTGAATACTCATTGCAAAGATGGATGCTGAAGCCAAAGCTCCAATATGTTGGCCACCTGATGCAAAAGCTGACTCATTGGAAAAGACTCCAATGCTGGGAAAGATTGAAGGCTAAAGGAGAAGGAGATGACAGAGGATGAGATCGTTAGATGGCATCACTAATTCAATGGACATGAGTTTGAGCAAACTCTGGGAGATGGTGAAGGACAGGGAAGCCTGGCATGCTGCAGTCCATTGGGTCACAAAGAGTCGGACATGACTGAGTGACTGAACAACAAATAATAGAACCTGCTTCACAGACTCTTCCTGAGCAAAGAGTTTAACACCGAGGGCCAAGCTCCCAGCAAGTACTCCATAAATGTCACATATCCTATGTGGTAGGTCACTTAACTTTTTAAATGAGGAAATAGAAGGTAAGGAAAAATGACCTGTCAAAACCCCAATGAAATTCCAGTTCACTGGATGTGGTAGGCAGAATAAAGGCCCCCCAGAGGTGTTTGCATCCTAATCCTGGAAACTGTGACTATGCTACTGTACATGGCAAAGGAGAATTACAGTGGCACTGGAGTTAAGGTTGCAAACCAGCTGACCTTACGATAGGGAGATTATCTTGGATTATCTGGGTTGGCCCAATTGAATCACATGGGTTCCTATAGCGTAAGAGAACAGAAGACAGGGTCAAAAAAATAGGATGTGAACAGGGCTCATCTGCAGAAGCTGGTTTTGAAGACGGAGGAAGAGAGCTGGGAGACAAGGAATGCTGCAGCCTCTAGAGGCTGGGAACTGCCCTCAGCTGACAGCCAGCAAAGCAGACCTTGGTCCTATAACCGCCAAGAAACTGAATTCTGTCAACAACCTGAATGAGCAGGAAGTGGATTCTCCCCTGGAACCTCCAGAAAGGAATGCAATCCTGCTGACAACTTGATTTAGCACTGGACATCCAACCTAGAGTCTAAGAAAATAGATTTGCATTCCTCTCAGTCAGTAAAGTTGTGGTCATTTGTTACGGCAGCAAAAAGCAAACTAAAACAGATACAAGGACTTTTGACTGATGAGTATAATTAAGCTCTATGGCTCCATTTTCCATCAGGAGATGTTACCTTCTCCCGTGGAGATGTCACATGACATCCATCATGGCTACTATGTCTAAAGTTGGTCCATTTTCTCTGCTTCTGACATGGATAAACCCACTGAATCCTCGAAACAACCCCCATTTACCAGGGCACCAGAGCAATTTCCCAAGGTTCCCTGGTGGCTCAGCTGGTAAAGAATCCGCCTGCAATGCAGGAGACCTGGGTTCGATCCCTCAGTTGGGATGATCCCCTAGAAACGGGAAAGGTTACCCACTCTGGTCTTCTGGCCTGGAGAATTCCATGGACTGTATAGTCAGTCCATGGGGTCGCAAAGAGTCAGGCTCAATTGAGCCACTTTCACTCACTCAATAATTGTAAGAGGTGGGGTGGGAGTTGGAGAAGAGTGTCCACTATGGAGTCTACTCTCTTGGCTACTAGGTCACACTGAATCCTGCCTCATCTACATTTTCTGATACCAAAAGTGTATGTCTTTCAAAAAAAAAGGAGAGACTTTTTCTTTCAGGATTTCTTACTTTTTATTTTGCTAAGTAATATTGTTTTTAAAGAACAAAAGAAAAATCATTGCCTGGTACCTTTATTTCTTAGCATTTTAATAACAAAAACTAGAACGGGCAGAAATTCAGAACAAATTTAGCTTTACAGAAAACCCACTATATTGTCCTTATTTTTATTTTATTGTGGTAAGAACACTTAATAAGAGATCTGCTCTCCTGACAAATTTTCAAGTATACAATATTGTAATGCTAACTACAGGCACTACGCTGTGCAGCAGATCTCTAGAATTATCCATCTTGTTTAACTGAAATTTTATACCCATTAAATAGCAACTCCTCATTTTCCCCTCACCCCCAGGCCCTGGCAACCACCATTCTACTCTGCTTCTACAAATCTGACTGTTTTAGATGCTTCATATAAGTGGACTCAAACAGTATTTCTCCTGTGACTGCCTTATTTCAGAGATAGTCATTTTAAAATCATATCACTTACAGCTAAACTTGAGTGTGTTTAGAAAGCTGAGGAATTTTGAATGGAGGAAGAGAAAACAGGATTTACTCAGGATGGTGGCCACTGTTTCCCTTTTATTTTCCTGCTGAGCTAGCAAAGGCTTGAATACAACTATTAAAAGCTCAGCATTAGAAATTCTGCTCAGTTTTCACATTAGTAACAGGTTTATATTTCTTTATATTTTCCTGCCCTTCAAAGAAGTATTAAGTTCTTTGCTTTTAGTTACTGTTGGTCTTTAACAGTCATTCTATAATTCTTTGTTAGTAAATTGTCACAAGTTTCTAAAACCTAGTGAAAATTAAACATGACTTTTACTGAAACACATTGCTGTGTTTGGTTAATTTAGAAGACAATTCCAAAAGGGCCATCTGTGACCCTGGGGCCTGACACCCACCACTGGCCTCCATCTCTGAAACTCAGACTTTGGGCTGGGACTATTCTGAAGGGATTTCAAATTAGCAATGAACAATCAATGAATAGTTTCCTGCTTTTATTAAGTGCCTAGAGTCAAAGAGTGAAAACTGTAATGGAAGTGATCTATGAATCAACTATATTAAGAACTCCTGATCATCATCAAAGGATACAAAAACTGAAAAGACTAGCCTCAAATCGGGAGAAGACATCTGCAAACAAGTGACCACAAATATTAGTATCTAGGAAAAAATGAAGGCTTTTACATCAATCATTAAGAAAGGAACTAATGACCCACATAAAAAATGTCAAAAGACATGAGCAGGTATTTCAAGAAGAAACCAATAAACATGTGAAAAGATGTTCAACCTCGTTAGTAATCAAAGGAATGTACTCAAACAACAAAGAGAAATTCTGAGACCAATGTGACATGCCAGACAGCCAGGAAACTATTGCAGAGTTCTTGCATCACATCAGAAGGACACAAAGCCAGCTTCTACCAGCCAAAATGAGCAACCTGAACTCCAACAAGGATAGGAATTACAAAGCATTCAAACCCAAATATGTTTAAATCAACAAATGCAAAATGATTGTTAAAAAAAAACAACTAGTTGGAGACATTCTGAGGATGTGAGGGAACAAATTTATTATTCTGAAAGCCAGACAAATCCAAGAGAAAAAACTGAGCATTTATCTTGTCTTTCCTATAACTAAATAGTTTATGAGGGGAAGGAGTTCTTTATTCAAGTGCTCTAGCTATCATGTGAAAATGAAATGACAGAAATAGAATATCACCATTTTCCAACTCCCAGTGAATCAGTGAGTCTAGGTATCGATCCTCAACAGGCACTAACACCAAACTGGTAAAGTGAAACAAAAACTTAGGTGCCTGCATAGACCTACGATAACACAAACTTGATTAGGCAGCTTGTGGACCCAGCAGCCAATCTTCAGGAAATCTTGAGAGAAGAGAGGAACACTTTCAACTGCACCTAAGTGTGTAATCAGTAAAACCCAAGCTGTTGGAAACTCTACAGGTCCAACATGCCAGGTTCTTTTAACAGATACAGAGTAAGGAAAATAAGAGGATGGAAGGAGAAACTGTAGATTAAAAGTGACTTAGAAGGGGGAAAAAAGCCTTAAAAGAAATATCAAGTCAGAAATAATAGTGGGCAAGACTAAAGAGACAGGGATAGATACTTAGGTGATAAAGCTATTAATAGTTGAAGGAAAGTACATTATTGGGGCAACTAAGGAAATCTACCTATGAACTGCATATTAGATAAAGTCTATGTAAACAATTAAATGTCAACTTTCCTGAGCATGATAATGGTATTGTGATTCTATCAGTAAATGACCATATTCTTTAGAAATACATGCTGAATTAGATATGGGTAGAAAGCGCCATATCTATAAGTATCAAATGGTTCAGAAAAATAAAATACACATGGGTGAGTGCCCAAGCATGTGTAAAAAGACAGACAAAGCAAATGTAGCAAAGTGGTAACTGGCGAATCTAAGTGAAGGGTATATTCATTACACTATTTCTGCAACTGTTCTGAAGTTCTGAATTTTTTTTTTCAAAACAAAAATTGAGGAACAAAACGAAGCAACACATACACACACCCCACAGTGAAAAACTACTTCAAAGGCAACAGACTGGCAAAAATAGAAAACTTGTCATCTAGTAAAATTGATGTGCAGACCCTATGAACTAGGACTCTCAGCCTAGAAAGACTTTTAATAAACCATGACACATGTACAAAAATATGCTCACAGCTGTGTGTGCAACAACAATATACTGAAAACCACCCAACTAGCCACCAACATGGGATTTTCCCACAAAGAAATATTCTATAGCAGTATAAATAAACTACGGCCATACACAGCCCATGAACATAATGCTTAGGGAACAAAACAACTTGCAAAATAATACATAGAGTAAGACTCCATCTAGACAAACTATATATTTATTTATATGTGTATTTGATATAGTTACTTACGTTAAAAGGCAAACAACAGGCAAGCTGAACTACAGTGTTTTAGAATAAATATGTATGTGGTTAAACTACAAGAAAAGTTTGAAGAAGAACAAGGGAATAAAAACTTCAAAATTCTGGGCAGTGGTTCTCTCTGTGTAGACAGAGGGGCACAGGAAGAAGTCGAAAGACACTGGTAATTTCCTATCTTTAAAGATGGATGGTTGGTTGGCATATGAATGGCCATTATATTGTTGGATTTTAAGCTGTAAATATACATATACACAGTTATTGTACATATATTTTATATATTATATCTCAAAAAAAAAAAAAACCCCAACCTACTATGATGACAATATTTCTGGACATACCCATCTTTGCTTCACAGTTCTGCCAAAGCAAAGAATTCATTTTAGCTGAAGCAGATAAATTCCTCTTCACCAACCAATCACAGGACTGAAAGATCACCTCATTCAAATTTCATTGGTAGAAGACTCACTGCAAACATTTAGAATTAATTCCTAAAAGGGAAAAGGGATGTGGCGGACCAAAAAATGCCACAGACTTCCTTAGGGTTTTGAGAGCAATACAGCTCCATGGGAAATAATAAAGAACTGAACCATCATTCATACCACTTAAAATTTCAGGACCCCATTTTTTTTTCCATTTATTTTTATTAGTTGGAAGCTAAAAATATAGAACGCTTCACGAATTTGCGTGTCATCCTTGTGCGGGGGCCATGCTAATCTTCTCTGTATCGTTCCAATTTTAGTATATGTGCTGCAGAAGTGAGCACTCAGGGCCCCATTTAAAATACAATGGCCAAGGGGAGGAGCCAAGATGGCGGAGGAATAGGATGGGGAGACCACTTTCTTCCCTACAAATTCATCGAAAGAACATTTGAACACTGAGCAAATTTCACAAAACAACTTCTGATCGCTAGCAGAGGACATCAGGCGCCCAGAAAAGCAGCCCATTGTCTTCAAAGGGAGGTAGGACAAAATATAAAAGATAAAAAGGGAGTCAAAAGAGCTACGGATGGAGACCCGTCCCGGGAAGGGAGTCTTAATAGAGGCAGTTTCCAATCACCAGGAAACCCTCGCACTGGTGGGACTGGGGGAAGTTTTTGGCAATCTAACTGGGAGGAAGAATTAAACAAGGCCCACAGATTACGTGCCTAAAAGCAACTCCCAGCAGAAAAGTACCCCAGACGCCCGTACCGGCCAGCAGCAAGCGGGGGCTGAACGAGAGGAGCAGGCGGCATTGCTTAGGGTAAGGACCGGCCCGAAGACCCTGAGAGCAATCGGAGGGAACTTTTTTAAACTGTGGGATAGCAAGGGACAAAATTAACCGGCTGGAACACACTGTCAGCAGTTTGCAAAACAAAGGGACTGAGAAACTCCAGAGAAGAGCCGGCCCATCCCCGCTGGAGGTAGGAGGCAGGGGGGAGGGGAAAAGGGCAAACTCAGCCCCTGAGAAGCCACCCCCTCCCACACTGCAAACAGGCCCCCGGTTCCTATCTAAAGACTTCCTGAGACCCGACTGGCGGCGCGCGCTGGGGCCGCGGAGGGAAAAAGCGCGCCGTACCCGGGGAGAGAGGGCGCCCAAGCCTCTGGCTGCCTGAGCCGCTCGCCGCGGAGGGAAAAGGCGCGCTGCACCCGGGGAGAGTACGCCCAAGCCCCTGGCTGCCTGAACCGCTCAGGCCGGGGAAGGCACAAAACGCAGGCGCAACCGAATCCGCGCTTTTGTGGAGTACCCCGAAAACTGGAACCGCACTCAACACAGGGCCCGCTCCATATAGAGCAGCCGGGAGCCTGAGCAGTGTAGACGGGGAAAGCACTGACACCCATGAGCGGGGCAAACCCAGTGTGGCTGGAACATGGTGAGTGCTATCCACACAGAGCGGTATCTGTCTGCAGCGCCCCGCCCTCCCCGTAGCAGGACTGAACTGAACTAGCGAACCTAAATAAGAGATCACCTCCGCCCACCTGTGTCAGGGCAGAAATTAGACACCGAAGAGACGGCAAACAGAAGCCAAATAAACAAAGGGAACCGCTTCAGAAAGGACCGGTGCAACAGATTAAAATCCCTGAAGGTAACACCGACTACACCGAAAGGGGCCTATAGATATCGAGAAGTGTAAGCTGGAAAGAGGAGCTATCTGAAATTGAACTGAACCTACACTGACCGCAACAACTCCAGAGAAATTCCTAGATATATATGTATATTTTTTTTTAATTAAAAAAAATTTTTTTCTTTCCTTTTTTTTCTTTTTTATTTTCTTTTAAAATTCCCTATTACTCCCCCATTACTCCTCAACTTTCATTTTCATATATTTTTACGATTTTTTTAATTAGGGGGAAAATTTTTTTTTTTTTTTTTTTTTTTCTTTTTCTTGTTTTTCTCTCCTATTTCCTTTTAAAGTCCTCTAATACTCCTCTATTATTCCTTAATTTTCATTTTACTATAACCTTGCCAAAAAAAAGAGAGAAACCCTATTTTTAAACCGAACTTCATATACATTTCTAAATTTTTTTTGTGTTTTTGTTTTTAAATATTGTATTTCAAAGAGTCTAACCTCTACACTAGATTTTTAATCTTTGTTTTTCAGTATGTGATATAAATTTTAGACATTTAAGAATCCAATATTCAGTTCCCATTTCTATTCAGGAGTGTGGTGATTACTCTCCCACTTTTGACTCTCTGTTTTCTACCTCAGAACACCTCTATTTCCTCCTTTCCCCTTCTCTTCCCAATCCAATTCTGTGAATCTTTGTGGGTGTCTGGGCTATGGAGAACACTTTGGGAACAGATAACTGCATAGATCTGTCTCTCTCCTCTTGAGTCCCCGTTTTCTCCTCCTGCTCACCTCTATCTCCTTCCTCCCTCTCCTATTCTTCATGTAACTCTGTGAACCTCTCTGGTTGTCTCTCACGGTGGAGAATCTTTTCACCATTAACCTAGAAGTTTTACTATCAGTGCTGTATAGTTGGAGAAGTCTTGAGACTATTGGAAGAATAAAACTGAAATCCAGAGGCAGGAGACTTGTGCCCAAATCCTGAGAAAACCAGAAAACTCCTGACTACGTGGAACATTAAAGAATAAGAGACCATCCAAAAGCCTCCATACCTACACCAAAACCAACCACCACCCAAGAGCCAATAAGCTCCAGTACAAGACATACCATGCAAATTCTTTAGCAACGCAGGAACATAGACCTGAGTGTCAACATACAGGCTGTCCAAAGTCACACCTAACACATAGACCCATTGCAAAACTCATTACTGGACACTCCATTGCACTCCAGAGAGAAGAAATCCAATTCCACGCACCAGAACGCTGACACAAGCTTCCCTAACCAGGAAACCTTGACAAACCAATTGTCCAACCCCACCCACTGGGTGAAACCTCCACAATAAAAAGGAACCTCAGACCAAAAGAATACAGAAAGCCCACTCCAGACACAGCAATCTAAACAAGATGAAAAGGCAGAGAAACACCCAACAGCTAAAGGAACATGAAAAAAGCCGACCAAGTCAAACAAAAGAGGAGGAAATAGGGAATCTACCTGAAAAAGAATTTAGAATAATGATAATAAAAATGATCCAAAATCTTGAAAACAAAATGGAGTTACAAATAGCCTGGAGACAAAGATTGAGAAGATGCAAGAAATGTTTAACAAGGACCTAGAAGAAATAAAAAAAAGTCAATTAAAAATTAATAATGAAATAAATGAGATCAAAAACACTCTGGAGGAAACCATGAGTAGAATAACAGAGACAGAAGATAGGATAAGTGAGTTAGAAGATAAAATGGTGGAAATAAATGAAGCAGAGAGGAAAAAAGAAAAAAGAATCAAAAGAAATGAGGACAACCTCAGGGACCTCTGGGACAATGTGAAACGCCCCAACATTCGAATCATAGGAGTCCCAGAAGAAGACAAAAAGAAAGGCCATGAGAAGTTACTCGAGGAGATAATAGCTGAAAACTTCCCTAAAATGGGGAAGGAAATAGCCACCCAAGTCCAAGAAACCCAGAGAGTCCCAAACAGGATAAACCCAAGGCGAAACACCCCAAGACACATATTAATCAAATTAACAAAGATCAAACACAAAGAACAAATATTAAAAGCAGCAAGGGAGAAACAACAAATAACACACAAAGGGATTCCCATAAGGATAACAGCTGATCTATCAATAGAAACCCTTCAGGCCAGAAGGGAATGGCAGGACATACTTAAAGCAATGAAAGAGAATAACCTACAACCTAGATTACTCTACCCAGCAAGGATCTCATTCAGATATGAAGGAGAACTCAAAAGCTTTACAGACAAGCAAAAGCTGAGAGAATTCAGCACCACCAAACCAGCTCTTCAACAAATACTAAAGGATCTTCTCTAGACAGGAAACACAGAAAGGTGGTATAAACGTGAACCCCAAACAACAAAATAAATGGCAACGGGACCATACCTATCAATAATTACCTTAAATGTAAATGGGCTGAATGCCCCAACCAAAAGACAAAGGCTTGCTGAATGGATACAAAAGCAAGACCCCTATATATGCTGTCTACAAGAGACCCACCTCAAAACAAGGGACACATACAGACTAAAAGTGAAGGGCTGGAAAAAAATATTTCACACAAACGGAGACCAAAAGAAAGCAGGAGTCGCAATACTCATATCAGATAAAATAGACTTTCAAATAAAGGCTGTGAAAAGAGACAAAGAAGGACACTACATAATGATCAAAGGATCAATCCAAGAAGAAGATATAACGATTATAAATATATATGCACCCAACATAGGAGCACCGCAATCTGTAAGGCAAATGCTAATGAGTATGAAAGAGGAAATTCATAGTAACACAATAATAGTAGGAGACTTTAATACCCCACTCACAACTATGGATAGATCAACTAAACAGAAAATGAACAAGGAAACACAAACTTTAAAGGACACAATGGACCAGCTAGACCTTATTGACATCTATAGGACATTTCACCCCAAAACAATCAACTTCACCTTTTTCTCATGTGCACACGGAACCTTCTCCAGAATAGATCACATCCTGGGCCATAAATCTAGTCTTGGTAAATTCAAAAAAATTGAAATCATTCCAGTCATCTTTTCTGACCACAGTGCAGTAAGATTAGATCTCAATTACAGGAAAAAAATTATTAAAAATTCAAACATATGGAGGCTAAACAACACCCTTCTGAATAACCAACAAATCATAGAAGAAATCAAAAAAGAAATCAAAATATGCATAGAAATGAATGAAAATGAAAACACAACAACCCAAAACCTACGGGACACTGTAAAAGCAGTGCTAAGGGGAAGATTCATAGCATTACAGGCCGACCTCAAGAAACAAGAAAAAAGTCAAATAAATAACCTAACTCTACACCTAAAGCAACTAGAGAAGGAAGAAATGAAGAACCCCTGGGTTAGTAGAAGGAAAGAAATCTTAAAAATTAGGGCAGAAATAAATGCAAAAGAAACTAAAGAGACCATAGCAAAAGTCAACAAAGCTAAAAGCTGGTTTTTTGAAAAAATAAACAAAATTGACAAACCATTAGCAAGACTCATTAAGAAACAAAGGGAGAACAATCAAATTAACAAAATCAGAAACGAAAATGGAGAGATCACAACAGACAACACTGAAATACAAATGATCATAAGAGACTACTACCAGCAGCTCTATGCCAATAAAATGGACAACTTGGAAGAAATGGACAAGTTCTTAGAGAAGTATAACTTTCCAAAACTGAACCAGGAAGAAATAGAAGATCTTAACAAACCCATCACAAGCAAGGAAATAGAAACTGTAATCAGAAATCTTCCAGCAAACAAAAGCCTAGGACCAGATGGCTTCACAGCTGAATTCTACCAAAAATTTAGAGAAGAGCTAACACCTATCTTACTCAAACTCTTCCAGAAAATTGCAGAAGAAGGTAAACTTCCAAACTCATTCTATGAGGCCACCATCACCCTAATTCCAAAACCAGACAAAGATGCCACAAAAAAAGAAAACTACAGGCCAATATCACTGATGAACATAGATGCAAAATTCCTTAACAAAATTCTAGCAAACAGAATCCAACAACATATTAAAAAAATCATACACCATGACCAAGTGGGCTTTATCCCAGGAATGCAAGGATTCTTTAATATCCGCAAATCAATCAATGTAATACACCACATTAACAAATTGAAAGATAAAAACCATATGATTATCTCAATAGATGCAGAAAAAGCCTTTGGACAAAATTCAACATCCATTTATGATTAAAACTCTCCAGAAAGCAGGAATAGAAGGAACATACCTCAACATAATAAAAGCTATATATGACAAACCCACAGCAAGCAGCACCCTCAATGGTGAAAAATTGAAAGCATTTCCCCTGAAATCAGGAACAAGACAAGGGTGCCCACTCTCACCACTACTATTCACCATAGTTTTGGAAGTGTTGGCCACAGCAATCAGGGCAGAAAAAGAAGTAAAAGGAATCCAGATAGGAAAAGAAGAAGTGAAACTCTGTTTGCAGATGACATGATCCTCTACATAGAAAACCCTAAAGACTCTACCAGAAAATTACTAGAGCTAATCAACGAATACAGTAAAGTTGCAGGATATAAAATTAACACACAGAAATCTCTTGCATTCCTATACACTAACAAGGAGAAAACAGAAAGAGAAATTAAGGAAACAATACCATTCACCATTGCAACAAAAAGAATAAAATACTTAGGAGTATATCTACCTCCTAAAGAAACAAAAGACCTATACATAGAAAACTATAAAACACTGATGAAAGAAATCAAAGAGGACACAAACAGATGGAGAAATATACCATGTTCGTGGATTGGAAGAATTAATATTGTCAAAATGGCTATACTACCCAAAGCAATCTATAGATTCAATGCAATCCCTATCAAACTACCAACGGTATTTTTCACAGAACTAGAATAAATAATTTCACAATTTGTATGGAAATACAGAAAACCTCGAATAGCCAAAGTAATCTTGAGAAAGAAGAATGGAACTGGAGGAATCAACCTGCCTGACTTCAGACTATACTACAAAGCCACAGTCATCAAGACAGTATGGTACTGGCACAAAGACAGAAATATAGATCAATGGAACAGAATAGAAAGCTCAGAGATAAATCCACGAACCTATGATCACCTTATCTTCAACAAAGGAGGCAAGGATATACAATGGAAAAAAGACAACCTCTTTAACAAGTGGTGCTGGGAAAACTGGTCAACCACCTGTAAAAGAATGAAACTAGAACACTTTCTAACACCATACACAAAAATAAACCCAAAAGGGATTAAAGATCTAAATGTAAGACCAGAAACTATCAAACTCCTAGAGGAGAACATAGGCAAAACACTCTCCGACATAAATCACAGCAGGATCCTCTATGACCCACATCCCAGAATTTTAGAAACAAAAGCAAAAATAAACAAATGGGACCTAATGAAACTTAAAAGCTTTTGCACAACAAAGGAAACTATAAGCAAGGTGAAAAGACAGCGCTCAGATTGGGAGAAAATAATAGCAAACGAAGCAACAGACAAAGGATTAATCTCAAAAATATACAAGCAACTCCTCCAGCTCAACTCCAGAAAAATAAATGACCCAATCAAAAAATGGGCCAAAGAACTAAACAGACATTTCTCCAAGGAAGACACACAGATGGCAAAAAAACACATGAAAAGATGCTCAACATCACTCATTATCAGAGAAATGCAAATCAAAACCACAATGAGGTACCATTACACGCCAGTCAGGATGGCTGCTATCCAAAAGTCTACAAGCAATAAATGCTGGAGAGGGGGTGGAGAAAAGGGAACCCTCTTACACTGTTGGTGGGAATGCAAATTAGTAAAGCCACTATGGAAAACAGTGAGGAGATTTCTTAAAAAGCTGGAAATAGAACTGCCATATGACCCAGCAATCCCACTTCTGGGCATACACACAGAGGAAACCAGATCTGAAAGAGACACGTGCACCCCAATGTTCATTGCAGCACTGTTTATGATAGCCAGGACATGGAAGCAACCTAGATGCCCATCAGCAGACGAATGGATGAGGAAGCTGTGGTACATATACACCATGGAATATTACTCAGCCATTAAAAAGAATTCATTTGAATCAGTTCTAATGAGATGGATGAAACTGGAGCCCATTATACAGAGCGAAGTAAGCCAGAAAGATAAAGACCATTACAGTATACTAACACATATATATGGAATTTAGAAAGATGGTAATCATAACCCTATATGCAAAACAGAAAAAGAGACTCAGATGTATAGAACAGACTTGTGGACTCTGGGAGAAGGCGAGGGTGGGATGTTTCAAGAGAACAGCATCGAAACATGTATATTATCTAGGGTGAAACAGATCACCAGCCCAGGTTGGATGCATGAGACAAGTGCTCGGGCCTGGTGCACTGGGAAGACCCAGAGGGATGGGGTGGAGAGGGAGGTGGGAGGGGGGACCGGGATGGGGAATACATGTAAATCCATGGCTAATTCATTTCAATGTATGACAAAAACCACTGCAATGTTGTAAAGTAATTAGCCTCCAACTAATAAAAATAAATGGAAAAAAAAAGAAAAAAAATACAATGGCCACAAATTTCTTTTGACTATTTGCAACCAAAAGTATGTATATCTGTTACATGATTGTAGTACAATTATGAATCAAACTGCACTGAACTTGAGACTGGTAATTAAAGCCTGACCTGAAAACCCATTTCTAAACATGCTAAGAAACAAACAAAAATCCATGAAGTGTTCCCCAATTCCCTTCAGAGTTCCTGAGCTCCAAAAGATTCCTGTTCCAGGGTAGCTTAAATCTTTACTGTCATTAGTAAAGAAAAAATAAAAAATACTGAAACCCACAAAGTCCAACAAGGGGGGGGGCAGGGAAATCAACAAAAAACAAAAGCATTTCACTATCAAATAATTCCCCAAATCTAAGTACATCAAATCTTGAATTAAAAGGGCCTTCTGATATTTTTCACTTAAAACTTGTGCTAAATGTTTAAGTTGTTAATACCCATTTTATTACCTTCTGGTCACAACAGATAGCTGGCAGGAGAACTGTGCTTTGAGAGTGAATGAGTAGGACTCTCAGTGATGCGCAAGAGGGCAAGGGCACAGACGGGAGACCAGAGAAGATATATAGACCAACCTCTGGCTAACTAGGCATCGTTACTACCTCACTCCCCATATCCAACGTTTTCAAACAGCTATAAAATGCTGGCCTGTTCAGCTTGCATTCCAACCACAGTCCAGTTGGTGAGCATGCGTCTGCCTGATACCACAGTGAACGCTCAGACTCCCAGTGGAGCCCTCCGCCTTGGCTTTTGTGTGCATCAGCTCTGTACTGACACCACACAGAGCATGCAGAACTGTGGAGGAGTTTCATTTGCCACATTTCTACTTCCTTTCTCATATTCAACTCAGCGTGGACTTAAGGAATTTTTTAAACAGGAAAGAGAGCTTCCAAAGAAAATGTCAGAGAAATGAAAATAAAACTATGAGTGTTTATTCTTTAAAATGGATTGCCAGAGGGCACTTGATATTAATATACAACTTCCTACTCAAGAGCTAGCTGGTTTTAAACAGGCTCAATAGAGGTTAATTCCTTTAGAAATCACCAGTATAAAACCTAGTCTTAAGATTTCACTGGAAGGAAAAAAAAAAAGATTTCACTGGAAGACTATTTATGTAACTAATGAGAAGGGCTTATAATTTATTCTACAATGTTACTTTCAAGTTCCAGTCCGAAATCCTGAACTTTAATTTTGAGACAGGTATTTATATTTTTTAAAAGAGTACTCTGATTTGAGATGACCAGAATCAAGTGTTCTAAGATAAGGTATGCTAATAATAAGAACCCTAATTCTTCCTCATTGGGCTGTGCCTCTGAGTGTTCAGAGAAGACATGATACCTTGTTCTACACTTACTCTTCCTTATCAGAGGAGAATGTTCCAGCAAACATGGGCAACATTTAATCAGCTAAGTGGCTGTGAGAAGAGACAAAAAATGGCATGTCCTTTAATTCCACAACCTCTTCCCCTCTGATGCTCGCCCACAAGTCAGTAAAGTGGCCTGTAACTGGTGCCCTTAACTTGGCCCAGAGGCTAGGGGATGAACAGATACAGTACCGATAAAGCAAAGAATGGGGCCCATGATGAGCAAAACAGCAAGAGGAGGAGTCTCAGCTATTCCTCTTCTTCTGGGAACATACCCTGTTTCCATCTATTCTAGTTTTGATAAAACTTTCAGATAATACGCAACACTCTGAACAAATTATAAATACAATAGAGCGGAAATTATGGTCTAAGACTGAAGTGGAATGCATTCTATGATCCCCACTTATATTCAGCCCTGCTAAAAACAATCAAATGTATAGAAGTTCTATTGCTCCTCTAATAAAGGCCACCCGAGAATCTGAGCTACAAGCATAAGGAAATACAAACACAAAAAGCAAGAGCAAGCAACAGGGCTATCAATAATTTTATAAAACCTGAGAGAAGCCACACATTTAAACTGAAAGGAAGATAATTAAAAAGATCTTTCTCACCTTTTGAAAGTTCTCCTTCCACAAATCTTCTACGACAATGTAGCCTCGTAAACCCCAGTCATACAATTTCTCTCCACTGACCTTGAAATAAAATATACATACACATTAAAACTATACAATGAAAAAAAAAACTATGCAATGTAACCAAATAAAAGCAAGAATGATAGGGTAAGAAGAAAAAATAGTTTGCCCAGGTATAGCTACTATTTAAAATAATGTGCCATAAATTATAGGTGTATATTTCAACCTTTCACAATTTCAAGGGAAAAATGTGGGAAAAAAATGCTGATATGAGAAATTCCTGAAAAATCAGATAAGAAAGAAGGCTTCTACCTATCACATCTAGGACGCACGTAACAGCCAACCAAGTCTGAAACTCAAGACGAAAATCATTCATTCATTTTAGGGGCTAGGTAAAAAAAAAAAGTGAGCCCAGTAAAGGTGGTCAGTGTTCCCAGATCCCTCAAAAGATAAAAGTCTTTGAGTTTCTATAGGGCTTTTGCTTTCTGCTCCAAAATCCTTTCTACAACATGCAGAAAGGTAGGCTGCAGGGTCAGAGAATATTTTGGAGTAAGTGAGCTCCCTACCTTAAAAGGTGCTGATCCACCTTTGGCCTGCTGACTTCAATTACTGGAAACTTTTATTAAAAATATTGAGCTTTCTTAAAAAGAAACTTCCAATAATTTGCATTCATTGGTCCTACTTATGACAATATTGATTTGTCTTCTACATGAAACTACTTTGATTTTCTGAAAGCAGTTATTATTCTCTTCTGAATTTTTATTATCATTTGTCTCTATATAGCATTTTACTTTACCAAGCACATTCACATGATTTACCTCTATTCTATATAACAATGCTATATGGTAAGTAGGCAGAGATTATTAGGAAATATTCAGAGGCCAAATGACTCGTCCAAGGTCACAATGCTAGTAAATCCAGCATTTGGCTGCAACATACTGGTTTCTTACAAGTTATATACTTCCAGTTATGCCAACTGTTCTTAAAATATGATATGATATGATTCTCAGACTCATTGGTAGATGTAATAAGCATTTACTATCAGTATGGCACTGTTCTCAGTGTTTTAAATTTCTGAGAGAAAAATAATATTCGCCCATCACTTTCAGAGTTTTCTGACAATAGTATTCTCCAGACACTACTGAACAGAAAAGAAAACATAAGTGATTAAGTGGTTTGTCCAAGGTCATGGCATTCATTAGGAGGAAAAAAAAAAGAGGAAGTAGAAAAGAAACTGTGAAATAGGAACTAATTCTCTTTCGATCACTGATGTTTGTTTTGTTTTATTGTGCAAAATACACATAATATAAAATTTACCATTTTAACCACTTCTAGGTGTACAATTCAGTGGTAATTACATTCACAATGTTATGTGACCATCACCACCACTATTTCCAGAACTTTTTCATCATCCCAAACAGATCACTAATGTTTTATATCTAGTGAAAATAGTTAATTGCTTTGTTCTGGCTCACTCTAGGTACCAAAAAAAAAAGACAAAACTCCTTCCCACTGCCTTTAAAAATAAATTAGAATACAACTCAGATTTGTATGCTACTATCTTGGTTGTGAATACAAACAATTCTTTTGCAATGCATGCTGTGGCATGGAAGATAAAAAAAAAGACCTCTACTCAGAGGGTTACTACATATGCTTCTCAACCACCAGCCAATTTACTATTTAAACCATAACAGACTAAGATGATGCTTGATTATTTTTGTGATCTAGAGCAGGCAGACATGATTCACTGTTTCAGAGTTAGGACTGAAGCAGGCAGAGGATCAGTAACTGCCTCCAGGACTGCTATAAACAACGCCAAACCCATGTTATAAAGATCGTACTGGTATTTGCCACCAAAGCCAACAATTTCCCACAGCTGGATCCACTGGGCTCCCACCTACAACTGGAGCACCATCCAGGAATCTAGACTTAATGATATTACAAGGACTCCAGGGGGCACAGTGTCTGGTCGGATTGGCTCAGAGCTTCAAGGACTAATTCTGGTGATGGCACTGCTCTTCTTCCTAGAAACCAGTTTCAGTGTGATATGGCAGTTCTAACAAATGAATCCCCATCTCCAGAAGCTACGTAGGATCTCAAAACTTTAAGTCAGCCTCGTTCTTGCCAGTTTTCCAAGGGATTCTATGTGTACAGTCCCTCCAAGTCCAGACACCACTGCCCTTAGGGAGTCTAACGTCTTTATCAGTGGTTCTCAAATATTACGGGCCTGCAAAAATCCCACAGAGGGCCTGCTAAAAACACAGACTGCTGGCCCTAACTCTCAGGGTCTGAGTCAATAGGTCTGGGTTGGGGCCTGAAAACTTGCATTTCTAATAAGTTCCCAGGCGATCCTGATCCCACTGATCCAGGGACTACAGTCTGAGCACTGCTGGTCCAGCTGTTATGGACTGAACTGTGTCCCCCAAAACTCATGTGTTGAAGCCCTAACCCACAATGTGACTGTTTGGAGAAAGGGCCTTTAAAGAGGTAATTAAGGTCAAGTGAAGTCATAAGGGTGGAGCTCTAATCCACTGGTGTCATTATAAGACAAGGATGACACATCAGGGAAGTGTGCATACAGTGACAAGGCTACGCGAGGACATGGAGAAGGTGGCCATCTGCAAGTCAAGGAGAGAGGCCTCAGGAGAAACCAACCCTGCTGACACCTTGATCTTGGACTTCCAGCCTTCAGAACTGTGAGAAAATAAATTTCTGTTGTTTAAGCCTCACAGGCTGTGGTATTTTGTCATGGCAGCTTGAGCTGACGAAGGCATCAGCTGTACTCATGTCTCGGCCACTGTGTTCTACCTGCCAGGATGCCATCAAGCTGAGGCCTCAAGGGTAAGAAAGGAGCAGCCAACTGACAGTCCTAAAAAGGGCATTCCCAATGGAGCGAACTGCACTCCCTGAAGCCCCCGGCAAGGAAAGTGAGGCCGGCACCAGATGAAGGGGAAGGCAGAAGGCCAGAGTACAAGGCCCATGCCTACAACACCAAGGAGGGCAGGCTATGACCAGGTACACCCAAACTGATCTGTAAACACCAACTCTGGAATTTGAGTCTCTGGGCTTCCATGTAATTATGCAAAAAAGTATATTAAATTTTCTTTTATTAATATTCAAATTAGCTTGCCTTCTCTGAATACTGACATTGAAAGGAGGGCCAGAACTGAGGTATACAGTGGAGAAAACCATTTAAATTTGCTGCAAAACCATTTAAATCTACATGTGCAAAGAAATTTTACTCTGGTGTTATAAAGTCTGCAAAATAAAACTAAATGAAGCAGTAAACCCATACATACATGAGCATGAAAGCTTATTGATATAACCTACCTGGACAAATACAATGGCATGCTGTGGATAATAAAGAGAGGCAGCAAATCCCATGAAACCAGGTGGATACACAAGCTTCTTTATCTTTGAACCTATTAAATAAAAGGTTGTGGACACCATCAGAGGATTTATTATCTCTATCATCACAGTTTGCCTTGTACATCTAACACTGTGTAAGATTCCTCCACACCATGCCAGTGCCAAAATGCTGTGGTCAGGGCATCTCTCCAGACAAAATCTTAAAAGGGGCACAAGGTACCTCTAAAGAAATGCCACAGATTTGCTGCTGAAAGCCAAGACAGCTGGTGTAACAGCATGTGCATGTTAGTGGAGAAAGTCCAGCCTCACTCAGGTGGGCATTGTCACCACTCTCCTTTAAGGTCAGTTCCCTCTCAGCTAACCCAGAGAGAGAACCTGCTTCCCAGCAAGTCCCATTTATGTGTAAAAAGTTCTTATTAGAGTTCCAATCGCCTTGCTCTTAAATACGACTGTACAACCGAGGAAAGGTAAAGAAAGCTCACAACATAAAAGAGAACATCAAGACAAGAAAGACAGAAAAATGACCCCAAAGGAAAGAGAAGAACTTAAATTAAACTTGTTCTTAGGTATCATCAATAAATTTAAGAAGCTACTGCATTAAAAGAAAAATGAGCTCTGTGAAACAGAGCAGAAAAGAGCTCTTAGAAATGATCAAAGTAAAATAATTCAAAAGAAGAAAATAATCAAGAATATATAAGAGGAATCTGATAGAGGCTCCCCAGGGGCTCAGTGGTAAAGAATCTGCCTGCCAGTGCAGGAGACGCAGGAATTTCAATCCCTGGGTTGGGAAGATCCCCTGGAGAAGGAAATGGCAATCCACTCCAATATTCTTGCCTGGGAAATCCCATGGACAGAGGAGCCTGGAGGGCTACAGTCCATGGGATTGCAAAGAGTTGGACACAACTGAGCAACTGAGCACTGTGCACAGAGAAAGCTGATAGGCAGCTGCTCTTGGGTTTCTAGTTCCAACTGGTGCACACAATAAGCTAGGGGTCCTAGAAGTTCTGGAAGGAAGTACAATCCCCTGCTTCCCTTCCTGTTTCCAGCCCCAAACTTCCCAAGAAGCCAGTGATGTAGACTGTAACTGTCAGCATGGCCAGAGGGAGCCTCCAAATGGCAACAACAAAGGGCAACAACCACCTGCCCTCCTTGAGTGGCCTGGCTGGGCCTACTTTCTCTGAATAATCATCCATTCATTTCTCTTCCAGAGAGATACCTCTTGTAATCACCACAGTCCAGGCCACCCTCATCACTGTTATCTGCTAAATGCCCAAGAAACCTATCTGTATGATCCAGCAATCCCTCTTCCAGGTGTATATCCAAAGGAAATGAAGTCAGTAACCTGAAATACCTCATGTTCAATGCAGCATTATTCACAAGAGTCAACACATGAAAACAAACTAAATGTCTGGAGTGGAGGAATGGATAAAGAAACTGTGGTATACATTTGCAATGGAATATTATTAAGCCTTTAAAAATAAGGACATTCTACCATGTGCAAAAATATGGATGAACCTAGAGGACATTATGCTAAGTGAAATAATCCAGACAGAGAAAGAAAAAACAGCACATGATCTCACTGATATGTAGAAGCTAAAAAAGTCAAATATACAGAAGCAAAGACTAGAAGGGTGGCTATCAAGAGTAGGGAGGTGGGAGAAATGTGGAGATATTGGTCAAAGGATACAAAGGTGCAGTTATGTAGGATGAGTAAGTCTAGAGATCTAATGTGCAGTATGATAACTAGTTAATAATACTGAACCCTGGACATTTACTAAGAGAGGAGATTTCAGATGCTCTCATCACAAAAAAGGTAACTATGTGAAAAGATACATTAATTAGCTCCACTCCAGTAATCATTTCACTATTTATACACATATGTTGTTGCTGCTGTTGTTCAGTCGCCCAGTCATGTCCGACTCTTTGCGACCCCATGGACTGCAGCACACCAGGCCTCTCTGTCCCTCACCATCTCCTGAAGTTTGCCCAAGTTCATGTCCATTGCATTGGTGATGCCATCCAGCCATCTCATCCTCTGACACCCTCTTCTCCTTCTGCCCTCAATCTTTCCCAGCATCAGGGACTTTTCCAATGAGTCAGCTGTTTGCATCAGATGACCAAAATACTGGAGTTTCAGCTTCAGCATCAGTCCTTCCAACAAGTATTCAGGGTTGATTTCCCTTAAGATTGACTGGTTTGATCTCCTTGCTGTCCAAGGGACTCTCAGGAGTCTTCTCCAGCACCACAGTTCGAAGGCATCAATTCTTCAGTGCTCTGCCTTCTTTACAGTCCAGCTCTCACAACCGTACATGACCACTGGGAAGACCATAGCCTTGACTATATGGACCTTTGTCAGCAGAGTAATGTCTCTGCTTTTCAACACACTGTCTAGGTTTGTCATAGCTTTCCTGCCAAGAAGCAATTGTCTTCTGATTTCATGGCTGCAGTCACCATCCACAGTGATTTTAGAGCCCAAGAGGAAATCTGTCACTACTTCCACCTTTCCCCCTTCTATTTGCCATGAAGTAATGGGGCCAGATGCCATGATCTTAGTTTTTTAATATTTAGTTTTAAGCTGGCTCTTTCACTCTCCTCCTTCACCCTCATCAAGAGGTTCTTTAGTTCCTCTTTGCTTTCTGCCATTAGAGTGGTATCATCTGCATATCTGAGGTTGTTGATGTTTCTCCCACCTATCTTGATTCCAGCTTGTAACTCATCCAGCCCAGCATTTCTCATAATGTGCTCAGTGTACAGATTAAACAAATAGGGTGACAGCAGGCAACCCTGTCATATACATATATATGTATCAGAACATCACTTTGTATACTGTAAATACATATATATTTTTATTATAGATTATTTTCCTACTTTAAGTACAATGTTCTCTATAATAATTAATATTACTTTACAAAATGGGGAGGGGGAAAATTATGCTTGAAAGGATAAACAATTGCCTAGCATTTTAGAGATATTTACTATAAAAAAAAGTCCTAATTATAAATGAAACCTGTCTATTGAGTTGTCAAGCCCTGGTTAATTTGTATACAGGCAATTCATACAACTGTGTGTACTTAAGAAAAAAAACTTAATTTCTTTATTAAAAAAATAAAATTATATTAAAATAAATAAAATGTTTGAAAAAAGAAAGAAAAGAAATGCTACCAGGAAAGACTTAGCCCATCATACTGCTGCCAGCATACCTACAGGGGCCTGCAAATCACTCTGACCACCTATAAACATACTTACCCTCCCACTCATTTTGCTTAGGAACCCCCACCCAATGGTGTTTACCTCAGGCTCCTATATCCTAGCACCCATGGGAAAAGATCTATTGTACAGTATGTGTGCATGTGTACTTTTCTGGAAAAGAATTAAGGTTTTAAAGTATTTTAATACAACTAGAGTCCTCTCAGGAAAAGGAAAAAGAAAGGGGAACATCTAAACAAACAAGCAAATAAAGACAAAGGCAAAGGCCCCACAGCAGCAGATGTCCTTCTGTTGCTGATCTGCTCAGGAGAGCACAGTTCCCAGTCGTCTTCAGGACGGTCAGCCCAGTGAATGTGCAGAGGATGAACACAGTGTAGAGCGCATGCATGGCACAGGGAGCTGTAAAACTGTTCCATGTGCTCTCCCCACGGAGAGGGAAGGAGGAAGCTAATCTCACTTGATTCCACATTCCTGGCTCCCTGACAGCCAGTCAACATTCCAACACCCTGGCCTTGGGATCTCCATAAATCCTAAACACTATCTAAATAAGATAGGAATGCTTTTTTGGACAGCTTTACAGAAGGAGAGGAAAGAAGTTTGGGACAAAAAGCTGATTCAACTATTGCCCAAGTCGATTAGCAAAAATAAACTCTGCTTTTAATTCTTATATATTCTGCGCCAAATGGGAGGAGGACACAGAAACTACAACAGGAGTTCATTCCACATGCTCGGGGAGTGGCACCAGGACAGCATTCTTCCATATTGTAAAAGAATGGTTAAGCCATGTATAGAAAGGTTCTTAATATTGAGAAATGGTTATCAAACTAGTCTCTATAGTTATCTCTTATGGGAACCTGATTACAGGGTTCATAATCTTTCTAATTTAGAAAATTTTGTAATCTGAATTTTACAACCAGTGAAACTTCCAAGTAGTTCATAACAAATTCATCTCATTAAAGTATTTTATCATCCTGAATTTCCTATAAATTCTTTGTAATCCAGTAGTAAGGTGTAGTAATATCTCTAAGTTGATATTTGTTAGCTTTTAACTTTAAGTATTTTAAAAGATTTTTTTATCATCACTGACTGAAGCTATAAGACATCAAGAAATTATAAACTCTCTATGAAATCACTGTACTGTGATTAATAGCCTGATTTTTTTTTTACTTTCTAATCTTTTATATTTCAAAAAAATACTACAGTGCACAACCTTGAACATATGCCATTCTACATGTGTACAAAAACATCTAAGAGGTAAACTGCCAGAATTCCAACCAATTAGCCTGATCTTAATAGTGAAATATTTACAAACAGTCTCTCATGTGTGACAGGTCTTGGTTAACAAAAGTTCACTTTCTGTACTGAAGAGCAACAGGAATTTGACCAAGTAAATGAAGTAAATGTGCCTATGAAAGATAACTAACTTCTTTAAATCAAAAGTACACATTTTTTATTTTATTTTTTTACAGTTTTTATATATGTTTAAAATCAAATATACTGCAGAAAATAATCATATCAATTATACACCAAGAAGGCCATATGCAGAAGCCAACTCATTATTCCAAAAACTGATAAATGAAAACAAAGAACCAAACATATATCTTATCTCTGATTTATGAATTTTTTCCTTAAAAAAACTATAAAATTGTACCTACCTCTAGCCAAAATGAGTCCAACAACTCCAGCAAAACCAATAACACCAAGTCTTGGAAAAAATCCAGGAGGTGCATTTTGGAGATATTCATAGCTGTCTACAATAGAATCAGACCGGAAAACAGTACCATAAATTGCTCATTAATAAATAAAACACATATACCAAGTATATTCAATTAAAAATAAAAAGAAACAAAAAGAACAAAACAAGAAGTCATATATAAAAGTATATGTAGTACCAAATGCTTTTCAAATAATGTAGTCTGCTGTTAATGTGCTTCAACAAGTTCTTTTTATGTGAGAGATAAACATGATTTACTAGTCACATAGTAAGTATCCAATTCTCAAACACCTTTTAGTTTGATGACATCTGGCAGTAACATTAGATTATCTTCATAATTCTTGAAGGCAACAGATCCGAATCAATAATTTATAAGGGGAGAAATACAAATACAGGAATCTCTCGCTATTCAAACACAGGATCAGAATAAACTCGGATAAATCTTTGGACAGATGTGTCACTGTCTGAAGCTTTGCTGATTGCTCTCTAAAACTCAGGAACAAAATATATCAGACTCAGGGGGAAAAAACTTATCTTTTGCCATCTGAATTCATTATTCAGACTCAAGAAATGAAAAATCTGAACAATGAGGGAAACCTGTTGTGCAAGTACATGCGGGAAATAGTCACTGTTGATAGATAAACACAAACAAATGCAACACGTGAGCCTATTTGCCACGCCTGAACATGCCTGATGACCTCATTTGCACGATGCCTCCTCAGAACTCCTTCCCTGACTGCTTCCGTCTCCCCAATCTCTGTTAAACTAGCCTCCTTCCTCTGTACCTTCAATGGTAGTCTATGACTGCCTCTGTATTCGAGATAATATTGAACACTTTATTATATGCACCTCAGTGGTTGTGACCACTGTCTTCCTCAGCCTCTCTCTTCAATGCCTGCCATGGTGGTGACTTAACAAATGAAAGTGGAACTGAACTAACTGGAATACTCTGTAATTCTCTCCTCCAGATAAGACTAGACACATGCCAGTTTTCCTTTTCTTGGGTTCTTTGGGAACTGTGGTGATCATTTTAAATACTGTTATAGGGTTTGTGCTGCTGCTGCTGTTAAGTCGCTTCAGTCGTGTCCGACTCTGTGCGACCCCATAGATGGCAGCCCACCAGGCTCCTCCGTCCCTGGGATTCTCCAGGCAAGAACACTGGAGTAGGTGCCATTTCCTTCTCCAATGCATGAAAGTGAAAAGTGAAGGTGAAGTCGCTCAGCCTTGCCTGACTCTTCGCAACCTCATGGACTGTAGCCAACCAGGCTTCTCCGTCCATGGGATTTTCCAGACAAGAGTACTAGAGTGGGTTGCCATTGCCTTCTCCAATAGGGTTTGTGCTGTTTGCACCAATTCCTGTCTGGCCTTTTACTTACTTTGCCTTTAACCTGATTTTAACTTGCCTGGGTCATTTGCAGCAGTTTTCTACTTCTCTTTATTTCTGCCTACCAGCATGTTATTTTCAACTGTAGCCATGAACACAGAGCAGGTGACAGGACACCCAGATGCCTTGGTGAGGGGAACCAAAGTGGGAAGATCACAAAGAAATGGGACTCTAAGACTGCACTGAAGCTGAAATCCAGCTTCTAGTTAACACATCTTGGCTGTGACTGCTGGGAAATGGATGGGTTGTCTTGGCAGACAACAACGCAACTCATAATGGAATGTTTCTTCTTAAGAGCCTTTGCAGTAACTGAGTCCAAGAGAAGAAAAAAAAAGACTCATATTGCAAATACTGCTTACTTCTATGGGAAATGACAGGTGACAACAAAGAGATCACCTCAGTCACAGAGAGATAAAAGATCAGGAAATCTTTAGCTTCCTGAGGGGAAAAAAAAGATAGTAAAAAAGTACCTAATTGCCAGGGTTGTTATAAGGATTCTACATCAATTAATACTTTCAAGTCACATAGATTAGCTCCTGATACTTAATAAGCACTGAATAACTGTTTTTAAAATTAAGATATTAATCTACATGAATAATTTAAAGAACTGGTAAGCCACTAATATGTCTATCTTCAAAGGAAGACTGTATTTATATGGTAGGTAGTCTCAGGGGTATCAGCACATCAATGCTCTGATGATCTTCACAGAAAAATAAACTGTACTCATGTTTATTCTGTCATGGAAACAAACACTTGTAGAAAGAAGAGGATGACTGGTTTAGACGCCCAATAAAGGGAATGAAATATGACCAATGTCTATTAATTTCTTAATATTAGTTGAACACAAGACTGTGAAATCAGTTTATGGGTGTATGTGTTAAGTGAATGTGAAAAACAATCAAAGATGATAAAAAAACAAATGAAAACATGTAAGAACACACGAATCATGCAGTAAAGCCTTTCCTAGGCACACTAGCCTAGTTCCTTCCTGCATCTAGACTTCTATAACATGTGTTACCAGCCATGCCAATGAGCGATCCTGATTCCGAAATCCTATAGATGAGCTAGGACACTGCATCTGGAAACAGATTTTAAAAAATGAAAATCCAGTGTATCTGCACCTGTTAGGTCAACAATCCTAATGATCCTGAAGAGACTTACCTGAATGGGGACACTAGTTTCCTGAAATCTGATGGAAAAAACAGATCCTCTTTCCAGAAATAACCAAGTAACTCTAAAATTCTACATATAATTTTAAGGAATTCACAGATCCCCTGGAGCGCATCCACGGAATACCAGTTAAAACATCCAATGTCAAACAAACTGACTGTGCCTAATTAAAAATCAACTTACCTAACCCCCATTGAACCAAACTTTGCATCTTGGGCTTATTTTGGGAGTACTTTTCCTAAAAAGATAAAAAAAAAAAAGAATGAATAGACTTTGTTGTTTAGAAAGTAACAATAAATATGTATTTATCTTTACTGAATAAATTATCATGTTATTAGCACTTCTTGAACAAAGGGATTTACTGTCTATCTGAGGGGTTTTGTGTTGTTTTTTTTCTTTTGTAATTTCCTGTTCACCACAAATTGCTTAGCAGAATGGCTTATTATTGCCACAGGAAGCAAAGATTTCAAGTAGAGTGGTTTCAACAACCCGGCCTTTTTATTCTTCTACTGAAACTGAAGAGGATGAAAAACACTCAGTCCCCTCGATAATTAAAGTGGAAATCCTTTCCCTGTGAGATTAAATCTTTCATATTAAGTCTATTTCCTGATTTGCCATGATTTTAGAGCTTGTATTTGAAAACTGCCCATTTGAAGCAGAAATGACCCGATTGAATGTGACAAAGGAGTCTATATCCAGATTTGGAGACACATACCCCAATCCTGAGCAAATGAAGTATTAACATTCTCCTAATAACAATAAAAAGACTTTTTACATGAACATCAGATGATCTTAAAGAAAAGAAGGAACTAGGCTAGAAGGTATTCACCTTCAAGAAATCTACAGTAAAAAATGGAAAAAGAGATATGTGGATATTAGAAGATATCAGAACCAGCTGCCACTTGGAAAATGATTTGTTTATTTTAAAAAAAGAAAAGCTACAGACCAATGTCTGGACTGACTGCCACTTCTGCTAGCATAATCTGTTAACTAGAAAGAAAAACTAAATCAGTTCTTAAGAATTAGAATCAGTTCTAATTTAAGAAAATTAAATTAGTTCTTAAAGAAAGGGACTAGAACTTGTAGGTCTGAAAATGGAGTCAGGAATGAAAAGTATTTTCATTCATGAAGAGTTCAATCTACAGGAAAATAAAACTAATATAATCACAAAAAAGCTTTTTTACTTATAAGCAGTACAAATAAACATGTTGATTACTATGCTGTCAGCTTCAGAGGCATTTTGCTGCACTAAGCATTAAGCACAGACAAGAAAGTAAAAAACAAAAAGCAACCTTAGGTTGAAAGGTAAAGAGATAAAGTACTTTTAACCACAAAAAAAAAAAGAGCAAGAGAGAAATAATAGTAGTCATGCAGTCATGCCTACATGGTACAAAAATATTTGCAAATGTGCTGACCTTATCTTAACCACCAGCAGATGGTTTAAAAATCTTCTAGAACAAGAGAATAAAGTCTAAATGTGTACAGCACATTATGTGTAAAGTCTTTAGGTATTTCATAACTCTATAATATGGTTATGATACTCTAGTATAATGACCTAATTTATGTTGTTGACAGGGTCTACGTTTACCATTTTTTTTCTAAATTGGTGAACAAAAGTTCAGCACTGGCACAGACAGTGGAAATTTAAAATTTAAAATTTTAAAAGATTTGGATGAAAATTGAGTTTATAAATCTCAAGCAAAGTAAATCTAGACCACAGCACACACATCTACATTCTGTTACTTTGTCATGAATTTTCAAAATCAAGTTTGGCAAATATATAGATCAAAGTCAACAAAAACATTCTGTAGACTGTAAACTTCAGTTTCCAATGTTAAAAGCTGCAGATGTGCTTTCATGAACATAATGACATATGTCTGATCTAAAACCTGAGCAGTACAAGTCAATCTGTAGATGCAGATCTTTGATCACTAGAGGAAACACTTCAGTACTCAAACATGTAATTCCACCCTCTTTTAGTTATCTACTCTCTTAATATTGCATCTGAAATGCTCTGTACCCATCCTGTTTAAAGTGGTACTGACTTGTAGAATCTCTGAGAGGAGAGAAACTTCCTAACTTTAATATATATAAATGTTTGCAGTCCCAGTATCCTCCCTGGTGGACAATAATGGTTTCATAGCCACAACCAACAAGATAGGTACTATGGGGGAATTCCCTGGTGGTCCAGTGGTTAGGACTCGGAGCTTTCACTGCTGTGGCTGGGGTTCAAGCCTGGTTGGAGAACTAAGATCCTGCAAGCCAAGTAGGCCTGGCCAAAAAAAAAGGTAAGTACCATGGGCCTCTGCTCTCTAGGCAATGTGACACTCTCTGCCCAGTGGGAAGGAAATTCTCTCTGCAGCTATGGCAACAGCTGCCACCAGGAAGTCAGGGCTCTCTGCTCTCTTCCAGAGATGGCACTAATGAACATTTTTAAGTTGGGCACTCTTTAACTTGGGGCCCTTTGTTGTGCCTTTTTCTGAAAACTTAGAGCCAATATAGACTTTTCACTACTGACTCTAAACAGAAATGCATTCATTCTATTTTCAGAACAGCTGTACCTGACACCAACTTGTATATGGTTCACAATAATGTTGGAGATGAGAGATGCTTTCTTCAGTTTGGGTCCTTGGTTCTTCCACATATTTAGACTGATCCTCAGGAACGGAGTAGAGTGAAAGCTGCAAAAATTGAAAAACAAAACAGAAAAAAATGAAGAAGGGTATACAGCAATGAAATAACAATCAACTGTCAAATTTACAAGCATCATATTTCTAGTAATTCATGAACTACAGTGACTAAGGATTATGTGCACCCTGAACCTTGCTTTAGACCATCTTTCTACCACACTTACTTTCTTAATAAGGCCTAGGCCAAGAGAGCAGGGCTCTTATGAGGTGTTGTAGCCTCCTCCGATCCTACTCATAGCAGACAAAGCAGCCCTCTTCACCCATTTTATATACTGGTATTTGTTATTTCACCTTAGATTTAGTTTGAAAAAAGGATTTTATTACTCTAAAGGGTGGGTGGGAGGTGGGATAGGGAAGAAAAGCCTGAGATTAACTGAAGAGTCAGTCTAGACTTAGTTCTAGTCTAACCTAGCCTAGTCGTCTTCTAATGATCAGTCTAAGGCTAACGAAAGCAGGAGAGCAGGTTTGTCCCCCAGGCAGAGAAGAAATGTTTCAGAGCCACCATGGGCTGCCTTCTTCACCCTCAAAGATGCCACTGCCCCAAGGCCTGAGAAGAAGAGAGTAAAGGGCAAAAAAAATAAGCTATTCAGCTTTATGTAAACACCATTCAAGTAACCCTGATCATGACTGAAGGTAGATCTTTATGATACTTTACACAGAGTATTTTAGTTTCAAAAGAAACGAAATAGCCAAAATAATCAGTGGGAAGCAGAGACCAAAAGGAATGTAAACAATGGAGAGATGATTTCTCATTTTATATATTCAGTATTTATTAAGCATCTACTTATAAGCCTCTAATCCAGCCAAGAAGCAGGATGAGCCCTGGTCTTTAATTGCTTAGGCGAAGGAAAAATGTGAATGTTTTCCTGGCTTAATAAGCAGTCTAGAAGCAAGAAGATCACTTAGAAGTGACTTGTGCTTACAATCTACTGGGATAGAGCAGTTTCCCCAGTAAAAATCTAAGAAATATTCCTTAATTATGCCCTTAGCTAAGTACCATTAATTAAAGTTGAAAAAGCCATAGTGTAGCAGCGTCCCATATATAAAAACAAACTATAAGGAAATATATTTCCTCCTTTTAAACATCTTCCAAATTGTTATAGCTTCCTGATAGTCAATTTGTATCCTTCCCATAGTAACTCTATCAGATACTCAAAATATATCACAACATATTACCTCATTAACCTTCACAGTATCTTTGTGAGGTGAGTCCTTTTTTGATGATGCATAGACCTTGAAGGTGAGCAGGCTCAGGCTGGCAGGCCCCATGAACCTCTGAATTACCTGAAATACAGAAGTAATTTAAGCCTTCTCCCAATTCTCCAAACTGAAGGTGTGTAACTTGGGCACACTTGCAACTTCAGCCACTTCTGCTCCAAAAGGCTTATTGTGCATTATGGGAAATAAATGCATTCTTGAAGTTTTATGCAAGTCAGAACCTAAAAAACATGTTCTCATGGACTCAAAATTCCAAGTCATCTTTATCTTCATTTCCAAAAGACAGTAGTAGTTCCTGAGTTTTCTACTTAGCCTTATAAGTAAAATAAATGACACACCACACACACACACACGCACACACCAATAATAGGGGAAGGAGTTTTTAATGATCTCACCAATTGATTCATTGAACAGAGTGAAGAACCTTTCTGTAATTCTAAGAATGGAATGTTCAGCAGCTCTCGCTTTCCATTCCTACCCAGAGCTGCTCTCCCCCAATCTCTGTTCCCAAACTCACACTCTTTCTGTGCCCTGCTCTCCCTGACCAGGTCACTCATGCCCATGGCTTCAACACAAAGCCAGTGACTCCCAGACATGCAATTCCCGGCCAGAGTTTTCTTCTGAGCTCCCAACTCACTTATCCTATTACTTCTGGACATTTCCACCTGGATGGGACACAAGCTCCCACCACCAAACACACCCAAAACCAGCTCATCAGGATCTTGATTGTGCCTCCAAGTCTCTATGAGGCCTGATAGGTGAATGTGTGCTGTAGAATCAAGAAAAGTTTTAAAAAATAATAGATTTAAAAAATTAATACACAGCACTTGACCATCTTGAATCTTTCCACCAGAAATACCCCCTCTTCAGCTACTTTTTCCTCTCAGGAATGGTGCCACCCTCCAACTAGACAACCCAATCAGAAGCTCTAAGGTCATCTCCACCACCCCCCATCCTATTGGTTATTAAGTCCTGTTAATTCTGCCTGTTAAAAGAACTTACTCTCTCCTCTTTTCTTCTCCCCTTGGGCCCTTGTTTCTTTCCTGGATTGTTTCAACAGCTTAATTCTAACTGTTCACCTGGCCCTCTGATGACTCAAAACCACCGCACTGCAAAAGAATGATCTTTCTAAACTGCAAACCTGAGTACTACCCGTATTTGAGATCCTTTGGTATTTATTACCTAGGACTTTTATGTGAGTCTAAGAGGCCCATTTATGATCTGACCCCAACCACCTTCTTAACTTCATCAGTCACTCTGCCTTTTCCCATAAAACTTGGACTCCTTCCCATGCTGTTTTCCAGTTTTATGGGTTCATTCATGCTGGTTCCTCCGCCTAGAATGTTCTACACTTGCTTTGCTGTCTGTACAATTGCCCAAGAGCATGGAGGTTTATTGCTTTTCTTATTTATCCATTTATTTATGTCTACGAAGCTCTCCCTCCCAAACTAGAAGCCCTTTCAGGATGGGGCTGTGTCTCACCCTGTATTCTTCATGCCTACAACTGTGCTAAACACATAAAAAAATGCTCAAGAATAGTTTCTGCCTGCATGAAGGGACAGAAGACAGGCAAAAAGTAAATGAGTGGTTGACCTGTTCTAACTACTCAGGCATGATTTAGCCTGGAAATCCTATTCCTGAGATTTGCAATGCCTGTAATGTGAGAGACTAGGCTACTCAGAAATACTCACAAAGCATATAGTGCTAGTTAAAACCTCAAAGGTCTGTTGAAATTTATGCCTGGAGTCACACACACACACACACAAAAGAAAATTCCCATGTTTCAGAAGCAAACAAAGAGCTGGAAGCTATTTTTTAAAAAAGAAATGGTTATTACTTAAACTGGTTTAAAAATAATGACTACACCCCAAAGCATTAAGTAGAATACTTGAAAGGTATTAATTTCCAGGCAATACTGCCACTAATTTCTTTTGCTTTCAGGATAAAGGTTAGTGAGCCACTGCTGACAGTATGCCCCTCCCCACTTCCCAGGAGATGGCCTATCAGGCTGCTGGTATCTGGAGGTGCCAACTCAGCGCTCTCCACCCTCTGGGTCTGTTCAGACTACTAACAACACTGCTGATACTGGGGACTTTCCACTGAGCCAGCTGGCTGGCCCCACCCCAACTTTGTTCAATTCCCCTTCTTACCAGCAACAGTTGGTGCCTCATCCCTTTCCCACTTCCCCATCCAAGCATTCTGGGTTCATGCTGACCCCTATTTCCTCCTCATTTGATACAATGCCTTGTGTTGACCTTTTAAATTCTTGATTCCTGCTTTCAATCTTTAATCCTCCCTACTTTTCACATATTTCATCTCAAATTTCAGTAGAAGGCCTTCTACTGTTTTCATTCAGATTTCTACTTTTATGTTCTTAATGATTAATCTCACTCACTTTCATATTTTTTTCACTTTCATCTTTTATTTTCAATCTCATTTACTTTTTAAATTTAACATTTTGCTGGAATTTATATGCATTTTTCCAGTTCTACTGAGAAGTAACTGGCACACATCACTGCCTAAGTTTGTGTACAGCATGGTTAATTTGCATATATTGTGAAACAATTACAAGTTCAGCTAATGTCCATCTTCTCATAAATGACAAAAAGAAAAAAATTTTTTCCTTGTGATGAGAACTCTTAGGATTTACTCTCTTAACAACTCTCCTATATATTGTACATCACTGTAATCTATAGTCACTATGTTGTACCTTATATGCCTAGTACTTATTTATCTTATAGCCAAAGGTTTGTACCTTTTGACCACCTTCCTTCGATCCCCCCTCCTCCCATCCTCCACCTATCATAACCAGAATTCTGATCTCTTCTTCTACGAGCTAGAGTTTTTTATTTGTTTTTAGATTCCATTTATAAGTGAGATCACATATTTGTCTTTCCGTCTTATTTCACTTAGCATAATGCCTTTAAGGTCCATCCATGTTGTCACAAATGGTAGGATTTCATTTTTATGGCTGAACAATATTCCATTTTATATATATGTATGTGCGTGTGTGCACAATATACATACATTTCTTTATTTACTCATCTATCAATAGACACATTGTTTCCTTGTCTTGGCTATTATAAATAACGCTATGAACATGGGGGTGCAGATACCTTTTTGAGTTTGTGTCCCTTGGATATAGTCCTAGAAGTGGAATTGCTGGAGCACATGATAGTTCTGTTGCTAGTCCTTTTTGAAGAATCTTTACACTGTTTTCCATAGTGGCTGTATCAATTTACAGTCCCACCAACAGTGCACAAGGGTACCCTTTTCTCCACATCTATGCCAGCATTCAACTCTTGTTCTTTTTCATGACGGCCATTTTAATAGAAGTGAGGTGATATCTCATTATGGTTTTAATTTGCATTTTCCTAATGACTTGTGATGCTGAACATCCTTTTATGTATCTTCTGGCCTTTTGCATATCATATTTGGAGAAATGTCTATTCAGGTCCTTTGCCCATTTTTTAATTGGTTATTTGGTTTCTTGCTACCGAGTTGTATGTGTTCTTTCTATATATTAGGTATCAACCCTTTATCAGATGCATGGTATGCAAACATTTTTTTCCATTTCATAGGTTGTCTCTTCACTTTGTTGATGGGTTTTTTTTTGCTGTGCAGAGGTTTTTCAGTTTGATGTAGTCTCACTTGTTTATTTTTTATTCTGCCGCTTGTACTTCAGGTGTCATTAACTTTTTCTAAATTTACTTATTTATTTTGGCTGTGCTGGGTCTTCACTGCTTTGTATGGGGTTTCTCTAGCTGCAGCGAAGCAGGAGCTTCTCATTGCAGTGGCTTCTCTTGTTGTGGAGCACAAGCACTAAAGCACACAGGCTCAGAAGCTGCAGTTCCAGGGCTCTAGAGCATAGGCTCAGGAGTTGCGGCACACAGGCTTAGCTGCTCTGCAGTATGTGGGATCTCTCCCAGACCAGGATTGAACCGGTGTCCCTGCATTGGCAGGCAGATTCTTATCCGCTGTGCCTAGGAGTCATTAATTTCTACTTTTCCCCACTCCTGCCCATTTTTCTAGTTTTACTATTATGCTAAGCCTACCCTTTTATTGCCCAAGTTGTTTTCCTTATCTCCCTCTTCTCCTGTCAGCCTCTCCTGACCCAAGCCTACCTTCCCTCCCATTCCACAGCAGGAACTGTGGCCCCAAGGGTGGCAGCACTTAAGAAAGCTCTCTCCTGCAGTTGCCCTTTCAGTTTACTGCAGGCTGTCAACAAATTAAAACAACAACAACAAAAAAACCTCATCCCCAGAGACCTGGGCCATCCAGAAATTAACACTCCCCAGGGCCACAATTCTCTCTGCAGAGGTTTACTTCAGGGTTGCTCAGTCTCAGCAATGTTGACATTTTGAGTTGGATCATTCTCTGTTGGGAGGCTGTCCTGTGCACTGTAGGGGGCACAGCAGCATCCTGGCCTGTACTCACTAGATACCAGTGCAATCCCTCCCAGCCATAAGTCAAAAATGTGTCCAGATGCTCACAAAAGTCTCCTTGGAGGCCTCCTCCTGCCTTGAGAAGTGCCAATTTACTTGATTAAATATTATTTCCTGATATTTCTCACCATTTAGATTTTAAGGAAATCTTTATGCTTTAAAATCTGTGGTCTTAGTCCTAATATGCAGTGATAGAAATTAGCACAGTCAATAACTGTCTCCTGAGAAAACCTGTGTGTAGGTCAAGAAGCAACAGTTAGAACTAGACATGGAACAACAGACTGACTCAAATTTGAGAAAGGAGTATGACAAGGCTTTACACTGTCACCCTGTTTACTTAACTTCTATGCAGAGTATATCATGTGAAATTCCAGGCTAGATGAATCACAGGCTAGAATCAAGATTGCTGGAAGAAATATCAACAACCTCAGATATGTAGATGATACATATATAACACTCTAATGGCAGAAAGTGAAGAGGAAATAAAGAGCCTCTTGATGAGGGTGAAAGAGGAGAGTGAAAAAGCTGGCTTAAAAACTCAACATTCAAAAAACTAAGATCATGGCATCTGGTCCCATCACTTCATGGCAAATAGAAGGGGAAAAGTGGAAACAGTGACAGATTTTATTTTCCTGGGCTCCAAAATCATTGTGGACAGTGACTGCAGCCATGAAATTAAAAGACATTTGCTCTTTGGAAGAAAAGCTGTGACAAACCTAGACAGCATATTAAAAAACAGAGACATCACTTTGCCGACAAAGGTCCATATAGTCAAAGCTATGGTTTTTCCAGTAGTCATGTACAGATGTGAGAGTTGGACCATAAAGAAGGCTGAGCGCCAAAGAATTGATGCTTTTGAACTGTGGTGCTGGAGAAGACTCTTGAGAGTCCCTTGGACTGCAAGGAAATCAAACCAGTCAATCCTTAAAGAAAATCAACCCTGAATATTCACTGGAAGGACTGATGTTGAAGCTGAAGTTCCAATACTTTGGCCAAGTGATGTGAAGAGCTGACTCATTGGAAAACACCCTGATGCTGGGAAAGATTGAGGGCAGGAAGAGGACAAGACAGTGGATGAGATGGTTGGATGGCATCATCAATTCAATGGACATGAGTTTGAGCAGACTCCAGGAGATAGTGGAGGACAGAGGAGCTTGGCATCCCACAGTCCATGGCGTCACAAAGAGTCAGACACGACTGAGGAACTGAACAACAACAACAACAATGCTTGGGAGGTGAAGTATGTGTGGGGTAGACTTGTGGATAAGGGGCACAATGGGACTTCCTGCAGTGACAGAAATGATCAATATCTTGACTGGGTGAGAGCTACAGAAGGTGTATACATTTGTCAAAGCTCACATTACAATCCGTATATCTTACAATCTATGCATCTCAATGTGTATAAATTGTATGTCAAAAAAAAATTCATACACACCTAAATCATGTCAGGTTTATGCCAAAATATGGGTTAAGACTGCAGGTCAAGGGTCATTCTCAGCAATGAGTCAGCCACACACCTGGTGGTATTGATGTGCAGTGGAAACTCACAGGAAGAGCCTGGGTAAAGAATCCACAGGCAGAGAAGTCTGATGCTGATTCACTACCCAGCATCTTGGGTGGTTTATTTTCTTTTTTGGTATCAAAGAGGGCTCCTCTTGGTGAGAAACTACTCTATACGGCTTGACCAGATGGTATCAAAATGGAGATTCTCAATGGTGGGCCCCTACCGGATGGCTATCACAATTTGTCAGAGCTCATATTGACTGTTTGGGTTAAGCCACTCAATATCAGGATTTACAAAGGAAAGTCTGTTAAAATGGGCAGAAATCACCCCAGGAAAGTGTGAGGGCAATACAAGGAGCAAAGAAGAATCTTCTTTAATCTTTTATCTCCCCAATGAAGAAAAAGAACATGAATCTGGAAGTCTGATGTCCTCAAGAAAGATTTAACCAACTGGGTCATAATCACTAAAGTGCTGGCTTTGTGACCTTTTCTTCATGGGCACTCCTGTTATGCTGCCCTGTGAGACATGAACACAAAGGTGTTCTCTCTCCATGAGGGATCCTGACCCATCATGGTACAACCAGACTAAAAATACCTCCTGGGAAGTGAGACCACTGCTGGACCTCTTCTGGTGAGGGGCTAGGATCTCTAGACTATGTGTACCCATGGCCTGAGCATTCACTGTCCCAAGTGACAGTCTTTGAGAATCTTTCCTTGTTTGCCAGGCTCACTCTCCACCCAGGGTAGATGGCTTGGCTCAGAAACTGGGTACATACGCACCTTCTAAGAGCTGATTACAGTCAGCAAAAACAAGACCGGAAAACTCAGCAGTGGCCACAGGACTGGAAAAAGTCAGTTTTCATTCCAATCCCAAAGAATGCTCAAACTACTGCACAATTGCACTTATCTCACACGCTAATAAAGTAATGCTCAAAATTCTCCAAGCCAGGCTTCAGCAATACGTGAACGTGAACTTCCAGATGTTCAAGCTGGTTTTAGAAAGGCAGAGGAACCAGAGATCAAACTGCCAACATCCGCTGGATCATCAAAAAAGCAAGAGAGCGCCCGCGTCCCTCGGGGCGCGGCGCGGCGCGCCCCGCCGCGCGTCGGGACCGGGGTCCGGTGCGGAGAGCCCTTCGTCCCGGGACACGGGGCGCGGCCGGAAAGGCGGCCGCCCCCTCGCCCGTCACGCACCGCACGTTCGTGGGGAACCTGGTGCTAAACCATTCGTAGACGACCTGCTTCTGGGTCGGGGTTTCGTACGTAGCAGAGCAGCTCCCTCGCTGCGATCTATTGAAAGTCAGCCCTCGACACAAGGGTTTGTAAAAAATTTTAAAAAATAAGATAAAGAAGAAAACTAAAAGAAAAAAAAGAAAAAAGCAAGAGAGTTCCAGAAAAACATTTATTTCTGCTTTACTGACTATGCCAAAGCCTTTGACTGTGTGGATCACAACAAACTGTGGAAAATTCTGAAAGAGATGGGAATACCAGACCACCTGACCTGCCTCTTGAGAAACCTGTATGCAGGTCAGGAAGCAACAATTAGAACTGGACATGGAACAACAACTGGTTCCAAATAGGAAAAGGAGTACGTCATGGCTGTATATTGTCACCCTGCTTATTTAACTTCTATGCAGAGTACATCATGAGAAATGCTGGACTGGATGAAACACAAGCTGGAATGAAGATTGCTGGGAGAAATATCAATAACCTCAGATATGCAGATGACACCACCCTTATGGCAGAAAGTGAAGAAGAACTAAAGAGCCTCTTGATGAAAGTGAAAGAGGAGAGTGAAAAAGCTGGCTTAAAGCTCAACATTCAGAAAACTAAGATCATGGCATCCAGTCCCATCACTTCATGGCAAATAGATGGGGAAACAGTGGAAACAGTGGCTGATTTTATTTTCTTGGGCTCCAAAATCACTGCAGATGGTGATTGCAGCCATGAAATTAAAAGACGCTTACTCCTTGGAAGGAAAGTTATGACCAACCTAGATAGCATATTAAAAAGCAGAGACATTACTTTGCCAACAAAGGTCCATCTGGTCAAGGCTATGGTTTTTCCAGTGGTCATGTATGGATGTGAGAGTTGGACTGTGAAGAAAGCTGAGTGCTGAAGAATTGATGCTTTTGAACTGTGGTGTTGGAGAAGACTCTTGAGAGTCCCTTGGACTGCAAGGAGATCCAACCAGTCCATCCTAAAGGAAATCAGTCCTGGGTGTTCATTGGAAGGACTGATGTTGAAGCTGAAACTCCAATACTTTGGCCACCTGATGCGAAGAGCTGACTCATTGGAAAAGACCCTGATGCTGGGAAAGATTGAGGGCAGGAGGAGAAGGGGACAACAGAGGATGAGATGGTTGGATGGCATCACCGACTCAATGGACATGGGTTTGGGTGAACTCTGGGAGTTGGTGATGGACAGGGAGGCCTGGCATGCTGCAGTTCATGGGGTCGCAAAGAGTCGGACACGACTGAGCAACTGAACTGAACTGAAGAGCCGATTAAACATTCTCTACCTTGAATTAGAAGAGTCTGGTTTGGTAGTTCAAAGTCAAGTCCACTCTGTATCTTCAATGAGTGCTAAGCTACAGCCACAGGACTAACTAGATCCAAAGACTGCACTGCTTTAGGTCCAGCCTATCCTCTGTATTGTGCCCTTCGGTCACTAGACACCCCTCCTGGAACTCAGCTAGTTGAAGGTCTCAAATTAAGGAAACCAATGTATTGGGTTCCTTGATATTTTAAAGGTAGCTGTAAGAGACCCATAGTCATAGGGGAAACAGGTCAGCTGATGACCCTGAGTTTGCAGACTTCAGAGGGAGTGTCATGGAGTTCTCTGGCTCATGTGGTTAAACCCTCTTTCTTTCTGTCTGACTATATTCCCTAAGAATACATCTTATATGCTGTGCTTATCAAGGTATATCCTCCATCTTAGACATGTGGACTCTCTTTGTCTCTCAACTTTTGTTTTACATAGTCCACAGAGCACTTGATTGTCAATGCAAACTGAGCAGCAGGATTGGCAGTTGGTTGGATGGGGCCCTAACAGGAAACATTGTAAAAGAGCAGGCCACCACTGTTTAAAAGGCTTCCACTTCTTACTCTCCACTGGAGCTCATCAAGGACTGACAAGAACAAAAACAAATCTGGCCAGGGAAGTAGTGTTATATAACAACTGGAAGAGGTCAACTAGAATTTCATTTTAAAAGAAATATTTTTTACATATCTATTCCACATCAGTTACCATGGGTTTCCCAGGTAGCACTAGTGGTAAGGAAACCACCTGCTAGTGCAGGAGACATAAGAGACACAGGTTGTATCCCTGGGTCAAGAAGATCTCCTGGGGGAGGGCACAGCAACCTACTCCAGTATTCTTGCCTGGAGAATCTCATGGACAGAAGAGCCCGGCAGGCTATGGTCCATAGAGTCGCAAAGAGTCTATGATTCCATAGAGTTGCAAAGAGACAAGTGAAGCAAGCATGCACACCATGATACGACACTTAAGCAAACATGGTCCCTGAGAGTTTAGAGGAAGCTTATGAGTTAACTCAAAGAAACTCAAGTTATAACTTAAAAAAAAATTTTTTTAAGACTCAGGCATAAGACTGAGTTTAGCCTTTAGCACTAGCAGCAAGGGCAGATTGCTGTACACAGTTAACTAAGATATTAATCAGGTGAGTTCACACTCAGATCACAGTGGATACCCAGAGGCTAAACTGTCCTTGTTTTGCAAATAAAAGTGTACTGTCCAGAACTCAAGCTCCAAGACAACTTTCTGATTGTGTCCCACGAAAACTGCTATGTTGTTGCTGTTCAGTCGCTAAGTTGTGTCCAGCTCCTTGTGACCCCATGGACTGTAGCACCCTAGGCTTCCCTGTCCTTCACCATCTCCCAGAATTTGCTCAGATTCATGTCCATTGAGTTGGTGATGTTATCTAACCATCTCATCCTCTGCTGCTCCCTTCTCCTTTTGCCTTCAATCTTTCCCAGCATCAGGGTCTTTTCCAATGAGTTGGCTCTTCGTATCAGGTGGCCAAAGTATTGGAGCTTCAGCTTCAGCATCAGTCCTTCCAATGAATATTCAGGGTTGATTTTCTTTAGGATTGACTGGTTTGATCTCCTTGCAGTCCAAGGGACTCTCAAGAGTCTTCTCCAGCACCACAGTTCGAAAGCATCAATTCTTTGGCACTCAGCCTTCTTTATGATCCAACTCTCACATCTGTACATGACTATTGGAAAAACCATAGCTTTGACTATACAGACTGCTTTAGGGACACATAAAAATCTCAAGCTGAATCAGTCATCCTCAGAATTATTCAAGGATGCTCAGGAACGGTTGGGCTCAAAACCCTGACAATCTGCTTTATCAATTTTATGGAAAACATAACATATAGTCTCTCTCATTATTAAGAAGAGTAATACTTTTATTCTCCCACCATTACAGATCTATTATTTTACTAGAATTTCCACTAAAAATATATGCCAATTTCCTAACACAACACTGTAAATCAACTATAGGTCAATAAAATAAATTTAAATATCTATACATGTATATAAATTTAAAATATATATACACATATATGAGTGTGTATTTCTGTATGTATACATACACACACCAGTTTCCTTTTCAATAAAATGTGCTGTGTACCAGGACTGTGTAACATAAAAGGTTTCAGAATCACCTGGGAATTTTTTTTAGACTCACAGATTCCAATGCCTTCCCCCAGAGTGTCTGACTCAGTAAACCTAAGAGAGTCCCAAGAATCTATTCCCATGATCAGCCAAGTTTAGAAAACCACTATTCCAAAAGCAGATGCTTGAGGAACAATTATTCAACTTAAGTTTGTAAAAACACTGAATTGTACTTACTTTCAAAAACACTTGAAAGGATGAAATGAAATTGTCCCAAACATAAAAAGAAACAGTGACTGGCCAACCACTAGAGAAGTTACAGGATTTATTTACATTCAAGAAAATCTTTCCCATCTTAAACACAACACAATACCCTCTACCCCTAGTCCTCTAACTACTGTCCACTGGTTAGAAGACAGAACAGCGGATATCCTTAGTGAGCTGGGAGTAACTTAGAAGGGCCCTGAAGGTTTCTCGAGTACAAGATATACCAGTACAGTTTGTTTGCAAAAATTTCTTGTGATCTGTGCACTTTCCTGTATGTATATGTCAACACAAAGTTAGACAGATTCCGCCTCCTTTCTCTATTTTATTCCCTCCTCCCCTCACTACTCAAGATATCTAAAAGTGGCCTTTCCCAGGCCACCGATGACCTCCCAGTAACTAAACTGCAAAGGACACCTGGCATCTCAGTTGTGCCCTGAAACTGGTGACCCCTCCCACCAAACTCTTTCTTCAGTTTCCAAGATTCTGCTCTAGCTCCATTCTCTAAGCTTTGTAGGGCACTCCACAGATCTCTATATGGGGCTTCTCTTTGTCTGCCCATCTCTTCAAGGTTGATGAGTCAGAGTAGTACTTAATCCTCTCTTCTTCTCACTCCAGCACAACCTCATTAAATCTAAGTCTTTAACTCCCATTCTATGCTACTGATACCCAAATCAGTAGGCCAATTCTGAGGCCTGGTCACTCCCTAAGCCTCAGCTTGGTTGTCTAACTCCCCATGGACATCCCCATCAGGTTTTTCAAATGCTACCTCATAATGAGTTCTCTTTTTCCAAAAAGCTCTTTTTCTCTGAGTTTCCCTATGTCCTTTAATAGCCTTACCAAGCCACACACAAGACAACATCAAAGCAATTCTTTAATGGAACAGTGAAAATAGACTTCAAAGACAATAAGATGCGGTCACTGCTCCTACAATCTAATAGTTTGGAAAACAAAGAATTATGCCACTTGTGATAAGTGCATTACCAGACAAAGGACAGGAGTAACATAGAAAAAGGAATAATGTACCACAATTGGAAATTCTGGGGAACAACCATAGAGAGAAAGCAGAATCAACAATCAGAAAGTTTCTGCCTGCCTTCCTGTCTTCCTTCCTTTTTTTTAAAGCAAAGTCACCCAACCGATTGATGTTAAGACTCAGTGTCACTAGGAGCAGTCTCTGTAAAGAGTAACAAAAGAAACAAAGGTTTGGTTCATAAGGATGATTTCTCATGCCACACTACAATCTTTTCAGTTATACTCATAATTAGCTACAATCTATGGGCTTCCCAGGTGGCTCAGTGGTAAAGAATCAGCCTGCCAAGCAGGAGACATGGGTTGATCCCTGGGTCAGGAAGATCCCTTGAAGGAAATGGCAACCCACTCCAGTATTCTTGCCTGGGAAATCCTATAGACAGAGGAGTCTGGTGGGCTACAATCCACGGGGTCACAAAGAGTCAGACACAACTGATTGTCTAAACAACAACAGCTACAATCTCTAGATGGAACAAATACAAGCAACCATAAACCATGACTTTTACATATCAACATTCTCAATCCAGAAGCTCTCTTTTAATCTCAAGATCAGATGGGTTTCAACGATAATCTACTCAAAATAAATAACCTGGTATCAAAACTGTATAAATAAATCTAATGCTTTAATTACTGCCCATTTTAGCTATTATATAACTAGCTGTCACATAACCTGTACACTAAAATGTGCAGCTATTTCCAAAGTTATTGGATAACATCACTTTTGTATCTATCACTGTGGGTGGAAAATAAATGGCATTTGGGAACATTTTAAAAGTAAATGCCATTTAAAATTAGATATTCCTATATTTATAGGAAATGAGGCACAATTATGTATTTTCTCCCTAAATGTTACACTACTTCTTTGATCTTCAATCAACTTTTCCTGCAAAAATTTCCATCTGAAAGCATTTTTCACTTAAAAACAAAATGCTTTTAATCTGATTCTTTCCAGTTGTTTAAGAGGGAAAGATCTGATAGGGATTTTTTTTTACGTCTATGAAAACTGACAATACTTTTGAGGTTATTCATGTTCTAAAAGAAGAACATAAAACAAAAAATAGATTATGTGAAAGAATTTAGGGTAAAACAAAATGATGAAAACAATAAACAATTTTGCCCAAATCAGGCTGCATTGCTGTCCTTAGTAATGTGCCATAATGAAAAGATGCTCAACATCACTCATTATCAGAGAAATGCAAATCAAAACTACAATGAGCTACCATTACACACCAGTCAGGATGGCTGCTATCCAAAAGTCTACAAGCAATAAATGCTGGAGAGGGTGTGGAGAAAAGGGAACCCTCTTACACTGTTGGTGGGAATGCAAACCAGTACAGCCCCTATGGAGAACAGTGTGGAGATTTTTTTAAAAACTGGAATTAGAACTGCCATATGACCCAGCAATACCACTTCTGGGCATACATACCGAGGAAACCAGATCTGAAAGAGACACATGCACCCCAATGTTCATCGCAGCACTGTTTATAATAGCCAGGACATGGAAACAACCTAGATGCCCATCAGCAGACGAATGGATAAGGAAGCTGTGGTACATATACACCATGGAATATTACTCAGCCATTAAAAAGAATTCATTTGAATCAGTTCTAATGAGATGGATGAAACTGGAGCCCATTATACAGAGTGAAGTAAGCAAGAAAGATAAAGACCATTACAGTATACTAACACATATATATGGAATTTAGAAAGATGGTAATGATAACCCTATATGCAAAACAGAAAAAGAGACACAGATGTACAGAACAGAATTTTGGACTCTGTGGGAAAAGGCGAGGGTGGGATGTTTCGAGAGAACAGCATTGAAACATGTATATTATCTATAGTGAAACAGATCACCAGCCCAGGCTGGATGCATGAGACAAGTGCTCGGGCCTGGTGTACTGGGAAGACCCAGAGGGATCGGGTGGAGAGGGAGGTGGGAGGGGGGACCGGGATGGGGAATACATGTAAATCCATTGCTGATTCATGTCAATGTATGACAAAGACTACTACAATATTGTAAAGTAATTAGCCTCCAACTAATAAAAATAAATGAAAAATAAAGTAATGTGCCATAAACTGAATAAAAAATAAAGAGAAACTAAATGAGTCTGCATTCTCCAAACATCAAAAGAATATGCCTCCCCCCATAATAAGCATTCAGTACAGTACCTACATTTGATACAGCAATCCTTCCTAATCTGGAGGGTCACACACCAAACCGGTAACAGAGGCTTTCTCTTAGAAGAGGATTAGAGGGACGCAGATGATGGAAAACAGATAATTGTCATAACTGTACTGTTTGACTTTTTACAAGGAAAAATTATTTTAGCATGATTTACACAATTTTTCAAATAGGTATTTTTTCACCTCATACCCCTCAGGGTGGCTACTATGAAAATAAAAACAGAAAATAAAAGTGCTGGAGAAGATAAGAGAAAAACTGGAGCCCTTGTGCATTCATTATTGGTGGGATTATAAAACGGTACAATCACTAAGGAAAACAACATGGAAACCCTTCAAAAAATTAAAAGCAGAATTACTGTATGATCCATCAATTTCCCTCCTGGATATAAATGGAAAAGAATTGAAAGCAGGGCCTCAAGGATGTATTTGCACACCCACGTTCATAGCAGCATTATTTACAACAAATAAAAGGTGAAAAGTCACCCAACTATCCATGGACAGATAAATGGCTAAGCAAATGCCATATATACATACAATGGAATATTAGAACCTTAAGTGAAATAAGTCAGTCACAAAGACAAATACTGTATGATTTCATCTATATGAAGCATCTAAAGTAGTCAAATTCATAGAAACAGAAAGCAAAATGGTGGTTTTGCTGTAGGGAAGAAAATGTGGAGTTGTTGTTGAATGGGTACAGAGCTTTGGTTTGGTAACATGAAAATCTTGTCCACAACAATGTGAATATATGTAACACACTTGAACAATACACTTAAAAATGGTTAAGATGGTAAATTTTATGTTATATGAGTTTTATCACCATAATTTAAAAGTATGGAACTTAAGAAAAATGATTAAGGTGGTAAACACCAAAAAAAGCAACCAGAAAAAAATACAGTATACCTTTTCCTCCTCAAAAATAAGTTTTTTTTCTCTCCAAAGTAGTAACCTTGATAGATCATATCAGAACTTACCATAACTATTTATATAACAAATTAATAAAGAAAATTTACTTTCAATATGTAATCATACAGCTTTCATTTCTAAATGCCTTCACATCGAATTTTAAGACTGTAAGAAAACATCTCAATATATCTTAAATAAAAGCAGATTAGAAAATGAAATAAATTAGATTTTTTTTAAAGAGGTGGGGGATTTGTGAGGTTTTTGAAAATATCAAACTAAGGATATCTATATAAGAATGCCCAGAAATGAGTCTGAAAAAGATATTACAGTGGTTATATACAGGTGGTGGGATTAAGGATAATTCTTTAGAATTAAATGAATATATTGAAGTTTTTGCAATGAATATTAACTTTATAACATGAAAGAAACAAAAATGGCTGGCTCCTGAGGATATTCTAAACAATCTGCCAGAAAATGTGATGGTAATTCCAAATGAAAAAGGATAAAATGTTTTGATCAGATGACATTTCTGGAATAAATATACTGATCAGTGACGGCATGTTTGGAAGAAATGTATTGACAAGGTAATTAAATCTGTCCTCTTAATAATGACTATTTTGACAGGCCCTCATTTGCATGTAGAAATCTGGGAGCCCTTACACTTCAACAAGACAAACCACAATCATTTCGATCTGTTTCACAGTGAAAGGACTATAAAGTCAGTATTTTAAGAGCTCAGACTTTAACCAACGAAAAGAAAAACTGTCTTCCAACTATGACAAACATAGAACTATCTTATGAGAAACTCTGAATTCTGTTAATTCTGTGCTGGGGTAACTGATATTTTCTAGTTCCTCCTCATCCACTATAAACACACTGTGATCTAAAGAGATAAGGGAAGAAAAAAACCAAGGCTGTTTTCAAGATTAACATTTTTTTTCCCAGAAAACCACCTTCTATTTTATCATTGGAGGGCAGAATTCACCACAAAATTAGGTCAGCAATGCAAAGCAAATATGTTTTATCTGCAATTGTTTCATCTTTTAAAACAGTTACAGAATTTTGTTGAATTCACACACACAAAAATAAATAAACTTATCTGATAAACAGGAAGGAAACCTCAGAGCCAAAGAGTGAGATAATTGTTCATTCAGGCAGGTTTTGAGTCATCTGGTTGGGCTGTACTGGTTTCACAGCCTTGGAACAAAGATGACATATAATTTATCATGTAGCAAATTTATTCTGAACTTCCTCATTCAGACAGAAATTTAACAGTGCTTACCTAAACCCGAATGGCATCCCAAGATCCATTCAATCTTTTCTAAGTTAAGGAAATATAGGCAGCAAAAAAAAAAAAAAAAACACATAAGGGAATATTGACTTCAAGACTTGCCTTTCAAATGCTTCTACATTTTCTAACAACTAAAAGGACTTCCATCTTCTAAGAGGAAGAGGTATTCTGTCAAAGTAAAGTCTATCTACACCCAGGTTTTGTTTCCTAACAGACCACTGTGTGCACAGAGAATGTTGAACTCACTGACAACTGCCCTAACCTCATCTCAGTTATTCACAGGCTTTTTATTCTTCAAAGAAAAGGAAACTGCAAAATTCTTTTTCAAAAAAATATCATGTGGAAGGCTCAAATCAGCTGATGACCGTCTAGATTCATAATGAAAATCTCTGCGAAAATAAGGAACAAAAACAGGAAAAGTCAATATTTGGACTAAACACAGCAACTTTTAACAGTGCTACCAAACCATGTGACTACCAACAGGCTCAGTGTCAATATTTGCCAAGTGAGGTAAGCCATTAGCAAACGGTTTAGGAAACTCGCTGGAGTCCTCCTATCAGTCGGTGTTCACCTGCTCACTCACCAGTTTAACCCATGTCATCAAATGACACATGAAGCAGCACCTTTCATGGCAAAGGAGATTCATTTCAGCGAGCACAAAAAAAGCAAGCTGTTATTTCACAAGACTGACATCTACAGAGTGGGGAAAAAAGAAAAATGAACCTTTATTGTTTTCATATATCCTATTTTAAAAGACTGTTCAAAGGAATGAATAGGAACATCTGCAAAAAAGAAACCACTGTGCCCGTGTCCCAACTAAAGCAGTGAACATGCACTTGTAAACCTGTCTCTAGCTCCCATGGAGGCTTCCTCATCCTCACCCAACCAAACAAAGACGTCCTTAAGTTGGAGCCAGTGAGGGCTTGGAACAAAACAAACTGCTTGCTTCAAAGAGTGAGAAAGAAGTAGGAAGACAGAGGGTGGCTGTATTTAAAGTGCCTTTAGAACAATATTCATTCAAAATACTACTTACTGTCTATAATGCTATTATCATGAAAACACAGTTTGATATTCAAAGTTATAATGAAAACTAGACAACCCTTGCTCTAAATTCCTCCTTCTACAAGTTTTAGTGTACAATGAAGCAAGTTTTGAAATCCATATTAAGAAATTGGCAGTTCAAGGTTTCTAATAAAACTGGCATGAGGCCATGCAGCAAAAGTGAAAAACAAGTAGTTTCCAAATTCTAAAATATATCTTGGGACCGAGTTTTTTTCCTCCCTGAAAATATCCATATGAAGTTTCATGTTGTATGCACTAACTATAAATTTCCACTTTAACATTACTGGGGAAAATCAACTGATACAAACTCTTCTAATTCCTTCATTTAAAAAAAATCTTTTGGTACTTTCCTGTCATATTATAAGTTAATTCTCAAGTTTTTGAAATAGGTATGTATCACTGCTACAGAGATTTCTTGTGCATCTAACTACTTGCAGTAATTTTAAATGTACTGTACAAACAAGTATCAAAGTTCATTTCTCAGCCTGTAAGAAGTCCCAGCTAGCCTAGAAAGGACATGGGTGTGGAGTACATATACATGTAATTAAAACATTAAACCTTTAAATCATAAAAAGTCAGTAAATATGCATAGGTCTCATGGGGCAATAAATTTATCATAAATGTCAAGTGCATTATCTACTGTTCCCCATTTTGTCTCTGCTCCCCATTCTTTTAGGGTATAATTCATCTACTTCCTCCTCCTCTTCTTCCAGTGTTAGCTGCACATGAGAAGCTATTTGCATTTTCAAAGTCATTGGGAAGAGTGGTACAATGTCCTGAGCAGAATTCAGTTCCAAATGAGAAGTGAATTTACTCAAGTTTGAGCTACTTTTTATAGTCCTAGGTCGATAGTGCTAACCTGAAACTCTAGATCATTTTGGTGGACAGGTATGATGCAAAAGACATCAAAAGTACCTCACATTTGTTTAGTATTTGGCAGTTTACCATTCTTCCTACATATATTATTGCATCTAAACCTTCCAACAACCCTGTGCCATATGGGAGGGGCCTGTTACTGTCCCCACAGCATCCTGATAAGGGGACTTAGGGAGATAAAGAAACCTCATTAAAGTTGCTCAGCCAGAAACCAGAAACACAACTAGAACCTGAGTCTGTGCTTTCTGACTGCAGCCTGTGGTACAGAGCAGTTTTTCCTTCTCCTTTGTGATCCTACCACCCAACATCTTTGAAGGGTAAGAAAGGAAGAATATTCAGTTAGTTCTGCATGTAAATATGTTTTTATGTGAGCAAAATGTATTCACTGAGGATTTTCTTTTTCCGTTTATCAGTGTAATTCTCCCCTCAGTTTACAATAGTAACATACTATTCATGATAAGAAAATTGATTTCAGAAAGACAGGCAATAAAGGCATTACATCAAGACCGAACAGTCACAAAGCATATGCAAGGTAATAACACCTTAGAGCCAAGGATACGGTCACCTCAGGCCCCTCTGAGCAGTGAGCTCTGAGTACAGGTCAGATCTCCGTCCTACAGGAAGGAAGTGACATAGACCAGCTCTCACTAGGCTATCTTCTAGCCCTTGAGGCATTTGATGATTCCTTTACCTTCAGCCCACATCTCTTCTCAGGAAAACTCCACCCTCCTGGGTTCCATGTTAACTGATTACTTCCATGTTAACTGATTACCACCTCTAATGTCCACAGAAACTTCTACAAGTCCAACCTGTTCAAAAGCAAGTTATCATCTCTTTCAAGCCAAACTCAGCCTTCTTCCACTTTCCCATCTCACTCAATAGTTCTAACAGCCACTCAATTTTCCAAGCCAAAAGCCTGGGCAGCATCCTGAAATTCTCCTTCTCCCAACTCTGCCACATCCAATCAAATACCAAGTTTTGACATTAAAAAATAATTTTGGAAAGTCCCAAGACTGTGCACCACCATAACACTACCATAGCAGCCTCCTACACAAAACACCAACTAAAAGATATTAACAGCTCATGTCTACAGAGCACTTACTTTGTACCAAACGCTGTGCTAAACTCTGGGTCTGAGTTAATTTAAATCCACACAACAATTTAAGGTTGGTACCAGTCTTTTGCAGGGGGTGGAGGGGGGGCGAGGGTGCTGCACCAACTGGCATGTGGAAACTGAGTTCCCTGACCAGGGATTGAACCTGAGCCCCCTGCACTGGAAGCACAGAGTCTTAACCACTGGACTACCAGGGAAGTCCCAGGTTGCAACTAGTCCTATCCTTCTTTTACAGATGAGGACAAAGCTACAGAAAACTTTAGTATCTCACCCCAGGTAACACGGTGAAGCCCAAGGTTTCATCCTGGCACTGAACTCTCACTTGTGTCCTTGCATGAGCTTTTTCTCTGCTTAAGAAGGCTCTTTCAACCTTGTCTGCCCTGTTTCAAAGACCAGGACTAGAGCATGCTCTCCTCTACCAAGTCTCCTGATGCCCCCTGCTGGTGCTTGTTCCTCTAAGTCAGTACTCCTCAAGTTTGCCTACACGCCCTACAAACTAGATGCCTAGAGCTCAACCCCAGAGATTCTGATGGCATTGGTCCAGTGCAGTCTGGGCACAGGGACTTATAAAAAACTAACCAGTGAGGGCTTCCCTGGTGGTCCAGTGGTTAAGAATCTGCCTGCCAATGCAGGGGACACAGGTCTGATCCCTGGTCTGGGAAGATCCCACATGCTTGGGGCAACTAAGCCCATGAGCCACAAATACCAAAGCCTGCACTACCGAAGCCTGTGCTCCACAAGAAGCCTTGGATCTCCGCAACTGGAGAAAGCCCTTGCGCAGCAACAAAGACCCAAGGCAGCCAAAAATAAAAATAGATAAAATTTTTATAAAACTACCCGGGTGAGTCTAACATGCAGTCAAGGTTGAGAACTACTGCTCCACATTTCCCTGACTCTTAGATCAGAGCACTTGTCCCAGTGCATCCAAATGAACTATCCCTATCTGTGCCACTGATCACAGCGTGAGCTTCTAAAACCTAGGTTTCATAGTCACCTGAGGGGCTTTTTCAAAACTAGAGGTTCCTAGACCTCACTTAAAAACTCAATCAGATCCATGAGCAGCAACTTGGAGACTGTCTCACAAATAATTCTGCTATGTGGCCAAATTTGGGGATTCTCTCCCAGGTTAAAAAAAAATGGGTCGTTTCATTTACACCCGGCAAGGTACAGTAGAGTGCCCAACTCATAGATGAACTATGATAGACATATGTGCAATGAATGAAATCTAGTAACATGAATCTGGAGACTGGGTGTATAAAGTCAATATTCAAGCTTCTGGCAGCAGCACCTGGAAAATCTGCTTCCTGCAATAGAATGTAAATACTGGAAAAAAGTGAAAGTGTTAGTCACTTAAGTCGTGTCTGACTCTTTGCAACCCCATGGACTGTAGTCCACCAAGCTCCTCTGTCCATGGGATTTCCCAGGCAAAAATACTGGAGTGGGTTGCCATTTTCTTCTCCAGGGGATCTTCCTGACCCAGGGATCCAACCTGCATCTCCTGCATTGCAGGCGGATTCTTTACCATCTGAGCTACAGGGGAAGCCAAAGCACTAAATACTGGGCAGCTCTTCAAAGGTGTTTTGTAATCCACCAGCGCCCCCTACTGACTTGAAGATGGATAGCTAAACCTAAATAGTGGTTAAGAGTTTCAATATTCTAATTTATTGTATATGCATATAACATATGGCATCACTGACACGAAGGACAGGAGTTTGAGCAAGCTCTGGGAGTTGTGGACAGGGAAACCTGGCATGCTGCAGTCCATGAGGTCGCAAAGAGTCGGACATGCCTGAGCGACTGAACTGAACTGATACACATAACCAGCCACACAAACTTTACTTTTTCCGTCAACACCTGTATCATCAACTCTTCTGTCCTCCAGTCCTAGCTGACACAAGCTGATACACCTGATCAATCCCTACCATTTGCTCATCCCCACTCCCAGGCTGCAATCATGAGAGAGGGCTAGTAGCAGTTCTCAGCAGAGCCCTCAAAGCCTCTAACTTATCTTTTTTGCTCTTTGGTCAATGCCTCTTCCAAATCTCACCATGCTGATAAAAATCACTCACCTGGAAAACACACACACAAAAAAACCATTCACTTCCCAATTTGCCTCAGTTCTTGCTATTCAAATTGTGAAAGGAGACAAGCAGCATCCAAACCACCCAGGAACCACTACAATATTGTAAAGTAATCAGCCTCCAACTAATAAAAATAAATGAAAAAAAATGTATTTGTGGGATAAAAGACAACGTGAAGAGCATAGGGAACTATATTCAATATCCTGTACTAAACCATAATGGAAAAGAATGTGTAAAAGAAAATCACTTTGCTATACAGTAGAAACTAACACAACACTGTAAATCAACTATAATTTAATAAAATAAAATTTTAAAGATTAAAAATAAATAAATAAATCACCCAGGAGCCTGTCAAAAAAAAGGAGACTCTGAGGCCCCCACCCAGACCTCCTGGATCAGAATCTGCATTTTAACAAGAGTCGCATGCACATTAAAGTTTGAGGAGCCCTGATCCTCACCTACTCGATTTAACACCTCCATTTTAAAAAATATTTGTTTATTTATATATTTATTCGTCTGCATGAGGTCTTAGCTGCAACACTCAGGATCTTCATCTTGGCCCACAGACTCTTTAGTTGCAGTGTGCGGGATTCATTCCTCTGAGGCATGTGGGATCTTAGTTCTCCAACCAGGGATTGAACCCATGTCCTCTGCATTGCAAGGCAGATTCTTAACCACTGGACCACCAGGGAAGTCTCAACACTGACATTTATGACAAATTATTTTCTAAGTAACTCCTGCTATCGGGTTGGCCAAAAAGTTCATTCAGGGTTTTTCCATACCAGATTGCAGAAAAACTGAAACTTCTTGGCCAACCCAGTGTCTTGAAGTAAAATTCATCACCTACACATATGTGTTTTGTGTATTAAAGTCGCTTCAGTATGTCCAGCTCTTTACAACCCTATGGACTGTAGCCCATCAGGCTCCTCTGTCCATGGGATTCTCCAGGCAAGAGTACTGGAGTGGGTTGCTCATTTCCTCCTCCAGGGAATCTTCCCGACCCAGGGATCAAACCCACATTTCTTATGTCTCCTGCATTGACAGGCGAGTTCTTTACCACTAGTGCCACCTGGGAAGCCCTATACACATAAGTCCAAAAAAAGAGATCAATATATTGATTTGATGGTAACACAATGGAGAATGAAAAGGAAAGATTTATAAGCATTATATTTCAGCATATGAATGTTCAACACAACTAAAAGATGTGAAAGACAGGGACTTCCCTGGCAGTCCAGTGGTTAGGACTCCATGCTTCCACTGCAGGGGGCACAGGTTCAATCCCTGGTTGGGGAACTAAGATCCCGCATGTCACATGGCATGCCCCCCAAATTTTTTTAATAAAAAAGATGTGAAGAACCAACCAAGTTTCTAAAACATATCCAAGGCAGGTGATAGCATCTAGTTGAGAAGCAGTGGTCTATCATCACTGCCATCCTTCTTTCCCTTCCATCTTACAAGTGGAAGGGACTATCTCTCCTCCTTTTCAAAGCTGAGGGATTCTCTTTTGTAACAAAGTTTCTTCTCTACATTCTTCCCAAGGCCATGGGGTGTGTCTGTTTGCGTGCATGCACACTCAGCCGCATCCAACTCTCTGTGACATCATGGACTGTAGCCCGCCAGGTTTCTCTGTCTATGGAATTTTCCCGAGGCCATAAACACTGCCAAATCTTGAATACTGCAACAACCACAGAACAACTCTAAAATCTTGACCTAACACGTCCCTCTAATTACTATACTCTTCCTACTTCCCTTGACAGTCAATCTTCTAAATCGCATTAACTCATCTTTCAGTCACCAACCCGTATTAATCTAGTTTTCACTTCCACCAGTAAACCTACATGTATAAAGATCATGAGTCTTCCAACCAAACTGACCAAATCAGCGAACACTTCTCCAAACCCATCTAACTCATCTTTCTGTAACAGACATTGCTGCTGCACATCCAGTTTCCAGTGTCCCATTGTGTACATGGATTCATTTCTCTCCCAGGTGACTAAGGTAGAGTGACCCCATCCTGAGCTGATTCTGTTTTGTCTAAGCTCATCAGGTCATGCCATTCCCCCAGCACTGGCTATTGGGTAAGGTGCAGACACCTGACATAAGCTGACCTATCAGATTGAAGGAAGAGTGTAATCCAAGTCTGAAGTTTTGTCCTCTCTTGCTCTAGTGGATGAGAAAGTGTGTGTTACTAGTAGTCATCCTGCAAACTTAAGGGGAACCAATCTTACTGCGGAAAGCCAAGAAAAGAGATGGGGACCCTGAAGACATTGTTGACCCACTGGAATCCACCCTTTCTCTGGATTTTATGAGATAATTTTCCTTACTGTTTATGCCATTGGGTTTTCCCAAATTGAAAGCATCTACTCCTTGGAAGGAAAGTTATGACCAACCTAAACAGCATATTAAAAAGCAGAGACATCACTTTGCCAACAAAGGTCTGTCTAGTCAAGGCTATGGTTTTTCCAGTAGTCATGTTATGGATGTGAGAGTTGGACTATAAAGAAGGCTGAGCGCTGAAGAATTGATGCTTTCGAACTGTGGTGTTGGAGAAGACTCCTGAGAGTCCCTTGGACTGCAAGGAGATCCAACCAGTCCATCCTAAAGGAAATCAGTCCTGGGTGTTCATTGAAAGGACTGATGTTGAAGCTGAAACTCCAATACTTTGGCCACCTGATGCGAAGAGCTGACTCATTTGAAAAGACCCTGATGCTGGGAAGATTGAGGGCAGGAGAAGGGGACGACAGAGGATGAGATGGTTGGATGGCATCACCGACTCAATGGACATGGGTTTGGGTGGACTCCGGGAGTTGGTGATAGACAGGGAGGCCTGGCGTGCTGCAGTTCACGGGGTCACAGAGTCAGACACGGCTGAGCGACTGAACTGAACTGAACTAACATCCCTGAACTTCCCTCTCTTCATTTTCTAAATGTCACTCTTATGCCCCTACTTATACTTATCTTATGCCCCTGTTTTTCAAAAATTTCTGGCCTCCCCTCTTCCTCCTCCTTACATTTTAGTATCCACCAAGGTTTGCTGTGAGCTTTTCTACTAAAAAAAAAAAGTTTCAACAATTTCAGTTCCCTTTATCTTTCCCTTGATACAGCAGAACTAAGTTGGTGGCACTTTCCCAATGGAGTACCACTGCTGCTGTTCCCCAACTCAATCAGTTGAGGAACTCCCATCTCTCAAAACTTGCCTTGTCTGAAGTCCCCAGGGCTTCCTTGCTCTTTTTCGCCATAGACCTCTTCAGCAGTCTGATGAGTCCTTTGGACCCCTTCTCCAAAAAATGCTTCTAATTGCGTAAAATGCCAATTACAGTGCAGTATAATTGTTTTTAAGACCAAAAATCTGATACAGTAATGTGTTTCTTTACTAGCTCATTAAATAAGATATAACAGTGAGTCTTAGAACTACTATAATTTTGATGTAATGATGAATATAAATGATATTTGGAGATCTGCAACAACTATAATATGATATGACAATGTTTGTGACATGCACTGGTCCTACTGACTTCGACTGGTGACAGGTACTGCTAATACTACTGTAGCTTGTTGCTGTAGTAGCTTATTAAATGAATTGCTCCCAGTGAACCATATGTACTCACATCTATGCTCTGTGTAGTCCCCACCATACTGACTCTGGGCTTGGCCATGTAGCTTGTCTTGACATCAGCAAATGTGATGCAAGCAGGTGTTCATGCCTCAGGACAAGCCTTCTTGGAAACCAGTAACCATGTGAGGAAGCCCAAGATAGCCATACTGACGGGCCCCAGGCCCACAGATATGGGAGAAAGGCCACCTTGTAGTCTAGCCACCAGCTGAATTTAGAACTGCCCAGCCAACCTATGGGTGGTGAGAAATAAAAAAATCATTGTGGTTTCAAGGTCATTATCCAAAAATGGATAACTGAAACAGTTACCTACATTCATAACTGAAGGAAATGCTAAACTTCACCAGAAGATTAGTGAAAAAGATTATACTTTCCCATCAAAGTTCAGGGACCCCCGAATTCTACTCACAGACCCTATGAGGGAACGAGATCCACAGGTTGAGAACCCCTAGTAAGACAGATTCTACTCTTTTTACTACCACAGTACATTAATAATGTAAACTGATCATAGCATATCCTTAGTTGTTGCAACCCTAAAACTGAGCCAAACTCCTAGCACGTAAGTGTTTCAACACAAATTTATGAAATAAATGCAAGATGCTTTTGTGCTTTGTTTTCCTAACTAAACTGTGAGCTGCCTGTAAGCAAAAGAAAAGCAAATACTTAGATGTCACTATGTGCCAGGGCCTCTTCCAAGTGCTTCAAACCTAATGTATTTATTCCTTATAATAACCCTACAAGGTAGAAGCTAGTTCCCCAATTTCACCAATAGGAAATCAGGCACAGAAAGGCCAAGTGACTTGCCCAAGGTCACACAGCTGGAAAGTGGCAACGCCACAAGTGGAAGGCCAAATCCATGGTCTGGTTTTATTCTGTCCTAATGCCCCCAAAGCCATAAACCATAAGTAGTACAATTCTGACATTTCATTAGCACTATTTTATGAGTGCACTGCTTCAAGACTCGACTTTGTAGACTCCTTTCTAATAGCCTGGGATTTGTTTTTCATGATATACAAATACCATTTACTCTTTTTAAAGGAGAACAATGTCTTCATATTAAAATGCAGATTTTCGAGACAGTCTTCACTGTAAAAGTCAACTTCTTTCAAAGGACACGAGTTCATAAAATGGAAAGAAGGGGGTCAATTTGTTCATACTATATAACGTTTGCCGGGAGGAGGAGAGAAGTTCCAGTTGCTCCTTCTCATCCAGCCCTTCCCAGGCCAGCCTCTCCGACTTCCTGCAGCAGCTTCTCCAAAGGTGACCCTCCCCCATTCATACAGCAGGTCCTGAAACCTGACCTTGCCAGGCAACCAAAGCCGAACCCCGCAGTGCCCTGATGTGGCCTAACTTTTCTAACGAACCCAAGAGGCGACCAGCCGGAGGGTGGATACTTTGAGGGGTACTTTAAAATTTTAAGTGTTTTATTCACGAGAGCACAAACCAAAAGGCCCCACCCAGCCACCCCGGGTCTCACGCCTCCGCCCGGCAGCCGCTCGCTCCACGCGGACCTCTGAATGAACAGCGAGGCCGGGACACAGCCGGCCCGGAGGCGGGAAAAACCTCGGGACGAGCCGGGCCTGGTCCCCGGAGAGGCCCACGAGAGCGCGGGGAGGGCTCCGGGCGGCCGGGAGGGGGCGGTGACAGCTGTGACCCGGCTCCACTCTCTCACCTTGAACATGTCGCTGGCAGCGGCAGCTCCGGCGGGGTCACCCCAGCCTTGGCCCCGCCCACTACGGAGAGAGAGAGAGGCGGCTACGGCGGCCGGCTAGGGCCCGATTCTTCCGACTGCAAATGGGCCGCGGTGCGGGTGACGGCCGCACAGCCAATTCCGTGCGGTCAAGGCTTAGCTCGGAAGCCGGGATCTGAAATCCGCGTTGTTGAACTGCAGCGCGTGGCGCCTCAGGCGGCGAGCGAACGCAAGCCCCGCCTTCCGGAGGCTCCGCCCCTGCGCCGGCGGTTGCTAGGCGGCGGGAAAGCGCCAGCTCCATGAGGGCCGCACGCGGGGGCGCGAGGAGGGAGGCGCCGCTGCCCGCGCAGCGCTGGGAATCTGCCTTCGCCGCGGTGATTGGACGCCCAGCTGCGTAGGCTGAGAATCCTGTGTGCGGAGGCCGCCAGGCGGGGGCGCTCGTCAGGCCTCGGGCGGCAGCGAAAGCCTCGGAGTCGCAAACCGCCGACCTCTGGGGCCTGGATTTACCTCACAAAAGGTTTTTACTTGTGTGGTGTTTTTTTTTGTTTGTTTGTTTGTTTGTTTCCACTCTGGGCGGACAGTTTTAAGATTTTAAATTTAAACTGATTTGCCACATCCTTTCATCTCGAAAGACCCTGAAATTTTTTTTCTTTAAAATACTTAAGCCTCTTGTCTCTTACTGGGAATCAACTGTTGTTCCCTTAATACTAATAGAAATAAGTAATAATGGTAATAATTATCTTATTGACAAGAATAGCAATGAGCAACAGCGTTTACTCTATGCCAGGCTTTTACCTAAACTCCATACACATATTGTCTTCTCTTTCCAAATACCCAAGTAAATGGACACGATTATTATTCCTCATCTAGTAGATGAAGAAACTGAAGCACAGAGAATAGATTCAAGGCCATAGAGAAGGAAAGTGGAAAGTCAGGATCCAAATCTACCTAGTCGAGCTTTAAAGCCTGTGGTCTCACCTCAACAACTGTCACGTTGGCTTATAATGGGGTTGTGTTTCGTATAATATTTCGTTCTGTATTTCACATCTAATCCCATAGCAAGTGTAAGCCCATCCAAGCAGGCATCTAGAAGATTTGGGGGATTTGTGTGGTGCTGTGTCCCTGCCCTCCAGCCAAAGACCACTAGGAACACATCTGTAGTTGAACAAGTTGGGTTTGTTTCTTGCAGCTGCTAGGAAAATGCACACCTTGGGAAACAGTGGGGCATCTCAGTGAGAGAGTGTTAGAAAGATTTATTCTAGGATTTGGACTTTGGTTGGGTGATTTGGGGGCGGGTTCAAGGAAGCAGGGCTTTGCTCTGGGTTGGGTGGTGGTAGGAAGCCAGGGTTAACACCTAAGCCCAGCTGTGAATGCCAGGCCAGCTCCTGGATATTAAGGACTGCTTTTCTCTTTCTCAAGAGATCAGTGTATTCCAAGCCATCCCCATCCCCATTTCTAAGGAGAAATATTGAGATTCTGAAGGCTCTGCCTCAGTAATGGAATGTCATATGTATATAAAAGTGTGACTTATAAGTGATCAGTTAGGGCAAGAAGTCTTAATTCAGGGAGTATGTGAACTTAGGAAAAAATCGCAACTTTTCCCAAACCTCTACCTGAACTTTAGCATTTCTTTCAATTATATGTAGGTAACAAACCACAGTAGTATCAGCAGTACCTGTGGCTTTGTCATCAATAGAAAACACACTCTTTTCATATCACATTACAGTCACAGCAAATTTCCTGAAATACTGTTTCTACTTATTACCACTTCACAAGTACAGAGCTCTCATTTAATGCATAAAGAAGACCCATTTCTAGAATTTTGTCTTTGAAAATATTTTGACAATAATTTCAAGATAATTGGAGTCTTTCATAATCCCATATATTTTATATTATGTATTTTAAGCAACATAGTTCTTAGAAGGAGTTTGTCCTATATAGGGGTCCATGGCACCAAAAGAAAAGATTAAGAGACCCTGGTTTAGTACAAGACACTCAGCAGTGACTAAGAATTTGTGAGCTGCTTCCAAATTGGAGTAATGTGTAAGGGATAGAAAATCAGAGGTGGAATCAGATCACTTATTACACATCCTCTCACTTTACCAGAGAGGGAACTGAGTTACTGAGAGGTTAAGGGACTTGCCCAAAGTCTCACAGCTATTCCATTATAAAACCAGGATGAAAAGTTTTTAGAAAGCATATAAAAACCCTCCACTCTGATGTGCGTTGGGGATTCCATGGATAGCAAGCTGCCTCCTGCCTTCAACCAACTTGTTGGAATGACAGCCAAGAAATCAAATTATGGTGCATATGAGAAATACTGTGAAAGAAAAACATATACAGTATTATGAGACCTTGAAGACAGTAGTGAGTAGTTCTGTAAAAAGGAAACGATGGAAAACTTCTGAGAAGAGGCATCACTTAGATGGGATCTTGAAGGGTGAATTGATGTTTGCTGGTGGTAGGAAAGTTGTTTCAGGTAGAGGAAATGGCATGGTCATCAGTACAGAGTTGTAAAACACTGACTTTAGGAAGAAATTCTTATTCTCACAGAGTATAGAGAGGCATGCTAGTGGAAAGTTGGTATTTTGAGATTAGAGAGAGAGAATGGAGCTAGATTGTGAAAAGACTTGCACACAAGTCTAAGGAGTCTGCACTTTAGCTTGGAGGAAATGAGGTGTCCCTGAAAGATTTTAAGTTGAAGAGTGATAAGGTTGGATTATTACTCTGAGAAGTTAACTCCAGCTGCAGTGTGGAGAATGAACAGGCTGGAGACCGGGAGACCAATTAAAAGGCTATGGGTAGATCCACTGTCTTTCCTATATACCTCACAATTCTTGTAGCACACAAAGGATGTAAGTAATATTGAGATCTATGAAACCTTCCTTTTTCAGGGGCTCTAGAATTAGCCTAACAATCATATGGAACTTGAGTCTCATCTAAGCAGTGTAATAACATAGATTATGACCTCAAATGTTTAATTTATATACTTTCAGAGTATTTCACTGTGAGGAAAATGAGCCATTCCCTGAAGATACCAGTTACTGGTGTCCCGAAATCAGATAATCCACTCTTGGGAAAAGGTCACAAAGTACATTTCTCAAATACTGTAAAGACAAAGGAAAAACAACAGTAAGTAGCCATCTTCTACAACTGGACAGTTTCCATATGATGTTTACCCAGCTAACATCCAACACTTCTTGTTTTGTAAATTAGAGGGGTTTTTTGTGTGTTTTAAAATTACTTTTGAATTGAATAATAATTATTATAATTACAGTATTTCATAATTGACAAGGCATGTTAACACACATCTCTTTGATCTTAACACAACTTTGTGATGCAGTCTTGTTGCCACATTTTGTAAGTGAGAAAGTAGCAACTGGAAGAAGGTAAGCAATTTGCAGAAAGTTAATAGATGACATCAGCTACTTTTCAAGGGTTTGTTTCCATACTTCAGGACTTTTCTGCTCTACATCTTGTAGTCTGCACTTTGCCAGCTGGCAGCGACACTATACGGGAGTACCTCTCTTTGCATGTAACCCTGTGATAGGTAATGATAGGGTTGTAGGGGGCAGTTCTTGGAGAGTGAGATTCCTACAATCTGCCAGTGCTGGGACATGATCAAAGTAGAATGATGCTCTGACCTTCTGACTGGGATGAGACTGGCTCAAACAAAGATCAGAGAAGGGAATTTCTTTTTCTAGGGCATGGTCATCCGCTCCCAGAAGAACATTGGTTCTCCTGTAACTTCACATATTCTACATTCTATTTTCTTAGCATTTGAACTAGTTGGACAATGTCTTTAAGAACTAACTCTAATGGAATCATTTTAGGTCACAGATGTTTTTAGAAAGCACATTTTTTTGATGATAAAGTTTTACCAGGATTTTTTTAATCTCGAGGGAAATATTCTGAAGTATTTCATATCCTCATTCTGACTAGATTCTACAGATGACCAGTTCTAATTACCACATCGAAATGTTCCTCATTAAGTCAGACTTAGGGTGGGGGATGGGGAGGTGCAAGAGGAGGAAGCATAAATTCAGAGTTCCCCAAGATTTTAGGAAAATGAAAACTACTTCACAAATCTTAAGCTCTTTTGTTTCCTCTCAGAAATAAAGATGTTTCGGCTCACGTGATACAGAGAGCTTGGTTATCTCATCTCGACAAAACTGTGTTTCAACTCCTTAAGCATACAATTTGTGCAGCGGTATGTATTTTGCTTTTTGTTTGCTCTGACAGATATAATTACTTGTCAAGGTAAAATGTGTGTTAAATAAAGATAGAATATATAGCCTTTTAAAATCTCTTCTCTTTGAATCTAATCATATTGCAGGGGGTTGTGGCATTTCTTCTTTGGTTAACCCTGAATGAATATTTCTGGATTTACTTTTTAAAATTAATTATTTTAATTGGAGGATAATTACTTTATAATATTGTGATGGTTTTTGCCATACGTCAACATGAATCAGCCACAGGTATACATGGATTTACTTTAAAGCTGAGTAACTATTGTTTCTTTTTCTGAAACCAATGTGATTTTTTAAAATTCCATTCCTTATTTGAAGATGTGAGACAGTGATCTTACAACGCTAAAAGTCTCTGAATTAAAAGTGCCTGTACCGTCCACTCAGCAGTTTTACTTCTAGGAATCCACTCTACAATATATATATAAATTCATTGGAGTATTGTTATAACAGCAAAGAAAATAAACCCTATAATGTCCATCAATAGGATACTGGTTAAATAAATGTTGATACTTTCATACTGTTAAGCCTTGCAGCCTTGCATATGATTCTGCAATAGAAGGTAGCTAAAATATCTCATTAGTAAACAAGGCAAGTACAGCACATTATGAATAATATAGTCCTATTTGAATAAAAACAAACCAACAAACAAAAAGGTGCACATCCCCTCACTCCCCAAAGAAACAACTCTGGCAACCCTGGCAGAGTATTAAGCCTTCTTTCATATAGTACCTAATATTCTCCTAATAAAATCACCTGTGATTACAGTAGTCTATAATTAGTAATAGTCACATTAAGGGAATTTTAGCAGTTCTGAAAAAAAATGATAAACGCTGAGAAATGTGTACACTTTCTCACCATCTGACCTACAGACCCATTTCTGATGTCAGCAAAAGCAGAATACCTCAGAGAAAACCCATTCAGGTAAACCTGTGACATTTCAGGTCCATTGTCTATTGTCTTCACATGTGGAATGTGTATTTAATTATTGTAATGCTGGTTTGTCATAATTTTAAACTCTTTTAGTAACAGAAAAAAAGAAATTAATTCTTTTTTAATCTGTTAACCTAACACTTCAAGTTACTGTAATACCTTACATTAATAATGCTTTGTCATTTTAAAAGCCCTGTAGTGTACATTTTTATGTGATTGTCATAGGCATAAAGGTTGGGCAGGGTCATAGTGGGGGGAAATGGGGGCTTTAGAATTAAACAGATCTAAGTTTGAGTCCTGGTTTCTCTGCTTACTGCTTTTATGCCTTTGAATGGGTTACAGACACTCCCAGAGCCTCAGCATGCTCATCTGTAAAATGGAAATGATAATATTCAAATATTTATGTGTATAAGGTACCTAATGTAGTGTGGTATATAAAAGGCGCTTAAAATCTAGTACCATTTCTATTATTATCCTCATTTTACAGTGATTCACTCAACATCAAATACTTATTTAGTACCTGCTGTGTTCCAGGCACTGTACTAGATACTAGGAATGCAATGGTAAAAAACAAATAAATGGCCCCTGCCTTCATGAAGCTTACGATCTAGTAGGAAACACAGACACATTTATAGTTAGTTACAGCACATTGTGAAAAGTGCTGTCTTAGGGAAAGAACAGTGCCTGGGATCCCAAGGAGGTATACATACCCAAACTTGGAGGCCAAAGGGATAAAGTAGTGACTCAAGGTGACACAGATGATAATGGAGGGAGCCAAGACTAGAACTCAGATCTTTAGAATACCAAGTCTGGTGTACTTTCACTTTACCATGCCTCCTGTGTTGTTTTCAGTAAATTGTGCCTGGGCAGGGTACTGTGTTTCATTGATGGCACCATCATCTATTTCAGGAATATCACGTGACACATGAAATTTTGAAGAAAGTGAGCCCTTTAGAGGCTGAGCTTGTTAAAGATCCTTGCATGAAGTGTAAAGTTAGATTCAGGTAATGTTTTTATGCAGATTCATTTCAAGAAGTACTTAGTATGAAGAAATCTTAGAAATTTATTTTCTTAAGTCCTCATAACTTCTCACATTATAATTACAAATTAAGTGTCTTGTTCTTATTTACATTTATTATGTGAAGAAGCCAAGGCATGACTCTCTCAGGCCAAAAGTTGCCTTGAGAGTAGCTCTCATCTCCTATGATGTGTTCGGTCTGACACACGTATGAGAATAGTTGTGCACACATGTCAAAGTGGGGCTCTTTCATCCTTTGGGATCCATTTCATTGCTAGTTCTTTTCATGCTCTGGTATAGCCTTTAACCTGCATGTAAGAAACTATGTGAATGATCCTAAGTACAAGAGGGAGAAGTAGCTGAGTTCCAAGTCTGATACCAAATGACTAATTCTGGTCTTTATTTCAGATTTAGTGGCGAAATATTTCCACCTTTCATCGTATTTAAAATTTTTCTTCACACTGAAGGCCATGGTTATAAGTATTTCAGCGGAAAAAAATTTTTAAAGCCATCAAGTGAGGTGATGTTTAATGATGTAGAGTTTGTGTTAATTTAGCTTCTTAACATCTCTCTGATATCTGAATTGCATTCAAAGTATACAGACTACATTATTTCACCATTAAATAGCCCAGCAGGCAGGTAGTATTTTTTAAGCATCATGTTTCAAAGTGTCTTTGCTTATTAGCTAAAAAAAATATATTGGGAATGAAGTACTGGTATAAGGACCTAGGAAATACCCATCAGTTTTCTTTGTACGAAAATTTTGGTTTGTTAATAATGAATTACAGTGACTTATTGGTCAGGAGTTTTATTATTAATTATATTAATAATGTTTATTATGTTTGTTATGATAATTTAATTACATTGTTAAATATTTTTATTTTTAATTATGTAGAACATTTGATGCAATTTTGTTTTAATGGTATTTTATCATTGTCTCTTTGATTCTGGTAGCCTGTTTAGAACAAGTGTGCTAGAGTATTGAAAAGGAACTTTTAAAATATTTATCCTTTTTTACATGAGTTCTTATACTTCTTACTTTCATTTATATTCATCACAATTGTGTCTACAGCATAAGACTCACCTGATCTTGTTAAAATACAGTTTCTGATTCAGTCAATCAGGGATGAAGCCTGAGATTCTGAATTTCTACCCAGTTCCCAGGTGCTGCAACTGCTGCTGATCCATGGACCACATTTTTAAAAAAATATTTATTTCTTTGGCTGCACTGATTCCTAGTTACAGCACTCGGGATCTTGTTGCACCACTGACTCTCTAGTTGTGGCACTCAGGCTTAGTTGCTCCAAGGCGTGTGGGATTTTAGTTCTACCCGGGATCAAACCTGTGTCCCCAGCATTGCAAGGCAGATTCTTAAACGCTGGACCACCAGGGAAGTCTCTAGACCATATTTTTAATAGCAAGGATCTACAACTTAAGTTTTATTCCTTTGACCCTTATACATGACTATAATTGATTTTTTTTTAAAGTGTACATTCTCATATTTAGCCTTTTATAAACCATATATCAAAGGTTATTTTCTTGTAGACTTATGGAAATATTTTACGTGAAAGGTATGACCCACCTGAAATCATCAGTACTGGCATGTATTCAGAATAAAAGACCACACACCCTGGCAGTTTCTGACCAGATCCAGCATGTGCAACATTTATTCTCTGCAGAGTATTAGAAAAGGAAAAGAGACTGCTTCTCTATGTCTTCTCAGGCAATACCAGAGAAAATTTAGCTTGGCTTCAGAAATGTAGCATAAGGACTAGTGGTTTCATGTGGAATATGGTGTTTCAGAAACATTAATATTTGTTCATTTATATATCAATAGAATGATTTCAATTGTGAAAGTATGTATTTATTCTCCATTCCAGAGATAAATCCATTTTCACATATATCTACAGGATAAGCTTATAGTTGTCCCTATAAAATGTCATCAGTTGTTGCTTTTCTGAGGTTATATAATGGGGCTTTTTTAGGAACGTACGTTTTCCCAAGACAGTTCCTAGCAGACCCTGCTATGCCCAGGCTACTGCAAATGAGAAGCTTGAGTCTATGACTGGAAAGCACTGTGCATATATTACAAGGCATTAAAAATGCTGTACAGTAACTTAAATTTATTTTAATTACAAAGTAACTGTTGAAAAAAAGGAAATAGCACAGAGAATTTTTTTTCCCAATTATTTTTATTAGTTGGAGGCTAATTACTTTACAATATTATAGTGGTTTTTGCCATACATTAACATGAATCAGCCATGGATTTACATGTGTTCCCCATCCTGAACCCCCCTCCCACCTCCCTCCCCACCCCATTCCTCTGGGTCATCCCAGTGTACCAGTCCCAAGCACTTGTCTCATGCATCCAACCTGGGCTGGTGATCTGTTTCACCCTAGATAATATACATGTTTCTATGCTGTTCTCTTGAAACATCCCACCCTCGCCTTCTCCCACAGAGTCCAAAAGTCTGTTCTATACATCTGTGTCTCTTTTTCTGTTTTGCATATAGGGTTATCGTTACCATCTTTCTAAATTCCATATATATGTGTTAGTATACTGTATTGGTGTTTATCTTTCTGGCTTACTTCACTCTGTATAATGGGCTCCAGTTTTATCCATCTCATTAGAACTGATTCAAATGTATTCTTTTTAATGGCTGAGTAATATTCCATAGTGTATATGTACCACAGCTTCCTTATCCATTCGTCTGCTGATGGGCATCTAGGTTGTTTCCATGTCCTGGCTATTATAAACAGTGCTGCGATGAACATTGGGGTGCACGTGTCTCTTTCAGATCTGGTTTCCTCAGTGTGTATGCCCAGGAGTGGGATTGCTGGGTTATATGGCAGTTCTGTGTCCAGTTTTTTAAGGAATCTCCACACTGTTCTCCATAGTGGCTGTACTGGTTTGCATTCCCACCAACAGTGTAAGAGGGTTCCCTTTTCTACACACCCTCTCCAGCATTTATTGCTTGTAGACTTTTGGATAGCAGCCATCCTGACTGGCGTGTAATGGTACCTCATTGTGGTTTTGATTTGCATTTCTCTGATAGTGAGTGATATTGAGCATCTTTTCATGTGTTTGTCAGCCATCTGTATGTCTTCTTTGGAGAAATGTCTGTTTAGTTCTTTGGCCCATTTTTTGATTGGGTCATTTATTTTTCTGGAATTGAGCTGCAAGAGTTGCTTGTATATTTTTTAGATTAATCCTTTGTCTGTTGCTTCATTTGCTGTTATTTTCTCCCATTCTGAAGGCTGTCTTTTCACCTTGCTTATAGTTTCCTTTGTTGTGCAAAAGCTTTTAAGTTTCATTAGGTCCCATTTGTTTATTTTTGCTTTTATTTCCAATATTCTGGGAGGTGGGTGATAGAGGATCCTGCTGTGATTTATGTCGGAGAGTGTTTTGCCTATGTTCTCCTCTAGGAGTTTTGTAGTTTCTGCTCTTACATTTAGATCTTTAATCCATTTTGAGTTTATGTTTGTGTATGGTGTTAGAAAGTATTCTAATTTCATTCTTTTACAAGTGGTTGACCAGTTTTACCAGCACCACCTGTTAAAGAGGTTGTCTTTTTTCCATTGTATATCCTTGCCTCCTTTGTTGAAGATAAGATGTCCATAGGTATGTGGATTTTTCTCTGGGCTTTCTGTTCTGTTCCATTGATCTATATTTCTGTCTTTGTGCCAGTACCATACTGTCTTGATGACTGTGGCTTTGTAATAGAGCCTGAAGTCAGGCAGGTTGATTCCTCCAGTTCCATTCTTCTTTCTCAAGATTGCTTTGGCTATTTGAGGTTTTTTGTATTTCCATACAAATTGTGAAATTATTTGTTCTAGTTCTGTGAAGAATACCGTTGGTAGCTTGATAGGGATTGCATTGAATCTATAGATTGCTTTGGGTAGTATAGTCATTTTCACAATATTGATTCTTCCAATCCATGAACACGGTATATTTCTCCATCTGTTTATGTCCTCTTTGATTTCTTTCATCAGTGTCTTATAGTTTTCTATGTATAGGTCTTTTGTTTCTTTAGGTAGATATACTCCTAAGTATTTTATTCTTTTTGTTGCAATGGTGAGTGGTATTGTTTCCTTAATTTCTCTTTCTGTTTTCTCATTGTTAGTGTATAGGAATGCAAGGGATTTCTGTGTGTTAATTTTATATCGTGCAACTTTACTATATTCATTGATTAGCTCTAGTAATTTTCTGGTAGAGTCTTTAGGGTTTTCTATGTAGAGAATTATGTCATCTGCGAACAGTGAGAGTTTCACTTCTTCTTTTCCTATCTGGATTCCTTTTACTTCTTTTTCTGCTCTGATTGCTGTGGCCAACACTTCCAAAACTATGTTGAATAGTAGTGGTGAGAGTAGGCACCCTTGTCTTGTTCCTGATTTTAGGGGAAATGCTTTCAATTTTTCACCATTGAGGGTGATGCTTGCTGTGGGTTTGTCATATATAGCTTTTATTATGTTGAGGTATGTTCCTTCTATTCCTGCTTTCTGGAGAGTTTTTATCATAAATGGATGTTGAATTTTGTCAAAGGCTTTTTCTGCATCTATTGAGATAATCATATGGTTTTTATCTTTCAATTTGTTAATGTGTATTACATTGATTGATTTGCGGATATTAAAGAATCCTTGCATTCCTGGGATAAAGCACACTTGGTCATGATGTATGATCTTTTTAATATGTTGTTGGATTCTGTTTGCTAGAATTTTGTTAAGGATTTTTGCATCTATGTTCATCAGTGATATTGGCCTGTAGTTTTCTTTTCTTGTGGCATCTTTGTCTGGTTTTGGAATTAGGGTGATGGTGGCCTCATAGAATGAGTTTGGAAGTTTACCTTCTTCTGCAACTTTCTGGAAGAGTTTGAGTAAGATAGGTGTTAGCTCTTCTCTAAATTTTTGGTAGAATTCAGCTGTGAAGCCATCTGGTTCTGGGCTTTTGTTTGCTGGAAGATTTCTGATTACAATTTCGATTTCTGTGCTTGTGATGGGTCTGTTAAGATCTTCTATTTCTTCCTGGTTCAGTTTTGGAAAGTTATACTTTTCTAAGAATTTGTCCATTTCTTCCAAGTTGTCCATTTTATTGGCATAGAGCTGCTGATAGTAGTCTCTTATGATCCTTTGTATTTCAGTGTTGTCTGTTGTGATCTCTCCATTTTCATTTCTAATTTTGTTGATTTGGTTCTTCTCCCTTTGTTTCTTAATGAGTCTTGCTAACAGTTTGTCAATTTTGTTTATCTTTTCAAAAAACCAGCTTTTAGCTTTGTTGATTTTTGCTATGGTCTCTTTTGTTTCTTTTGCATTTATTTCTGCCCTAATTTTTAAGATTTCTTTCCTTCTACTAACCCTGGGGTTCTTCATTTCTTCCTTCTCTAGTTGCTTTAGGTGTAGAGTTAGGTTATTTATTTGACTTTTTTCTTGTTTCTTGAGGTAAGCCTGTAATGCTATGAACCTTCCCCTTAGCACTGCTTTTACAGTGTCCCATAGGTTTTGGGTTGTTGTGTTTTCATTTTCATTTGTTTCTATGCATATTTTTATTTCTTTTTTGATTTCTTCTATGATTTGTTGGTTATTCAGAAGCGTGTTATTTAGCCTCCATATGTTTGAATTTTTAATAATTTTTTTCCTGTAATTGAGATCTAATCTTACTGCACTGTGGTCAGAAAAGATGACTGGAATGATTTCAGTTTTTTTTAATTTACCAAGGCTAGATTTATGGCCCAGGATGTGATCTATTCTGGAGAAGGTTCCGTGTGCACTTGAGAAAAAGGTGAAATTGATTGTTTTGGGGTGAAATGTCCTATAGATATCAATTAGGTCTAGCTGGTCCATTGTGTCATTTAAAGTTTGTGTTTCCTTGTTCATTTTCTGTTTAGTTGATCTATCCATAGGTGTGAGTGGGGTATTAAAGTCTCCCACTATTATTGTGTTATTGTTAATTTCCCCTTTCATACTCGTTAGCATTTGCCTTACGTATTGCGGTCCTCCTATGTTGGGTGCATATATATTTATAATTGTTATATCTTCTTCTTGGATTGATCCTTTATATAGCAGAGATTTCTTTAAAAAGGAAAATATGCCTTTCTTCTGCAGCTTTCATTTACCTGGGATGATCACTGTTAATTGTTGTGTATCCTTTATTTTTTCCATAAAAAATATAAATATATTGCTAAAATTTTTGTTCTTATTTTTAAATGAGATTATACTTTTCAGCTTTTTTCACTAAATAGTATAAAGGCTTGTAAATGGTCAGAACATATCCAGCTTGAAAAGAACAGTTTAGGGTTCCTTTTACCCTTTAGTTCAGCTTCAAAAGAAACTCTGGCACTATTTGAATTCATAGTTAATAGAAAACCTGTAGAAATGGAAATTTCAGTGACTCTAAGGTCACTGAATTATTTTTCTCTTTGAATATATAATAGACACTATGTCTTGAGCAAACTGCTGCAACGTTATTAAGTTTATTTCTTAATGTGAAAGAAGTCAGTCAGTTTTAGTCCATTCAGATGTTTAATCTAAGTTCACTTATGAAGGAGGGGAGTTTCACCAATTCTTTTTTGTTGTTCCATCTTTCCCCTCGTTCTTATATCCATTTCTAGTTTCATTTCCTTATGATTTTCCAACAGCCTTTCTCATTTATTTACAAACACACTGTCACACACAAAAGCAAAAACAAGTGAAAGGATATAGAATAGCCTAAACTACTTTAGAGAAAAAAAACAAAATTAGACAATTTACCCTGCCTGATTTCAAGACTTAAAACACTACAGTAATCCTGATGCTATAATGATGGCAGAAAGACAGACATGTGGATCAATGAAACAGAAAAGATAATTCAAAAATAGACCCACACATATATAATCAGTTGATTTTTATCAAAGGTTTGAAGGCAGTTTAAATGGTGCCAGAACAATTGAATAGTCATGTGTATAAAAGTGATCTGATTTCATTTATCCACCTCAATGATCTATTTCCAGAGCAATGCTTATCTACACAGGGTTGTCATAAAGTAGTCCACCAACTATATTTAGAATATTCTAAAGCCTTGCTACTCAAAATGTGGTCTGCAAACAAAGGAAACTATACAGAAACCAAAAACAGTTTTTAAAACTAAATATAAAATAAAGTGTGATCTGCAAACCTGCAGCAATGGCATTCCCTGGAGCTTGTTAGAAATGCAGGCTCTCAGGTCCCACCTCACAGCCACTGAATCAAGTGCATTTTAACAGGATCCCCAGGTGATTCTAGGCACAATATAGTTTGACAAGCACTGTCATAAAGGTGCCCTCCCCCATGACCTAGACACCTCTGGGTAGTTGACAATTCCTTAACATCCAGCAATTGTTAAATTGAAAATCCCTGTTCTTTTTGAGGATTGAATGTTTATGTAAAAGGGAAAAACATTGTTAATAATAGCTGCCCTTATTGAGCACCATCAAGTATGATGTTAAACATTTTAAGCACATTATCATTTAATTGTCATAAATTCTAGAATGTAGATTCTGTTACTGTCTTCATTTTTTAAAAGATTAAGTAACTTGCCTAAGGTCTCACAACTACAAAGTGAAGGAACTGACATCAAGACCAAGTGAACCTGACTCCAGAGCCGTGTTCTTAACCACTTCTGAGTCAGGAACCCTACTAAATATGTTTTCTTATGTGGCTCCCTGACAACTCTGATGAGGTACGTGTCATTCCCATTTTTCCTGTGTGGAAGCTGGAACTTGGAGAGGCTTGTCAGAGCCAGAACTGAGACTTGAACACTTCATATTTCCACCATACTGTGCACACTTTGGGGTTGAAACAATGTTCCACCATACTGTGCACACTTCGGGGTAGAAACAATGTTAGTAGTGATGGTGGCTTTATTAACTCTGAGCTTATATATAATTGAACTTTTCTAAACCAAGATACCCTGTTCCTGAGCATTTATTACTACCTTCATGAGTGAGAATTTCCAGCCAGGGAGAGAAGTAACTTGAGATATGAGGGTAACTTAACAAGCCCAACTGTAGATCTTGGCAAGCAAGTAGCCACAAGGCTGTGGGGGCTTCTGGACCACAGCTATGCTAGCTACCAGGAGAGGTATCAAATTTAGAGATGCCCCCTCTGACCTGGGCTTCCCTGGTGGCTCAGTGGTAAAGAATCTGCCTGCCAATGCAGGAGACAGGAAGGGTTCAGTCCCTGGGTCGGGAAGATCCCCTGGAGAAGGAAATGGCAACCCACTCCAGTATTCTTGCCTGGGAAATCCCATGGACAGAGAAGCCTGGCGGGCTACAGTCCATGGGGTCCCAAAAGAGTCGGACACAATTTAGGGATTAAAAAACAACAAAAACAACTGCCCTCTGACCCTTTGAGTCACCCACTAAGAATGGAACCTGCCTCTAGAATTCTAGTCTTAATTGTTTGCTCTTGTGGAATCCTTGCCTAGTTTTATCCCTTTCTTTTCTCCTTTCTTCCTTTTCTCTTCATTCCCATCCCTTCCTACCCAGAAGGACTTTCTGAACCTGGCCATAGACAGCCAATGTCTGAGAAAGAACATCTTGGCCACTGGAGGGCAAACTTTTTTCAAACCCCTGACACAGCTGGGCAACAAGCCTGCCCTGTGCTGCCAGGCTCCGGGGTTTTTTGGCTGAGAGACTGGAATGGGCTTGACACACCTGAGCCACACAGCTGAGCTGCCGTATGAATAAGAAAACTGGGGCTTGGAGAGATTGGTGGTGGTGGCTGAGTGGAGTAGAGTAGGGAGGAACTGACAAGAAATACTTTTTCTCTCTTTTTAAAATATGTGTTTACTTATTTGGCTGCACTGGGTTTTAGTTGCGACATGTGGGATCTAGTTCCCTGACCAGGGATTGAACCTGGCCCCCTGCTTTGGGAGCACAGAATCTTAGCCAGGGAAGTCCCAAAAATACCTTTTCTAAGTAACCTGAGCTAAAGTAAAATATATGTATATCTACTAAAGAAATTCTCAAGGCATAAATTATATGGTTTTCAGACCTGTTCAGTGTACAACTATTTGCTTTTACCTTTAGTGTCGTTGTGGGGATGAGAATTAGAACCCACAGCAAACTGCAAGAAAGCATAATGGAGATACGTGCCAATATACTGCCTTTTCTTTAGATGCATAGTATTTAAGGAAACTAATGAAAGGGAAAACAAAAATGATCTGCCTAAAGGAAGGTTCCATCACATTTTTAGTAAACTGTTTCTATGCCTTTGATTTGGTGCATTTGGAATCAAACTACAACCATTTGAATATTTTCTTTCATTTTCCCCATGTGTCTGTGTTCTATGCTTTGCAATTTAAATAAAGAAATACATAGGAAATATTCTGGATAACAAAAATGAGAATGGGAATAAGAAATACATTAAGGCTTCCTGTTATTTTGTGTAAGTAAAAAGAACAGAGATTCTGAGTTTCAATCCTGTCTCTATTCTATAGCCTAATATCAGCATTAAAACAGAGTTCCCACACTTTCACAGCATCACATTCTGAGATACAAAGGAAAAAAAGAAACTGATCTGGAATCTAACGATGCTTGAATTTTCATCTATGCCACTCTCCCTTCACATAAGCATAATCTCTGTGGCCAGAAGCATGGATATGTAATATAAATATGTATTAGAAGAGTCAGCACATACTTATGGCAGGGTAGGGAGGAGGGTGGAGAGCGCTGAAGTCTCTCTTCACAGTCTATGTATAGCTCTTAGCACAAGGACAGGTATACATGAAAGGGTATGAAGCAAATATGGCTAAACAGGATTTGAGCCTCCATGTTTTCCGTGATTCTTCTGTCTGCACTCTCAGGTCTTTCCTTGAGTACAAAATGTTGACATTTGTGAGAGGAAAAAACCCTTTGTTTGCTGCTCTTTTGCTACCGAGAAGAGCCTGAAGGAGAGGGAGGTCTGAGCACTCTGAAGCGTATATATTTCCATTTGGGGGCGACGTATTAACTACCACATAAAAGAGAGCTGGCCCCGGTACCTTTCATTGCGGTTCCTAGGGCAACCTGTTTAATAATCAGATAGGCTTTCTCTGCATTGACAGCATGAATGACGTTAGAGGTTTGTTTTGCTTTTTAAAGGAAAATAATTTTTTTTTAAGGGGGAAAAACAGGTTAAAAAAAAAAGACTGGTCCTCTGGGGATTGTAGACTCTGCTACTCCTCTTGCTGCATTTGAAAACTATGTAGATATGGTTATGAAAACAGATTTTAAGTGGTTTAAAAATCTACATAATTTTTTCTTTGTAAATACAGTCTTTTTATTGAACAGCAAGTTACTAGAAGGAACAATATTTGATGGATTTGTCTCAAAAATATGTAAAATGTGTGCTGATAGTTATTGCTATTATACTAGTATTTTAAAAGTAAATCTTTTCTCTTTATAGGCTGAGGCTGATGCTTACAAAATAATGGGGGAAAAGAAATTTTATCATCAAATTAAGGAAGATGAACGTCTTTTCCAGAAGTTGAAAATAACTGATGACAAAGATATTGTCACCCTGAAAGATTACATGCAAGTAAGATATTTAGATTTGGATATTGAAAACAAACAACAGCAAAATAAGCCTTGTGACCCTATCTTTCAGAAAGTAAGAATCATACATTAGTTTATTGTGGTAAAATACACACAATATAAAATGTGCTATTTTATTTTTTTCAGATTTGTTATTATTTTATTTTTATACAAAAAAGGATAATAACAAAAAAGAAATAGTTGCATAATCTCACCAGGCAGATAACCCAATAGATACTTTTAAAAAAATAGTAATGTCATGTATAGAAGTTACAGCTTCACTTACCACCCTAGACTTTTCTCCAAATGCAAAATGTGCTATTTTAAAGTGTACTATTCAATGGCATTAAGTACAATCATAGTGTAGTGCAAACATCACTACCATCTAGTTTAAGAACCTTTTTGTCACCCCAAAGGAAATCTCACATGCAATAAGTGAATTCACCCATCCCCCCTTCACTCCAGCCCCTACCAACCACTAATCTGCTTTCCATCTCTCTGAATTTGCCTATTCTGAATGTTTCATATTAATGGAATCATATAATATGTGGCTTATTGTGTCTGGGGAGTAATAGCTAAGGAATGTGGGGTTTCTTTTGGGAGTGATGGAAATATTTTGGAATTAGTAGTGATATATATCATAAATTTACTACACACTGAATTTTATACTTTAAAATGGTAAATTTTATGTGAATTTTTATCTCAATACAAAAAATTGAAAAATAAAAAATAAATGCATGGTGCTAAAAAGAGTACATGATGGAGATTTGACCTAGTAAGGAAGGGATCTATTATTGTTTGGGTGCTTTCTGCTACAAGTAACAGAATATCTGCAACCACAAGAGGCTTAAACAATGAAGGACATTTAATTTCCCACATTAGAATGTCCCTGGACAGGAGCATCATGGAATAGCTAGTGCCACAACTCCAGGATATCAGGGTTCTTAGCCAGCTTCTCTGCAGTCCTTTCAGCTTCCTTCACACAGTGACAAAATGACTAGCACATTCCATTCTCAACTATACTCAAAGGCAGAAAGAAGACTCGGCATCTTTTCCTCTTTATCTCATGAAGAAAAATCTTTCCCAGAATCCCCCAGCAAACTTCTTCTCAGATCTTAGTCAGAACTGGATCACATGCTCCCCCTAAACCAATCACTGTAAAGGGAAATGGGATCATTTTCCCATAATTGATGTAGGACAATCACGGTTCATATGCTGGGGCCTTCCTTCCCAGAGCTTATGTCTGTTCTGTACGTCAAAAATAAATAAATAAATAAACCAGGGCTCCATAAGTAAGGGAGTTGGAGAATGGTTGATAGGCAGGCAATCAACAATGCGTCACAGCCTCAAGGTGGTGCACCCCAGACAAGGCTCTGTGGTAGGATGAACTGCCGTGCCTGAAAAAGAGTTTGTGGGCCTGGAGAAGGGAGGACACAGAAGGTGTGAAGGGCTGTCAGCCTGGAGGGCTGGCAAAAGATCATCATACAGGGCTTTTGACCATAGTAAGGTGTTTATTTTTTTCCTTGATTCTGTATGCAGTGAGAAGCTGGTACAGTATCTTAGGAAATGAGGTGATCTAATCTAATACTGAAGAGATCTGTCTGGCTGCAATGTAGATAAGGGATTAGAGGACAGCAAGAACTGTCTCCTTGTTTGGAGGTTCCTGCAGTATTTTAGGAGAGATAGTAGTACCTTGGTTTAGGGCAGTGAAGCTGGCGATGCAGAAGATAATTAGGGAATAGAAGCAGTGGGCCTTGGGAACAGAGAAGTAAGCTAAAAGAAGGTGTCCAAGATGGCTCCTAGGTTTCTGGTTTGCATAACTGGTCTGACAGCAGTGCTGAATCAGGGAACTTAAACTAGAAACCTGAATAGTAATAATAGCAAATGCTGATGTAATACTAACTCCTATTCTCATAAGAACCCTAAGAATTAGATACTATTATAACCCCTGTTTTATAAGTTCTAAAGAAACAAGGGATCCCAAAATTCTAGCTAGGAATAATAATAGTAGTAGTATATGGCCTTAACTATTCACTCAGTTGCTTCCATGTGAAACATGAAATTAATGCAGTGCTTTAGAGACTCCCAGTTGTGTTTTCTTTCTCTTAGAGCCCTAACCTAGAAGATTAGAGAACTGAACCAGGGAAGAGGTAGAGCTTGGGGATGTCAACTATCTTTGTGAATGATGTAAGTCACATACTTGCAGATTGTGACTATGCCAAGGACTGGTGTCACAGAAAGAAGTTCCCAGATAGACATTGAAAGAAATATGATGATTGCTGGCATTTATTGAGCCCTTTATGGACACAGCCTTGTTTCTAGCTCTTTAAATACATATTATCTCCTTTAACCTTCAAGTTTGTAAATTTTGTGACCCTTTAAAAGATGAGAAAAATGGAGCTTAATGAGATTTTTTAAAACTTGCCCAAGGTCATATAGTTAATAAGTACAGAGCAAATCATTGACAGGTCTAAGATGTTTACCCATTTTGCCATTCCACTCTCAGGAGATAAAATGTACAGGCAGTCCTCACTTTGCATGGTAGTACAGGGTCATAAAAATGACCATGAAAGCTGAAACCATGCAGACCAAACTTAATCATCAATGGGAAAAATCATGATTGTTCTGTGCCTTTAAAAAAAACCTTATCAAAACATTAAAAACTCCCTTACTCTATGTTATAATTATATAGAAAAATGAAAAAAGCAAAGCATTTATTTAGTACACTATGATTTAAAACATTAGAAACACTCGGAATTTAAAGGGTTTTACTTCTTTGTAAAAAGCTTATCATTTAAAATATACTAAAAACCGTTGAATTATACACTTTGAACTGGTGAATTATAAGAGATGTGACTCTCAAAAAACCTGTAAAAAAGCTAATTTATCAAGAGTAATTTAAACAGTGCTTGCCGCCTTATTCTCATATAATTTACAATAAGGAGTGAGCATCTTCTCTATGCCCTGGAAAATTGTCATACTCCTGAGTTTGCATCACCCGCCAACATTTTACCCCTTGTACTTTTTTTCTCCACCTGGCTTGCAGGGTCGTAGTTCCCTGACAAGGGATCAAAGCCAGCTTCCTGGTAGTGAGAGCACTAGGTCTTAACTAGTGGGCTACCAGGGAATTCCCTATACTCTGTACTTGAAGTGTTCTGAAATATTTCAGGGCTCCTTTAATATGAAGTTTCTTTTTTGCCAACATTACTTCCTCTAAGAAAACTTTACCCTTTCCATCATTGCCATTTTCCCCATCTGTGTTGATAAGTTCACTTTCACTAAGTCCTTCTAGCAGCCTAGCTGCAGTCTCCTGCATGATGAAAGATTCAACATCTCCATGGTCACCTGTTTCTTCTAGAACTCTGTTTACATTTAATTTGAATTTCACTTTCAGCTTTACCACTTTTTGTTTCTTTGTTGGACTTTTCCCTCTTTTGATTATCTTTATTGGTAAAATGTCGCGTGGAGTTATCACTGGGAGACAAAGAGACAACACAGTGACATACTTTGCTGTCTGTGTGTGAACTAAAAAGCAGATCCACAGTGTCCAATCACTGATGCACTTTGAAAGAAGTGACATGATTTGTCGTCTACCACCACGCACACCTATTATTTCTGTAGTAATCTACGCATTGAAGAGCTAGCAACAGAGTTTGTACTTTATGCATTTAATTCAGCTATACTGTGGTAGGTGAAGTTTGAACTGTGTTGTTGAAGGACTGAGCTTATTTTGCTAAATAGTGGTAATTGGGATTTGTACAAGCCTAAATGGTGCAAAGGGAGGACTTCTTGTATGTGTGTGAGTTAGAGAATGCAAGAGAGAGAGGGGGTGTGTGTGTATCAGAGAGAGAGATAACCTAAATGCCTAGCATAGTAGTTTCTCCTGCCCTGTTCCTGTCTCTTAAATGAACATTTATAAGGTTGAATTAGTTATATATACATTTTAAATTCCTAATGTAATACTTTAAATGTAAAAAAAGAAAAGTGGGATTTCTACAAATACTCCACATGAAAATAGTGAAATTCACCACTTAGCACCAGAAGTGAACTAATTATTTCTCGAAAGGTTTGTGCTTTCAATGCAAGCACGTCATGAACAAGCATTGCCAGGTATGTAGATCATACCACTATTTTCAATTTTATCTGAGTTATATTTACCTTAAAGATTTAGCGTTTATGCATTAAATAAATATTCAGTGAGTGTGGTACTATGTGCACAATGCCATGTGACAGGGATCCTGCCTTGTCACAGCAGGGGAGCTAAAACATACACAGGTAGCTAGAACATCAAGTAGTCAGTAATAAGAGCATAGAAGAGTGATCTCAATATAGTCCAGAGATGGGGTCAGGGAATGCTTTTTGGATGAAATAGCCAATCATGCTTGGTTGTTTTTCATATAGTATTCCAGTCATCTGGATGAGATCCCTGCATCTTCTGGTGGCAGAAATAACCATTGGCGAAGATTAAGCCTCGAAAACATTCCCAGGACAATGATAATGTATGACATAGTTGATTATGCCGAGTCTGGAATAATCTCAAACCGTCTAAAAGAAGAGATGAAGTATCTATTACAAAGACCAGAAACAGAAGAGATGCGTCAGCACCAGCTACAGATTGTTTCTGAAGTTAGGTAAAAGTGGTACTTCACTGGAGTTACAGTATTAGGGGAATTTCTGGAAATGTTCACATTCTGCCAAATGGCTCAGGAAAGATAATAACAGAGCATGTGAGAAAAAAATGGGTTGGGGCAGATTGCTCAAATTTTATGCAACTTTGTAAACAGAGCACTAGCAAAAAGAACATTTGGTACCTAGGGAGATAACTTGTACCACCAGACAGGCCACCAGAGAAAATATCAAAAATGTAGAGTGAAAATACTGGTGACCCTTTAATTAGAGGAAGTAGTGGGCACTGAGACAGTGCAGATGGAAGTGGAGTGCTGGACCAATGTGGTGACCTTTCAAGTAGAGATGAGAAGCAGTGCGACCTGCCACAAACCAGGAACCACGCAAGGCAGAAAGTAGGGTGGAGGGCAGTAAGGGTAGATTGTGTGTGTTTGGGGGGGCTCTCTGGGGAGAGAGCGCTAGGTGCCAGTGTTATTGTTATTTTCATAAATGCAACCAAAAGGACTCTCATTGCCCATGCTGCACAGAGGAAAACATTTTCCTTTTCTGCTGAAGGTTATAATTCTAGTCTTGCTATTCTGGCTCCCTTTGCAGAGGATAAATTGCATATAAATTGCAGTGACATTATTCCCTTCTTTACCAATAACATGTGAGCCAGTTCACATTATAGAAGAACATGTCGTAGCAAAATAGACTGTATTATGGTCTGAAACAACATGGACAGACTATGACTACACCAATTATATTCTTTTTTTCTTTCCATTACCAAATCTCACCTAGCCCATCTTGTTTACAAATTAAGCTTTTTTTCTTATGAAAAAGAAAATAATAAGATTGAAGAGGACCTGTTGGTAGTCTCTTTTCACACAGCCATATTTGAAATGAAAAATACTGCTTCAGTACATGAAAAGACACTGGTGACCCACTGTCAGGCAAACACATTGGGTTTTTTCCAGGAGTAGAGATGAGTGGGTGTTGACCCAATAACATGATTTATCCCATTTATTTTATGATCAAGGCTGTACATTTGCCAGACAGATGGCCTAGTGTAGGGCGCAGTCTGTCATCATGAAATAGATTTTCTCTAACTTATCCATATAAGCATTCAATAGGGGACTTAACCCTATTACCACCAAGGTCAAATAAATGATGTAATTTTCTCTGCCACCATATATAACTGTAGGCTCCCTGCTATTTAGACTCATGCTACTGATTATCCAAGAATGAGTCACTTAAAAAGCCAAATAAGTAACCAAATTCTAAATCAACTGAAGAGGGGAAAGTACTTTCATAAAAACTCCTTTGAATGCAGTCTTAGTTTGGGATCTCCCAGAAGCAAACCCTGAGGTAAGGATTTGAGTATGAGTAGTTTATTTCGGAGGTGATCCCAGGAACCGTTGATGAGAGGGAGTGTTGTGCTAAGTCACTTCAAGGGGTAGAGAAGTGAAACAGGGAAGGCCCAGCAGCCAAAACAGTGTGTGTTAGCAAGCAAGTTGTTACTGTGGGTAACAAGCTTAATCCTTCCTGGGAATGAACATGTAGAACAGTGTAGAACATGCAACTCAAGTTATCCCACTGAGGGGAAGGGAGTTGGGATATTTATACACCAACACCCATCAGTCACTGGTGAAGGGTAACTTAGGAGGAGAGGTATTAATTCTAGGACACTTTCCCTGCACATGGGCTCTTGTTCTGATAAGAAAGCTCTCAGAGTAAATTAAGCCAATGCTGACAGTTGGAAGTTGGGTATATGTGTCCTATGGCCAAGGGAACTAAGAGCATGGCACCAACCATGTCTGGTTCCAACACTGATATAAACAACTTGTAAGCCATTATGAAATTTAATACTTGTTGGTGTTCATATGTAGTGTATATTTTTAAAAGAGTCAAATGGCTATTACACGGTGTTTTCCAGGAAAACTGATTTTAAATTGATACCACATTTTGTAATTTTCATTATCATCATCATAAACATCGTCTATACACCTTCATGGGCTTCCCTGGTGGCTCAGTAGTAAAGAATCTGCCTGCAGTGCAGGAGACTTGGATTTGATCCCTGGGTCTGGAAGATCCCCTGGAGGAGGGCATGGCAACCCATTCTAGTATTCTTGCCTGGAGAATCCCGTAGACAGAGGAGCCTGGCAGGCTGCTGTCCATAGGGTCGCAGAGTCGGAGATGAATGAAGCGACTAAGCAGGAACATCAGCATATACCTTCATAAGTGGGAAAGAACTATGCTGTGTAACTCAAACAGAAATGATAACTTTGACCTAAATACTTACATGCAATATTGCTCCAAGCACTGAGGTTTATGACATAGTCGCTAAAGGGTGCTTTAGTAAAAGTTGGAACTTGTTTTACATGTAAATTTTATTTTGTGCAATTTTTCTGTCTATACTACAAATATTTTCTAGGTCCCCTTTATTCTTATCAAGTCTTCAACCTTTATATCGGCCCTACCAACAGCAAAGTCAAATTAGACATCTGGGTCGTCGATCCAAACAAGCTCTAATAAAAGTTGAAAAAATGAAGAGAGCTTATAAGATGGCTAAAGAAAAAAATGCTTCTGTGGGGTCTGTAAGTTTAACTTGTACTGAATTCATTGTTCTAGACAATATTCAAACTGTAGGTAATTCTGCTTCCTTAAGTAGAATTTTCCTAATCTACAAGTTCACTAATGAAGCATACATTTGTTATGTACTTTAGATGGTATAAAGCTACATTCCTCTTGGTAACACATGTTTTAAAAATTCTTAAATACGAGTAGCTATTCTGATAAATACCAGCCATTTTGGTTCCACATCAGCGTGAGTTGGCAAAAAGCCCAATTGTTTCTGTATATTGACACTGTTGATTCAGCACATCTCTAATGGTGCGTTTCTCAAAATGGAAGTCATTTCTATCTACACTTATTAAGAGCTATAGTGTGGAAAGTCAGCTTCAGTATACTACATTGCAAGAATATTTTCAATGAACATGTATTCATGTTTCCTTCGTAGTTTTTTAAAAATCTGCTATAAATTTTTTTCAGATGAGGTTAAGTATGAACAGTCAAATATGAAAACATAAAATAGTAGAAACCAACTATAAAACACTTTCTGTTTTTATTTATAATTCTACCTAGGAACCAAAAATGGACATACCAGGTGCAAAGCAGAAAGAGACAGTTGTCCTCTCCACCCCATCTTTTGACATTGTGAAAGTTGAAGAACTCCTGTCAGATGACGAATTGGAAAAAGAGGAAAAGGAATTATTTGCCTGGTGTCAAGACTTGTTTATTAATAACTCTCCATTTTAAAGCACAGCTAATTGATAGAAAACCAACTTATTCAACAATCTGCTTGTCTGTCTATAAATGAGTATATGCATTAAAGGAAAACAAAATATAAACAAGTGCTCAGTATGCTCTCTTAAGCAAATGTGTGACAAATTTTAAAGCCCTTTCTGTATTACCATAGGTACAGGTATTTTTTTACTGACAGAATTTTAATCTAAATAATTTCAAATAGGTGCCCTCAAACTAGCTACATAATATTTTCTTCAAGAAATGGTGAGTATTTCATCTCTGGAACTTTATTTCAATTTTTATTTTCCTTCATTAAAAAAAAATCTGAACAGGACATGCTTAGCATAAATATTAGAATTCACAGAATAAAAGGCTGCTCTTGAGTCAGCCTCCAGTGTCTTTTTTTTCTTATTAATAGCATGTTGTCTTTATAGAACAGCTTGTGATTGACCCATTCTGAATTATAATAAAAATAATAATGAATTTGTTGCTATAGAAGGCATGACATAGCATACCTAATTATTATTGAGCACTGAAAACACCTGGGACAGAATGCTGCATGTGCTTCACTGTTGTACTTTGTATTTGTTTTTAAGTATAAAAGACTATTTTGAGTAATATCTATCAATTTCCTTTTGAACTGATAAATTCTCATTCCTGATATAGTACCAATTAATGAATTTTTGTGGTGGTCCAAGCTATTAAGAGTATATCAAACCTTACCTAAGGCTATGAAATTAAACAACGTGCATTATTTATTGTACTTTAAAAATATAATTTTTAATTTTGCTTAATATTTAAAATGTGCAGGTTGATTCCTGATTTAACTCAGGCAAAGCAGCCTATAAATGGATCTCATTCTCTATTAAAACATTCTCTTAAATGATAAAGAATATTGGAGTAAATGTATATAATTCCCACTATAATATATTTAACATATGTGTACACTTCAATATTAATATATCCTCATTCGATTTCTAAAAATAGGATGGATAATCTTGTTTTCAGAGCTTGTACTGGACACTGGTTGAATAGAAGACATAATTTGTCCTCATGAGTCACACATATTCTCATTCATTAAGTTGGGAAGCAGTCTCTCATCTAATCAAATGCAGATCAGATCCAGTTCACTCACAGTATGTGCAGTAGTAAAACCAGCAACATTTCAGATAACAAGATGAAGGAAAAAGTCAAAGGACAGATTCTTTATGTTTAACGGCACCCATTTCTCATATTTTATTAGCTATGATATGACTTTGTCCCATCATAATGCCTAGCTACAAGGGAGGCTGTGTGGAGCAGTTATGTACCCACCTAAGATTCTATTGTTATAAAAGAAAGGGATAATGGATATTAAGGCATAACTAGCATCAGCTGCCAGACTGAGATGTGTCTTCTATTGATTCTTTTAACTTACATTAAATAATGTTATCAGGCTTCCCTGGTGGCTCAGATGGTAAAGCATCTGCCTGCAATGCAGGAGACCTGGGTTCAATCCCTGGGTTGGGAAGATCCCCTGGAGAAGGGAATGGCAACCCACTCCCAGTATTCTTGCCTGGAGAATTCCATGGACAGAGAGGAGCCTGGCTGGCTACAGTCCATGGGGTTGCAAAGATTCGGACACGACTGACTGACTAACACACAATGTAATCACATCACAAAAAATTCTTTTAAAAGTAGAATTACAAGGCTTCCCTGGTGGCTCAATGGTAAAGAATCCGCCTGCCAATGCAGGGGACACAAGTTCAATCCCTGGTCCAGGAAGATTCCACATGCCATGGAGCAACTAAGCCTGTGTGCCACAACTACTGAGGCTGTACTCTAGAGCCCAGAAGCCTCAGCTACTGAGCCCACGTGCTCTAGAGCTTGTGCTCGGTAACAGGAGAAGCCACCACAATGAGAAACATGTGCACCGCAACTAGAGAGTAGCCACCACTCACAGGAACCAGAGAAAAGCCCAGGCAGCGAGAGACCCAACACAGCCAAAAATAAATAAAACTATTTTTAAGAAATAGAATTACAGATAATCTCATCTCTATAATATAGTGACTGTTTTCATTTACTCATACCTTCCTGGTCTGTCTAAATACACATTTTCATGTAGTTGTAATCATGAGTAACATATAAAGTGAAAATTTAGAATCTATTTTAAATGTGGTCTATTTTAAAATAAATTAGGAGTTTGGGATTAACATATACAAACTACTATATATAAAATAGATAAACAACAAGGACCTACTGTATAACACAAGGAACTATATTCAATATCTTATAACAACCTATAATGGATAATGTGAAAGTAATTCAGTCGTGTCCAACTCCTTGCCACCCCATGGACTGTAGCCTGCCAGGCAACTCTGTCCATGGGATTTTCCAGGCAAGAATACTGGAGTGGATTGCCATTTCCTTCTCCATAATGGATAACTAAATCACTTTATTGTACACCTGAAACTAACACAAAAAATAAAAGATAAAAAAAAATTGGGAATTCCCTGGTGGTCCAGTGGTTAGGACTCAGCACTTTCACTGCCAAAAGCCTGGGTTCAATCCCTGGTCAGGGAACTAAAATCTCACAAGTTGCACAGCCAATAATAAAAATAATAATAAAATAAATTTTAAAGTAGCATTACATATAATCTCATCATTATAACAATGTTTTCACTTGCTCATATCGTTCCAATCTGTCTAAATGCACATATTTTCACATGGTTGTAATCATAAGTAACATACAGATTCTAAAGTATTCACTTAATATTATATCTTAAACATGGTCTATTTTTAAAAAATAATTCTTAATGGCCCATGATACCCCATTAGATTGATAAGGCATAATTTATTTAATCATACTCATATCATTGGATATTTCAGTGATTCTAATTTTCACTATTGTAGGCAATTAACACTAGAGTGAGCATCTTCATACATGGTATTCTTCCTTTTGGTTATCTTTCTGCTATTTTTAACTCAATTGCACTGTAATCAGAAAACACGATTTGTATGATACTGATTCCAGGAAACCTGTTGAGACTGCCTTTATAACCAAGTATATGGTCAGTTTTTATAGGTCTTATTTGTACTCTGAAGAAAAATGTACATTCTCTATAGATAGGTACAACATTCTATACATCTCCTTTTGATCAAGCTTGTTCATTTATTTGTATTCTCTATACTATGCTACTAACTTCTGTTCTGTATGACGTCAGTTACTGAGAAACATGTGTGTTATAGCCTATGATGGTGGTAGACTTGTTGGTTTTTCATCATAAGTCTGTGAACTTTGTTTGCGTGTGTGCATGCCCAGTTGCTCTGTTGTGTCCGACTCTTTGTGACCCCATGGACTGTAGCCCTCCAGGCTCCTTTGTCCACAGAATTTTCCCTGACAAGAATACTGAAGTGGGTGGCAATTTTCTTCTCCAGGTATCTTCCCAACCCAGGGATTAAACCTGCATCTCCTGTGTCTCCTGCATTGGCAGCCAGATTCTTTATCAGCAAGCCACCTAGGAGTCTCCTGAAGATATCATGAGGTATATATATAATTTTAGAAACTGCATCACTTCCTGATGAATTGAATCTATTATCATCATGTAGTTATTATCTTTATTCCTAATACATTTTTCTTTGAAGACTTGTCCATTATGAACAGAGCTACTCTAGTGTTCTGGTTAGTGTCTGCCTGGCATATCCCTTTGCATCTGTTCTTATTTTGAACACTTTTATGTGTCAGAGACTGGCTAGATGTTCACTGATTCCATTTCCTCTTCCTATGAACACAAGATACATGTCCCAAATCTTTTTACAGTTATTTTGGGATCACCAGAGGAATGTGGGCAGAAGTGATGTATACCCCTTCTAGGATTGGTCCCCAAAATGTTATGCATGGTCTTTGATGCTCTCTTTCCCCTGCTCATATGGCTCAGTTCAGTTCAGTCACTCAGTCATGTCCGACTCCTTACGACCCCATGGACTGCAGCACGCCAGGCCCCCCTGTCCATCGCCAACTCCGGAGTTTACACAAACTCATGTCCATTGAGTCAGTGATGCCATCCAACATCTCATTCTCTGTCGTCCCCTTCTCCCGCCTTCAATCTTTCCCAGCATCAGGGTTTTTTCAAATGAGTCAGTTCTTTGCATCAGGTGGCCAAAGTATTGGAGTTTCAGCTTCAGCATCAGTCCTTCCAGTGAATATTCAGGATTGATTTCCTCCAGTATTCTGGCCTGGAGAATTCCATGGACTAAGTCCATGGAGTCCCAAAGAGTCGGACACAACTGAGCTCATATGGCTCAGAGCAAAAAATAAACTCCAAAATGGTAGAACTAGGATTGAAAGATCTTAGATTCCTATGTCACTGATTGAAGAAGCAACAGTCAAAGCAGCACTCAGACCTGATGAACTGTGATGTGAGCAAGAAATAAACTTTGTTGCATTAAGCCCCAGGGATCCTAGGAGTGGTTTGTTGCAGCAGCTAGCATTGATTATTCTGATATACCATGTCTTTGTGTTTTAGATTTACTCTTGTTTAGTTGTAAAGTCGCGTCTGACTCTTTTGTGACTCTTAGGACTGCAGCCTGCCAGGTTCCTCTGTCCGTGGGATTTCCCAGGCAAGAATCCTGGAGTAGGTTGCCATTTCCTTCTTCAGGGGATCTGCCCAAGTGTTTGCACTCACTCACTCACTCAGGCACAAACTCAAGGGTTTCCTGCCTTGGAAGGTGGATTCTTTACCACTGAAACCTAGGTTTACTCTAGGATAACAGCAAATATATGGATTGTTTTGTTTTGTTTTAATCCAATCTGAGGATTTTAACTGGTGGTTTTAAAGTTATACTTTATTGGTATTTTAATTAATTGTTGATATGTGGAATTATGTTTACCATGTTGTGCTATCTGTCCTGATTTTTCTATCTTTTCTCCCTTTTCCTGTTTTCTTTCAGATTGTTCTTTTGATTTCACATTGTCCCCCTCTATTATTTTGGAATTTATAACTTATTTTTATTCTTAGTGATTACTCTTAAAGTTTATCATGTGTACTTGAAACCTAAATCTCCACTCCCTTTCCCAAATTATCGAAAAGTCTTAGAATGCTAATCACCATCCCCTTGTCTTAAAAGTTATTGTTATCCAATATTTTAGCACCACCTTGTTTTTAACCTCCAAATTAGACATCATTGTTGTTTTATAAATCTCAGACTTTTTTCTGAGATCATTTTTCTTTGTCCTGATGAATACTCTTGAAAGTTCCTTTAATGCACACCTTTTATTGATAACTCGGTTTTTTGTTTTCTGAAAATGTCCTCATTTCACCCTTATTCTTAAATATTATTAAATGCATGATTTCAGTAGTTATCAAAGCCTGCATTGACAATGGTTTTCTCTCAGCAGTCTGAAGTTGTTGTTCCCCTGTTGCTGCCAATCTAGTAGTTGTGACTTTTAGATGCTCTCTCTTTTCTCTCTTGAAATTTTAAAGATTTTCTCTTTGTATTTTGTGCTCTTCAATTATACTGAAGAAGATTGTCCCACATTCTGTCTTTTCTCTCCCCATTTTATTTCACCTCACTGTCCTTTGAGAGGCTGGCTTTATGCGGAGGTCTCAGTCCCAACCTGTCTGAGCCCAGGATCTTCCTGTCTCCCACATACATGAGGTCATTAAAATGTGAGACTTTAAGTTCCTGAGAGTGACAGATGTGCTCAGGGCCATCAGTCACTTACCATGCTAGTTTGTAGCTCCCTCTTTATTTTTCACTCTTGAGGATTTTCCTCACAAGTTCAACTATCCTTTTAGAAGATAATTTATTTTATTTTCTCTAGGGTTTCTGTGGTTTTGCAATGGGATGGTTTTTCAGAATATTTAATGTATAATTTTCTCATAAGTAAAAGTCCACACATTGCCATTTAATTCTGTTGAATTATCTCCTTAGGATAAAATGCCAAGAATTGCACTACCTACTGCATCAGAAGTCTTAAACATTTTTATAGTTGTTCATACGCATTGTCAGATTGCTTTCCAGCCATTCTCTTTTTGAGTGGTGAATACTATATTAATTCTTGTTTATCCACTTCATGGAGGCCAAGTGGTATCATAGAGTATGAGTTTAAGTCAGCCAAATCTGGTTCTCTCTCCCTACCCCATCTCTCTCTATCCTGCCAGTATTCACATATATAGAGGTTAGAGAAACTCTTTCCCTAAAAAGTTTTGTTTTGGTTTGAGATGCGAAAGAATTAAGAAAGAAGGCACCCTTTGAGGAGAGAATTAAGATACACATGGAAGGACTTCTGACTAAAAATGCTGGCTTGAATATCTATCTTGGTCTCTTCTCCCCCCACAAACCCCACTAAAATAACAGTAAAAAGATTTTTTAAGGCATAAACTTTCAGTGATAAAGAGAAAACAGTGAAAAAATTTTGTTAGTTATGAAACATGAGTTTTTTATATAGTTGACATAACATATCTAAGAAAACTGTATCTTAAACAGACTAAGGAAAGCTAAGAAGCAAACCAGTTTACACCATGCAACCCCTAAAAGACTCGGCAAATGGCAACAGCTAACAGGTTATTTTTGGAAGTGGGGGTGAAGTGAAGGACAAAGAATTGGGTGAAAATCTGTTTAAGACACAATTAAAACATCAAATCCCTTTCCCACTGTTATGGGTTGAGTTGTGTCCCATCTTCTTCCCCAGAATATATATGTTGAAGTCCCAGTACCTCAGAATGAGACCTTATTTGGAAACAGAGTTGTTGCAGATGTGATTACTTAAGATGAGGTCATCCTAGAACAGGGTGGGCCCCTAAAGCAATAGGACTGGCGTCTGTATAAGAAGACAGCCATGTGAAGACAGAATCCAATAAAAGAATTGAAATGGTTGCCTCTATGAATCAGAAAATGGAAAAAAGATGAGTGGTCTAGTGGATTTTACAGCAATCATTGTAGAACTCTTTGACTTCTAAAACTCTGTGCAAGTATACATTTGATTTTTTTTTTAAACTAAAGTTTTTTTCAAAAATACAAAAAAGCAAGAGAATTGTTTGGATGCAGACAGGAGTGTGCCAGAGCAGCTCATACTTAGATTGCTCAAGCTGGTTGTTAAATTTCCAGGAAGTTCATAAACCAGTTGTTAAATATAGCCATTATTAAAAATTAAATGTATAGGCTTACAATTAAGTAAACTATTGTGTATAGGCTTATAATTAAGTAAACTAGTTACTCAAAACTCATCGCTTCCTAGTTATTTTACTGTGATCTGTGACCTTGCTGTTATTTATATCTATTTTATCTGTCTAATGGAAATACTATACAATGTTGTGCTGCTGGACATGTCTTCTCAACTCTGTGTTATGGAATCAGGTTGAAAACTAACTTGAAAATATATGTCTTTCTGGTTTATTTCTTACACTTTTTTATTGTTAAATATAACACATCAATAGAAACTATATGACTGGTACACAGTTTAATGAATTATTGGAAGCCAAGACACTTTTGTAACCACAATCCATGTCAGAAAAAGAACCATGGCTAACCACTTCAGAGGCTCTCTAACTGCTCCCCTTCTCCTGAGAGTAACCATACTTCTGACTTTTATGGTAACCATTTCATTACTTTATAGTTTTACCACCTAAGCATGCATCCATAAACACTATGGTTTAGTTTTGCTTATTATTTTTATATGACTATTACCTCTTTTTAATCTGTAGGTTCCCCATTCACCTTTTTTTTTTCTCCTTCTTATAATTTGTTATCAAAACTGGATCATTTATCTCTTAGCATATCCCATGATCTGGATTTTGCTGATTGAATTCCCATGGCATAGCTTAACTTGTTCTTCCAACCTGTGTATTCCCTGTAAATTGGTAGGTATATCTAGAGACTCATTCTTTATTATCAACAACAATGAAATAACAAAAATACTAATTCAGCAGACATATATATTGAACATTTATTATATGCCTGAATCAGTTCAGTTCAGTCGCTCAGTCATGTCTGACTCTGCGACCCCATGGACTGCAGCATGCCAGGCCTCCTTGTCCATCACCAACTCCCAGAGTTTACTCAAAACTCATGTCCATTGAGTCAGTGATGCCATCCAACCATCTCATCCTCTGTCGTCCCCTTCTCCTCCCACCTTCAATCTTTCCCAACATCAGGGTCTTTTCCAATGAGTCAGTTCTTCACATCAGGTGGCCAAAGTATTGGAGTTTCAGCTTCAGCATCAGTCCTTCCAATGAACACTCAAGACTGATCTCCTTTAGGATGGACTGGTTGGATCTCCTTGCAGTCCAAGGGACTCTCAAGAGTCTTCTCCAATACCACAGTTCAAAAGCATCAATTCTTCAGCACTCAGCTTTCTTTATACTCCAACTCTCACATCCATACATGACTACTGGAAAAAACGTAGCCTTGACTAGATGGACCTTTGTTGGCAAAATAATGTCTCTGCTTTTTAATATGCTGTCTAGGTTGGTCATAACTTTCCTTCCAAGGAGTAAACGTCTTTTAATTTCATGGCTGCAGTCACTATCTGCAGTGATTTTGGAGCCCAAAAAAATAAAGTCTGTCACTGTTTCCACTATTTCCCCATCTATTTGCCATGAAGTGATGGGACCAGATGCCATGATCTTAGTTTTCTGAATGTTGAGTTTTAAGCCAACTTTTTCATTCTCCTCTTTCACTTTCATCAAGAGGCTCTTTAGTTCCTCTTCACTTTCTGCCATAAGGGTGGTGTCATTTGCATATCTGAGGTTATTGATATTTCTCCCAGCAATCTTGATTCCAGCTTGTGCTTCATCCAGCCCAGCGTTTCTCATGATGTACTCTGCACAGAAGTTAAATAAGCAGAAGTGACAATATACAGCCTTGACGTACTCCTTTCCCAATTTAGAACCAGTCTGTTTTTCCATGTCCAGTTCTAACTGTTGCTTCCTGACCTGCATGCAGATTTCTCAAGAGGCAGGTCAGGTGGTCTGGTATTCCATCTCTTTCAGAATTTTCCACAGTTTATTGTGATCCACACAGTCAAAGGCTTTGGCATAGTCAATAAAGCAGAAATAGATGTTTTTCTGGAATTCTCTTGCTTTTTCTGTGATCCAGCAGATGTTGGCAATTTGATCTCTGGTTCCTCTGCCTTTTCTAAATCCAGCTTGAACATCTGGAAGTTCACAGTTCATGTATTGTTGAAGCCTGGCTTAGAGAATTTTGAGCATTACTTTACTAGTGTGTGAGATGAGTGCAATTGTGCAGTAGTTTGAGCATTCTTTGGCACTGCCTTTCTTTGGGATTGGAATGAAAACTGACCTTTTCCAGTCCTGTGGCCACTGCTGAATTTTCCAAATTTGCTGGCATATTGAGTGCAGCACTTTCACAGCATCATCTTTTAGGATTTGAAATAGCTCAACTGGAATTCCATCACCTCCACTGGCTTTGTTCATAGTGATGCTTCCTAAGGCCCACTTGACTTCACATTCCAGAATGTCTGGCTCTAGGTGAGTGATCAGATGATCGTGATTATCTGGGTCGTGAAGATTTTTTTGTACAGTTCTTCTGTGTATTCTTGCCATCTCTTCTTAATATCTTCGGCTTCTGTTAGGTCCATACCATTTCTATCCCTGATTGTGCCCATCTTTGCATAAAATATTCCCTTGGTATCTCTAACTTTCTTGAAGAGATCTCTAGACTTTCCCATTCTATTGTTTTCCTCTATTTCTTTGCACTGATCACTGAGGAAGGCTTTCTTATCTCTCTTTGCTATTCTTTGGAACTCTGTATTCAAATAGTATATCTTTCCTTTTCTCCTTTCACGTCTCTTCTTTTCACAGCTATTTGTAAGGCCTCCTCAGACAGGCATTTGCTTTTTTGCATTTCTTTTTCTTGGGGGATGATCTTGATCCCTCTCTTCTGTGCAGTGTCACAAACCTCCATCCATAGTTCATCAGGCACTCTGTCTATCAGATCTAGTCCCTTAAATCTATCTGTCACTTCTACTGTAAGGGATTTGATTTAGGTCATACCTGAATGGTCTAGTGGTTTTCCCTACTTTCTTCAATTTCAATCTAAAGTTGGCAATAAGGAGTTCATGATCTGAGCCACAGTCAGCTCCTGAATAGGATGCTATAAAAATATGAAGTAATTTTTAAGGACTTACCTTATTTTCAGGTAACTGAGGGACTCTTCTTGAGGGACAAATTGTTATACTTCCCTCTATAGCATTAGCTTGGTCACCAACTCAGGAGGCATCTGCAAAAGTGTTAGGTCTTATATGTGAAATATATATTAACTGACAGAGGAACTCTTGATAATAACATAGAAGTAGTGCGGCAGTGCCTTCCTGAAGAAATTATTAACTTCATAACAACTCATGTAGAAACCTCTGTTTGCTTTTCAAAGCTAATACATTAACATACACCACTGACAGTGATTGCAAATTTTATAGGAACAGTTTATAGGAACTCAACAGTAAAGGATTTTTTAGAAAGAACAGGAGGAAAATTGATTACATGATTCTAAATGTTCAGAACCTGGGAATTCCCTGGCAGTCCAGTGGTTAGAACTCAGTGCTTTCATTGCAGAGGCTGGGGTTTGATCCCTGGTTGAGGAACTAAGATCCTGCCAGCCAGGTGGTATGGCCAAAAAAAAAAAAAAGATCAGAACCTTAACTTTAAAAAAGGACACAGAATAATAAGATTTTAGGGCTTGATGCTCTCTGTAACTTTTTCCCATGATGAAGCAATAATACAGTCTCCTTGAAAGTGTTAGTCTCTTAGTCATGTCCGACTCTTTGCGATCCCATGGTCTGTAGCCTGCCAGGCTCCTCTGTCCATGGAATTCTCCAGACAAGAATACTGGAGTGGGTAGCTGTTCCCTTCTCCAGGGGCTCTTCCTGACCCAGGGATCAAACCCATGTCTCCTGAATTGCAAGTGGATTTTTAACCATCTGAGCCACCAATACTAATTATTTCTAGAATAATACTAACAACACAAAGAACTGTTGATTTGCTTTAAATCAAACATCAAGGCTTCCTGTTCATAAATAGTACTAGGCTAAATTATTTAAAGTGTGATTTAATTTAGAATAGTTTTGTGGCTTATTTTCATAGTGTATAGTGATTGTTTTACATATATATATAATGTTTATAAAATTAATGAGGTTTTAATAAAAGAATTTACTTCACCTCCACTATTCAATCTTTGTTTGGAAGTAAGGTGAGATGCTCAGATTTGTGGACCAGAAAGATAAGAAAGAATGAAGATTGCCCAAATACCAAAAAGTTTCAACCCCTCTCTATAAATTTACAGTATTATATTCAGCTATGATTCATAGGAATGACATTAAGTTTAAAATATTCATATGTATCATTTTTTTAAAGTTCTCCAAGAGTAAGTCATTTCCTTCTGTATTTTTGGAAAAGTGAATATTCATTTCTCCCTGGTAATATTAAATTTTGACAATCTTTGGCATTAAAATTAACCTGTCAAATTATATTCTCCAACATTTGCAGAAATATAAGAAACTTCTAAAAGTGAAAATATCAATGATGGTTAGGGACCAGGCTAAAAAAATAAATATCAAAAATTATACCATTCTGTCATGGAGTATTAAGAAAGAATCAAACACAACCTGAGCATATTTTGGATCAATAATTACTACAACTTTGTATAAATAAAAAAAAATCCTCCAGTGTTAAAAGATATTGGATCAGCATTTCCGGAAATCTATGACTAATGCCATTATACTGTCTGTCCCAGGAAGTTTTATTATGATATCATCTCTTGAGAAACTTTAAATATTAATCCATAGGTTATTCTCAGCATACAATCCATTACTTTTTCCTCATTCAGAGTACTTTCTCATGTGGTGCATGTAAGTTGATGTGATTCTTTTAACAGGCTGTATAGGATCAGATGATAATATTCAGGTTTGTATTAATGTAAAGTGAATAAAAATGCTCTGTGCAAAGATTATGCATGCCAGTCCCTTATTGCCTTCACAGATTATTTCCAAAGGCATAGCATCAAAGGGATATTATTTTTGACAAAAATTTTAGAGGTTACTCCCAGAAATATGTTTCTGTAGTTTGAGTAATTTTGGAATAAATTAAATCATGATATTCATTTTCTTTCTTTTGGTCACATCAAGGGGCATGTAAGATTTTAGTTCCCCAACCAGGGATGGAACCCACACCTCCTGCATTGGAAGCATGGAGCCTTAACTACTGGACCACCAGGGAAGTCCCATGATATTCATATTTTCCTAATAAAATCACACAAATCTTTCTCTGTAAGGTATTTTCACTGTCTCCAAAATGTGATCCCCCTTCCCCGCTATGGCAAATGCTATAGATGTCCTCCATGTATCCCCTTGCCTTTACCACTTTCATGAACACATCCTAACTTCCAATTTACCAAGCCCTAACCACCTTTTTTCTTTTTATTCATCAAATTGTGTATTCATATTTAAGAGCATCATTAGGAAGACAACTGCAGGGTACTAATGGTAAACAACTTTTTAAATGTAAACTGGGGAGAATGTAATTTTGAGAATTGTCATTATAGAGAGATGAAGAACCAGAAAAAGAAGAAAAGATTGGATTAAAAAAATAATAAATATTGGGACAACAGGTAAAACTGTTGTTTTTGTTTTGTGTGTTTATGTGTTTGGTTTTTGTTTGGTAAGCATGCTGACCTTTATTTAGGGCTTTCTGCTGCTGATTTTTACATAGCAGGGCAGAAGTGCCAGGCAATTAATGCCTGAGAGTCTCAAGAGTGAGACTAATTCAAGAACTTGGTATATAAATATCCCAGCTCCGTCTGTCTTTGGTGGGGTCACTGAGGTTTGTGTGCCTTAAATTGGTTCTCACATTTTCCACAGCACGATTAAGTTCCAGTCACCCATAGTGACAATAGCCTTAATAATTCACTCTGTTGGCTGCCCTGCCTTCCATGCCTTACCTTCCCAATAACTTTCTCATTCTCCTACTGAGGGATTTGTTTGTTTTTATACCTTCTAAATAAGCTACTTGTACTGAAGTCCTTGCCTCAGAGCTTCTGGGGAAAACTAACCAAGAACCAGCTCTTATTGCTTTGGTTCATTCTTTACTCAACATTTGAATTTATTTGTCATTTTCTGGCTTTATAGTGCAATAAAGAGAACAAATATCAACTTAGTTAAGAAATGACTTTCAGCTCCTTCTGAACATACTATCTTCTTTCTATTCTGTGTCAAGAATAGTCACTTTAATTCCTTTGTAATCTTCCAAGGTATAGAAATCTGCAATTGAATTTGGTTACCTGGAGAGAAAAAATGAGGTCTCTGGTGTCCCTGTTGGAGAAGGAAATGGCAACCCACTCCAGTACTCTTGCCTGGAAAATTCCATGGATGGAGGAGCCTGGTAGGCTACAGTCCATGGGGTTGCAAAGAGTCAGACATGACTGAGCGACTTCACTTTCTTTCTTTCTATAGTTCCTTTTGGAGAAGGAAATGGCAACCCACTCCAGTGTTCTTGCCTGGAGAATCCCATGGACAGAGGGGCCTGGTGGGCTACAGTCTATGGGGTTGGCAAAGAGTCGGACACGACTAAGCAACTAACACACACACACACACACACACACACACACACACACTCACTCACTCACTCACTCTGGTATCCCTGTAGTCAAATCAAGGTCCCAATCAGTAATTAGTGATTTCAACAGTGCCTTCCAGCTTTAAAATTCTTTGAGTTTTAGCACTAATGTACAAAAACTCTTCCAGAAAGTTAAAGAGGAGGGAATATTTTCTAACTCATTTTGAGGACAATATAATAATATCCAAACCAGACCAAAACAGTGTAAAAAGAAAACTATAGAGTAGCATCACTCATAAACTTAGACACAAAAGTCTTCAAAAAATTTTAGCAAATCAAATCCTGCAATTTATGAAAACTATATACACCATAACCAAGTGGGGTTTATTCCAGGATATAAAGGTAAAATATTTAAAATCATATCAACAGGCTAAAGTAGAATAATCACCGATAATATAATGGATGCAGAAACAGCATTTAACAAAATTAGACACTCATTCATAATAAACACTCTCAGCAAACTAGCAGTGTAGGGGAACTTCCTTACCTTGATAAAGAGCATTGAAAAAATTTATTAAAAAAAAAACCCTATAGCTAACATTATAAGTGAAAAGTGTTAGTTTCTCAGTTGTGTCTGACTCTTTGCAGTCCCATGGACTGTAGCCCACTAGGCTCCTCTGTCCATGAATTCTCCAGGCAAGAATACTGGAGTGGGTAGCCATTCCCTTCTCCAGGGAATCTTCCCCACCCAGGGATCGAACCTGGGTCTCCTGCATTGCAGGCAGATTCTTTACTGTCTGAGACACCAGGGAAGCCCCCAGCTAACATCATACTTAAGAGTAAAAAATTGAATGCTTTCTCCCTATGGTCAGAAACGAGGCAAGGATGTCCACTTTCACCACTCTTATTCAACACAGCATTGTGAGTTCTAGCTAGTGCAATAAAAATGATAAAAAGAAATAAGATGTTTACATATCAGGAAGAATGAAAACTATTCCTGTTTGCAGATGGCATGATTGTCTACATAGAAAATCCCAAGGAATCTAGCAAAAAAAAAAAAAAAAAAACTTATAAAACCAATAAGTTCAACGAGTTTGCAAAGTACAAGATGAATACCCCCAAATCAATCTATTTCTGTATACTAGCAATAAGCATATGGAAACTGAAAAAGAATACCACCTAAAATCACTACCAAAAATAGCCCCACCCAGGTATGAATCTAAAAAAAACATGTAAATAATCTGTATGCTAAAAAGTTTTAAAATATGGATGAAAGAAATCAAGGATTTAAATAAATGGAGAGACGTGCTCTTTCATGAATGGGCAGACGATATAGTAAAAGTATCAATTATTTCTAAGTTGATATACAGGCTTAACACTATTCCCATCAAAATCCCAGAAAGGTTTTTGTGTAGATATGAACAAGCTTATTCTGAAAGTTATATGGAAAGGCAAAGGAACTAGAATAGCTACATTTTGAAAAACAGGAATAAAGTGGGAATTATACATCCACCTGATGTTAACATACTATATAGCCACAGTAATGAAGACAGTGTGATACTGGTAGAGGAATAGACATATAGATCTACAGAACAAGATAGAACCTAGAAATCAAAATAAATACACCAAACTAATTTTTTTTACAAATATGCAAAAGCAATTCAATGAAGGAAGAATAGTCTTCTCAACAAATGGTGCTTAAACAATTGGACATCCATAAGCAAAAATAAAAGAACGTTAACTTGAACCTTAAATTGAAGAAAACCACTAGACCATTCAGGTATGACCTAAATCAAAATCCCTTATACAGTGAAGTGACAAAGTCAAGGGATTAGATCTGATAGAGTGCCTGAAGAACTATGGACAGAGGTTCGTGACATTGTACAGGAGGCAGGGATCAAGACCATCCCCAAGAAAAAGAAATGCAAAAAGGCAAAATGATTGTCTGAGGAGGCCTTACAAATAGCTGTGAAAAGAAGAGAAAAAGTGAAGTCGCTCAGTTGTGTCCAACTTTTTGCGACTGCATGGACAGAGGAGCCTACCAGGCTCAGGCTCCTCTGTCCATGTGATTTTCCAGGCAAGAATACTGGAGTGGGTTGCCATTTCCTTCTCCAGGAGGTCTTCCTGACCCAGGGATTGAACCTGGGTCTCCCGCGTTGTAGGCAGACGCTTTACCATCTGAGCCACCAGGGAAGTCCAAAGAGAAGTGAAAGGCAAAGAGAAAAGGAAAGATACACCATCTGAATGCAGAGTTCCAAAGAATAGCAAAGAGAGATAAGAAAGCCTTCTTCAGTGATCAGTGCAAAGAAATAGAGGAAAACAACAGAATGGGAAAGTCTAGAGATCTCTTCAAGAAAATTAGAGATACCATGGGAATATTTTATGCAAAGATGGGCACAATCAGGGATAGAAATGGTATGGACCTAACAGAAGCCGAAGATATTAAGAAGAGATGGCAAGAATACACAGAAGAACTGTACAAAAAAAAATCTTCACGACCCAGATAATCACGATCATGTGATCACTCACCTAGAGCCAGACATTCTGGAATGTGAAGTCAAGTGGGCCTTAGGAAGCATCACTATGAACAAAGCCAGTGGAGGTGATGGAATTCCAGTTGAGCTATTTCAAATCCTAAAAGATGATGCTGTGAAAGTGCTGCACTCAATATGCCAGCAAATTTGGAAAATTCAGCAGTGGCCACAGGACTGGAAAAGGTCAGTTTTCATTCCAATCCCAAAGAAAGGCAGTGCCAAAGAATGCTCAAACTACTGCACAATTGCACTCATCTCACACACTAGTAAAGTAATGCTCAAAATTCTCTAAGCCAGGCTTCAACAATACATGAACTGTGAACTTCCAGATGTTCAAGCTGGATTTAGAAAAGGCAGAGGAACCAGAGATCAAATTGCCAACATCTGCTGGATCACAGAAAAAGCAAGAGAATTCCAGAAAAACATCTATTTCTGCTTTATTGACTATGCCAAAGCCTTTGACTGTGTGGATCACAATAAACTGTGGAAAATTCTGAAAGAGATGGGAATACCAGACCACCTGACCTGCCTCTTGAGAAATCTGCATGCAGGTCAGGAAGCAACAGTTAGAACTGGACATGGAAAAACAGACTGGTTCCAAATTGGGAAAGGAGTACGTCAAGGCTGTATATTGTCACCCTGCTTATTTAACTTCTGTGCAGAGTACATCATGAGAAACGCTGGGCTGGATGAAGCACAAGCTGGAATCAAGATTGCTGGGAGAAATATCAATAACCTCAGATATGCAAATGACACCACCCTTATGGCAGAAAGTGAAGAGGAACTAAAGAGCCTCTTGATGAAAGTGAAAGAGGAGAGTGAAAAAGTTGGCTTAAAACTCAACATTCAGAAAACTAAGATCATGGCATCTGGTCCCATCACTTCATGGCAAATAGATGGGGAAACAATGGAAACAGTGAGAGACTTTATTTTTTGGGCTCCAAAATCACTGCAGATAGTGACTGCAGCCATGAAATTAAAAGACGCTTACTCCTTGGAAGGAAAGTTATGACCAACCTAGACAGCATATTAAAAAGCAGAGACATTACTTTGCCAACAAAGGTCCATCTAGTCAAAGCTATGGTTTTTCCAGTAGTCATGTATGGATTTGAGAGTTGGACCATAAAGAAGGCTGAGTGCTGAAGAATTGATGCTTTTGAACTGTGGTATTGGAGAAGACTCTTGAGAGTCCCTTGGACTGCAAGGAGATCCAACCAGTCCATCCTAAAGGAGATCAGTCTTGATTGTTCATTGGAAGGACTGATGTTGAAGCTGAAACTCCAATACTTTGGCCACCTGGTGCAAAGAACTGACTCATTTGAAAACACCCTGATGCTGGGAAAGATTGAAGGCAGGAGAAGGGGACAACAGAGGATAAAATGGTTGAATGGCATCACCGACTCAATGGACATGAGTTTGAGTAAACTCCAGGAGTTGGCAATGGACAGGGAGGCCTGGCATGCTGCAGTCCATGGTGTCACAAAGAGTTGGACATGACTGAGCAACTGAACTGAACTGACTGAACTTGAACCTCACACCAATGCTTTCCATATTTGGAGCTTTGCTCTGATTAATTTTTCATATGCCATTATTGTTGCTACTCTTTGTCTTTTCGGAAAGGGACATGGCTCTTTAAATATCTTAAATGTTTGCCTTTGCTCATGAAGAATAGCTGGAACAGGGAATTGTAGCTGGAATGTGAATTATAGAGTGACATTCCTTTTCTGACAAAACTCCGTTTTCTTCTATCATTCCATTCTAGACTTGAAGCTACATGCTAGTGAAATTAATAATATTTTAATTGTATTTTGGCCAGACTGAGATGAGAGACCAACAATGATAATGGAAAAAGCAGTATGATAAAGTTTTTCAAATTTAAGTTTTATGTTTTATCTTTCATTTGTTTCCTTCCTGACTTTACTAAAATGCAAAACATTGTAGCTGAATTTTGAAGTGCATTGACTGAAGAAATTTAATTCTGCAAGTAAAAAGATAAATTATTTTCAAAGAGGAGAAAAATAACTGAGCCTTTTAATCCCTGCTTTTCTGCCTCTGATAACTAGTAAATGATGAGTTCCTAGTCAAGCATGACTATGGTTATAATCCTCGGATAGAAAATTAGGCCAGGGAAAAATATTCTCAATACACAGTACACAAATCTTAATTTTTTAAATTTTAACTGCTTTGTTGAGGTATAATAGACATATGATAAATTGTACATATTGAAAGGACAATTTGAGAAGTTTTGATGTACATATACACCCATAAAACCACCACCACAAAGTAGTGAATACATACTCTGTCATCCCCATAAGTTTCTTCATGCCACCGTAGTCCCTGCCTTATGCCCTTCCCAGCCCCATCTGTAAGCAACTGCTGATCTGCTTTCTGTCAGTATAAACTAGTTTGCATTTTCTAGAGTTCTGTATAAGTGGAATCAAATAGCATGTGCTGTTTTTTTTGGTCTAGCTTCTTTCATTCAACATAATTATTTGGAGATTCGTCTGTGTTGTTGCACGTACTCATCTGAATGGTATATTTCATTGTTTGGATACACCACAATTTGTTTATCCATGTTGAGTAATTCACCTGTAATGGACGTTTGAGTTGTATCCAGTTTGGAGCTATTACAAATGAAACTACTACTTTGAACATTTATGTACAGTCTTTGTGTGGATATAGGCTTTCATTTCCTTGACATCAATCTTTTTAATTTTAGCCATTCTGATAAGTGTCAAGTGATATCTCACTGTAGTTTAATATTCATTTTCTTAAGGACTAATGATGTTGAACATCTTTTCATGTGCTTATTTGCCATTCATATATCTTCTTCGGTGAAGTGTCCTGCCAAATCTTTTGGCCATATTTTTGTTGTGTCAGTTGTTTTCTTATTTTAGAGTGTTCAGAGTTTTTGTATACTCTGAATACAAATCCTTTATCAGATATATTCTCTGCAGAGATTTTCTCCCAGTCTGTGGCTTGTCTTTTCATCACAAGTCTCTTTGGAAGAGCAGTTCTTAATTTTGATGAAGTCTATCAGTTTGGGCTTCTCTGGTGGCTCAGTTGGTAAAGAATCTGCCTGCAATGCAGGAGACCTGGGTTTGATCCCTGGTTGGGAAGATCCCCTGGAGTAGGAAATGGCAACCCACTCCAGTATTCTTGCCTGGAGAATTCCATGGACAGAGGAGCCTGGCAGGCTACAGTCCGTGGGGTCACAAAGAGTCGGACACAACTGAGTGACTAAGCACAGCACACAGTTTATCAGTTTGGTTTTTAATGGATTATGCTTTTGTTGTCCTATCTAAGAAATCTTTGCCTAACTCAAGGTCACAAAGCTTTTTCCATGTTTTCTTCTAGTTTTTAAAAAATAATTTTATTTATGTATTTACTTTTGGCTGTGCTGGGTCTTCCTTGCTGCCTGGGCTTTTCTCTAGTTGCAGCAAGTGGGGGCTACTCTCTAGTTGTGGTGTGTGGGCTTCTCATTGCGGTGGCTTCTCTTGTTGGAGAGCACAGGCTCTAGGGGTCAAGGGCTTTAGTAGTTGCAGCTCCCAGGCTCTAGAGCACAGGCTCAGTAGTTGTGACTCACAGGCTTAGCTGCTCTGTGGCATGTGAGATCTTCCCAGATCAGAAATTGAACCCATGTCTCTTGCATTGGCAGGCGGATTCTTTACCATTGAGCCACCAGGAAGCCCTTTTCTAGTTTTATAATTATAGGTTTTACACTTATTTTGTGATACATTTTGTATTAGTTTTGGTATATGGTCCTCACCATATGGTGTGAGGCTTGGATCCAAGTTCCTTTTGTTTGGGTTTTTGGTTTTTTTTGCACGTGTGTAACGGGACGTAAGAGCCTGGTAGGCTGCAGTCCATGGGGTCGTGAAGAGTCGGACACAACTGAGCGACTTCACTTTCACTTTTCACTTTCATGCATTGGAGAAGGAAATGGCAACCCACTCCAGTGTTCTTGCCTGGAGAATCCCAGGGACAGCGGAGCCTGGTGGGCTGCCATCTATGGGGTCACACAGAGTCAGACACGACTGAAGTGACTTAGCAGCAGCAGCAGCAACGAATTATTACATACCAGTTTTTGAAAAGGCTATTGTTTCTCCACCGCATTGTTTTTGCACCCTTGTTTTAAAAAAGTAAGTTGTTCTTGGACTTCCCTGGTGGTACAGTGGATAAGAATCCACCTTGCAATGCAAGGGACAGGTTCAATCCCTGGTCCGGGAAGATTCCACATGCTGCACACAACTAAAGCCCGTGCACCAGAACTACTGAGCCCTCGAGTTGCAACTACTGAATCCATGTGCTGCAACTACTGAAGCTCTCGAGCCCTAGAGCCCTGCTCCCCAACAAGAGAAGCCACCACACAATGAGAAAAATCAATGCACTGCAACTAGAGAGTAGCCCCTGCTCGCCACAACTAGAGAAAAGCCTGCGCAGCAACAAAGACCCAACACAGCAAAATAAATAGTTTTAAAAAATAATAATAAGTTGTCCATATATGTGAAGATTTATCCCTGAACTCTCTATTTCATTAATCTATTTGTCAACGTTTTACCCAAAAGAAATTGTGCTAAGACTTTGGGGTTGCATTGAATTTTTGATCAATGTGGGAGAGAATTAACATCTTTGTGGGCACTTGTATTCCTTCTTCAGGTGGAATACAGGAGGATGGATGAAGGTCTCTTTTTCCGTCTGCAATGCTCATCACTCCAGTTATCTGCTTCCATTATCACATTACCTTCTCTTCTTACTCTGACTTTTCTTGTGTCACCCTTATAAATACCATTGAAATTACATGAGGCCCATCCAGATAATCCGGACTTATTTCCTCATCCCAATAGCCTTAATTTAGTCACATCTGCAACTTGTTCCCTTTACCATGTAAAGTAACTTTCACAAATACCAGGGGTTAGGATGTGGGCACATTTGGAAAGCAATTATTCAGCCTATGTATGTTTAACTTTGTAAGTGTATATTCAACTTTATAAGAAACTTCCAAACTCTTTCTCAAAGTGGCTGTAATATTTTGCATCCCCACTAGCAAAGTATAGGGAAAAAAATTAAATTAAAAAATACAATTTAATATGTCAAAAAAAAATTTGAGTTGCCCCACATTCTTGCTTTGTGCTTGATGTTATTAGTCATCTTAATCTTAGCCATTCTAGAGGGAATGGAGTGATATTTCATTATGGTTTTAATTTGCATTTTCCTAATAACTAATGATGTTAAGCAGCTTTTCATGTGCTTTTTATCATCCATATATCTTCTTTAGTGAAGTATCTGTTTAAATATGTTGACCATTTTTAGTTGGGTTGTTTGTGTTCTTACTGAGTTTTGAGAGTACATTATGTATTCTGCTACAATTCCTTTATCAGATATGTATTTTGCAAATATTTTTCTCAGACTGTGGTTTGTCTGTTTCCTTTTCTTAAAAGTGTTTTTCAAAGAGCAGAATTTTAGTGAGTCCAGCTTATCAGTTTTTTATAGATTGTCCTTTTAGTGTCGGAGATAAGAATTCTTTGTCTAATGAAAGTCACGAAGATTTCATTCTAAAAGTTTTATTGCTTTAGATTTTACATCTAGGTCTGTAATTTATGCTTAATTCATTTGTGTATATGATGTGAGGTATACAGTGATGTTCTCTTGTTTGTTTTGCATGTGAATGTTCAGTGGTTCCAACAACATTTGTTGAAGAAATTATCTATGTAAAACTTGCTTTTGTGCCTGGGTCAAAAATCAATTGTCAATATGTGTGTGGGTTTATTTCTGGATTCTCTGTTCTATTTCATGGATCCACAGGCCTATCTTTTTGCCAATACCACACTTAATTACTCTAGCTTTATATCACATCTTGAAATCAGGCACTGTGAGTCTTCCAGCTTTGGTTTTTTGTTTTTTTTTTTTAATACTGTTTTGACTATTCTAGTTCCTTTGCTTTACCATATCAATTTTAGAAGTCATGTCCGACTCTTTGCGACCCCGTGGACTGTAGGCCACCAGGCTCCTCTGTCCATGGGATTTCCCAGGCAAGAATACTGGAGTGGGTTGCCATTTCCTTCTCCAGGGGATCTTCCTGACCCAGGGATCGAACCCGGGTCTCCTGCATTGCAGGCAGACGCTTTAACCTCTGAGCCAACCAGGGAAGCCCAAGAATACTGGAGTGGATTGCAATTTCCTCCTCCAGGGGATCTTCTTGACCCAGGGATTGAACCTGCATCTCCTGCATTGCAAGCAGTCTCTTTTATTGCAGGCAGATTCTTTACTGCTGAGCCACCTGGGATTTCCAGAGTGCCTCTGGCTCAAGTCTTTGCATCAGGTTACAATAAGTTGTCAGCCAGGGCTTAGTTGAAGGCTCAACTGGTGGAAGTTCTTCTTCCAAACTCGCCCATGTGGTTGTTGGCAAGATTCAGTTCCTTTTGGGATGTTGACTAGAAGCCTCCCTCAATTTCTTTACCCATGGGCCTTTCTTTACCCATGGGACTTCCCTGGTGGCTCAGACGGTAAAGTGTCTGCCTACAATGTGGGAGACCCGGGTTCGATCCCTGGGTCGGGAAGATCCTCTGGAGGAGGAAATGGCAACCCACTCCAGTACTCTTGCCTGAAAAATCCCATGGACGGAGGAGCCTGGTAGGCTACAATCCATGGGGTCGCAAAGAGTCGGACACGACTGAGGACTAAACTTTCACTTTTCTTTCATGGGCCTTTCTTTAGAGTAGCTCACAATGTGGCAGTTAGCTTTCTTCTGAGCAAGAAGATGAGAGAGTACTCAAGACAAAACCACAGAGTCTTTGCCACTTAACCTAGAAAGCCACATCATGTTTGCCCTATTCTCGTCATTAAATGTGCATGATCTGGTGTAGCCCACCTTCAACTGGAGGGGTTTGTGCAAGGGCATGATTACCAGAAGGCAGGGATCATTAAAGGTCATCTTAGAGGCTGCCTACCACAGACATCTTAACAATGAGCCTTCCAGTTTATGAAGATAGTATATCATTATGTACTTAGGTCTTTGATTTCTTTCATTGATATTTTGTCATTTTTAGCTTATAAATCTGGCACGTATTTTATAAGAATCATACCTAAGGATTTCATGTTTCTGGTGCTCTTATAAATAGGACTGTTTTCAACTTCCAATTGTTTATTACTAGTATACAGAAATATAGTTGATTTTTCTACGTTGACCTCCTGTTCTATGACCTTGATAAACTCACTTATTGTTTCTAGTAGTTTTTTGGTAGACTCTTTGGGTTTTTATACATGGAAGGGTTGTTTGTCGATATAGATAATTTTATTTCTTTTCTGATATGTATGCTGTTTCTTTCTTTTTTCTTGCCTTTTTTCATTACCAATGTTCCAGATGTTCCTCTTAGAATCATTTTTATCCTTCTGGGATATGTTCTTTAAAAGTTCTTTTAATCATGTCTGTTTATGTTCTGAAAATATCTCAGACCATAATTCATAAATTTTCCAATTTTATCTTTAGTTCTATCTACTCTTTATAACACCCTTTGTGTTTCTAATTTAAATTATTACTTTTTATTGCATAAGCTCCTATTTGATTTTCTTTCCAATATACCCTAGTCAGTTTTGATAGTCTCTTTGCCCTTAATTGGCAACCCTATTTTTAGTTCTTTATATACAACAAACATTAGTATTTTATAATCAGTACCTGAATATCCCATATCTATTGTTTTGTGTGTTTATGTACCTGATTCTGAATTTCGATGTTTATGCTAATGCTCACAGTTTCTTGATTTACATATTATTCTAAATTAGTAACTTTCTGATAATTCTTAAAGCTGGTAAATGTGTTTCTTCTAAGAAAAGTTTTTGTTTTCTTCTGGTAGTTTTCTCAGGGCACTTTCCAGGACCACTTTGAACTCTGTTTTGGGCATGGGGTTTATTTTGGCCACAGTGATTGAGGCTTAGATCTGGCCCACACTCATGCAAGTTTGCTTGCGCGTGAGTGTTCCTATGAAGCTGACTTTCCTGAGCTCCATTGGCAAGGTGGGTTTTTCCCAACTGATCTTCTTGAGGCTGTTGCTCTTTGGTTCTCCAGCCTTGATACAGTCATCTCCATCCTGACCTTTCACACTGCTTGGGCTCTAAGCTTTGTCTCCTGTCCCCCACAGCAATGGCTCATTAAAACCTGGCTCTAGGCCATCAGAAAACAGCAGATATCTCCAGAGTCACATGATCTCTAACTCTTGTGGATTTGTGCTTTCTTATCATTCCTGCCCCCACCGCAAGAATTCCCTTATTTTCCCACCACTACCTTATGTATTATAACATTAAAACTTCTCTTTTTTGTCATTTAATGTGTTCTGAAGTAGGAGTTTCTCTAAATATCTAGTTCAGCATATTGTTAGAAACACAAGTTCTGCTGTTAAATTATTAGTATTTTCTTTTATGGAAAGTTTTTCGATATGAGACATGTAATCTGTATAAGAAAACACTAGGCGTCCTGCTTTATAACTTGTTGTTGTGTCATTTAGCAATATATTTTGAATATCTTTTTTATGTGAATAACTGTGTCAGCAGTACTGTGGGTGGGGTTCCCAGGAAACAGACTCTGGAGACATTTGAGTGCAGGAAGTTTATTAGGAACTACTCTTAAGATCAACACCACCGGGAAAGGGAATAAAGTAGGATTAGGCAGAAGGGGAAGTTAGGCAATGGTGCAGTCATCACTGGGGCTCCAGCTCTGGAGCTGGGGGCCCTCCAAGTTGAAGAAAGAAGGCTGGACCTGTACCCTTCTTTGGAGGTGTTGATATGGGCTGCCTCAGAGGGCTGGTGTGGGGGGTGATGTGACATTGGGCAAGGCAGCCAACTTCAACTGAGTGCAGTACCTGGAGAGAGCTGGCAGCCTGGAGCACTCTTAGTATCTAGAAGCCCTGAAGGGACATCTGAGGAAGCACATCACAGCATCCACTAAGTTAGAGACACTTTGGGCTCCAAATAACAGCAAATCAAGCAACTCTTGCATAACAAATAGTTAAAATTTTCTCCCTTAACATAAGGTCTGCAGTAGATGATTACTGGCTGAATCAACAGAATCTTTCTCTTTGACTGGTGGTGGTGGTTTAGTTGCTCCGACCCTTTGCGACCCTATGGACTATAGCCTGCCAGGCTCCTCTGTCCATGTATTTTCCAGGCAAGAATATTGGAGTGGGTTGCCATGCCTTCAGGCGGTCTTCCCGACTCAGGGATGGAACCCGCTCTCTTGAGTCTCCTGCATTGCAGCCAGATTCTTTAGCACTGAGTCACCTGGGAAGCCCTTCCCTTTGATTAGGAAAGCAACAAACTTTCTCAAAGCCTCAGTAGATTTCTTCTTATATTTCTTGCACTCCTGGGTGCAAGGAAAGCTGGGAAAGTGGGAACAGGATTGTCATGGTTTTCTGCCTGGAAAGTGAGCATTGTTGCCCGGAGCCATAGTTGGGTTCTATAACTAGAGAGGAAGAGGGGAAATGATTGTAGACATGCAACTAACACAGCCTGCTGCAACAGACCTCCACAAAACTATTTGGAATAATTAGACATGGATATAATTTAGTGAAGTGGTCCCCATGTTACTGGACATTTTATTTCCAATATTTTGCTATTATACACTCCACTGCAATAAACATCCTTGCCTGCCCATATCCTCAATTATACGTGAAATGCCAAATATGTAACTTCTGGACCAACAGAATGTACATTTTTAAGGATTTTGATATAGATACCAAGATGTACCTGAGAAAAGGTCTATAGATTTATGTTTCCAGGAGCAGTAAATGTGGAGACCCAGTTACCCTGGATCCTTACTGATGCTAGATACTAACATTCTTGTGAATTTTCATCAGACTTATGTTCTCAAAAACATACTTTGTTATAATTTGCATTTTTAGTACTTTGTACTCATTGTATTTATTCATTTTCTTTGAATTATGGTCCAAAAATAGAGTTTGTATGTTTTCAGCACTTTGGAAATTAGTTATGCTTTGTGTTTTGCTATTGCACTGGCAAGGTGAATCACAGCATACCTACAATTAACCTGAGTTGTTTGGTAAAATTAAAGCTCCTGCTTGACAGTGACTCTTGGTCATAGCACGAAGCATTGATGTATAGTGTGTCTACATATCCAGGAGTCCAAAGACTTTCAGGGTGGTTTGACCCAGCTTGTCAGCCTTGTTTATTAATAACGATGAGCTTGAAGAGTTGCACCTGGTTTGGTGTGACACTCCCCAACCCCTGCCCCAGGGTTCTGCTGGTTCTACAGCAGGGCTAGGCCTAGGTGGTGAGCAAAATATAAATAAACTCAGCAAAGACTTCATTTTAGTATCTCTGGTTCTGAAGTGTTCTGTGCATACGTCAGTGGTTCCTGATCCACAAGACATCTGGCCTGGCCCTTCCAGTGAGAGGACAATAGGAGCCTGCACCTGGCCTCTCCAGGCCCCTGCCGTGAGTCATATGCTCTGATGTATATTCTGACTTTCACGCTCTTGCTGTAGTGTGTCCTTTCCCTGTAATAAACTGTTCATTTGTAAGCTTTGCCATTTGGAGTCCTGTCAGTCTTCTTCAGCAGTTGAGCCCTGTCTAAGCACCACTGTTACTACAGCTATATATTTAGCTTTTTTTAGTCCTCCATGGGCACTAGGGAAAAAGATATATGGTCTGATATACATATGACTTTCCAGGAAGCTGTAAGACTTACTGTTATTATTTTTTAGACCTTTTTAAAAGAAATAATTGTATTTATTAGTTTGTTTTTGGCTGTACTGGGTCTTCATTGCTGTGCGGGCTTTTCTCTAGTTGTGGTGAGTGGGGGCTACTCTCTAGTTGCAGTATGGGCTTCTCATTGCAGTGGCTTCTCTTGTTGTGGAGCGCAGGCTCTAGGCACGTGGGCTTCAGTAGTTGTGGCTCCCAGGCTCTAGAGCACAGACTCAATAGTTGTGGCGCATGGGCTTAGTTGCTCTGCAGCATGTGGAATCTTCCTGGACCAGGGATCGAACCCATGTCTCCTGCATTGGCAGACAGATTCTTTACCACTGAGCCACCAGGGAAGCCCAAGACTTACTGTTATTATTGAGGATCTATCCTTCATATTTTAGTTTTATACATTTCCATACCACTTCATTCAGTTTTGGGTCTCAAATTCTACTAATTTAAGTATTTTGATCTTGATGTCCCTTCATTTATGTTTGTTTAGCATATATTTTCCCATTCCCTTTTTGTGCCATTGTGTGACACTTTTAAATATCATAGAATTGATTTTTTAAAATCCATCTGGGAAATTTTATTTTTAAATATGGCAGCAGATTCCATTTATATTTGTCATTATAGCTAATACTTCCAGTTTATTATGTTTCATTTTTTTCTATGCTATTTAAAAATTTTTTTTGCCATTTCCTTTAGTTTATGATTTGTTTTTCTCTTACGAGTATTTCCTTTGCTTTTATCTTCTTGCTTTGGAGAGCACATATACTTCTTTTAGGACTAGTAAAGTTTGACCTTTAAGCATCTGTGGATTTGTGGAAGGACACATACAAGATGTTCTGATAGCAATAAAACTATCAGAGACTGCTAGATCATGGCAAAAGGATTCAGGTGCCAACATTGTTCCCACTAGCTGTAGTGGGGATCATTCGAGCATCAATAAAGCTAATTGCAGTGGTGTGAAACACATCGAATATGTTTGAATCCATGACTTCATATTATCAAAAAAGCCTTACTGCTTATCTTTTTTTAAAAAAAAAATCTGTTTTTCATTTAGAGATCTTTACAGTCCCAGTTATATTTGGAAAACTGCTAAATACTGATAAAATACTCAAGCAGAACAACAATTTTTTAAAAAGCATTCTGTGGCCTATATTTCTTAAATTATCAGAAATTTTAAAAATAAAATAGTAATGTTTTAGTTCTTCCTGACTCAGCCAAGTTGAGCTCACTTTTACTTTTCTCCCTCTTTGTTACTAAAATCTTACATTTATGATAGATACAGATTAATCATTTAGACTTTCAAAAACTCTTTGTTTTTACATGATTTTGACCTCTGTTTCTTTACTCTCTTGTTGCATCATACATTTTTATTACATTTTTTCCAAGAAGTGTGTGTTGATGATACGCTTTTGAACCATGACCTTGTGGGAGGGTGGTTGCCAGCATGGATTTAGGAGATCAGATTGCCTAGGTGCCACCCTGGCTCTTAGATAAGATCCTCAACCTCTCTGGCCTTCTATTTCCTCATCTGTAAAATGAGGATAATAAGAATTTCTGTCTTACAGTGTAGTCCATGGAGTGGATGAGTCAATACATATAAAGCCCTTAGAACAGTGCCTGTCACACAATGTGTGTTTTGTGTTTGTTCCCTATTGTGAAAGACAATTTGGCAGAGCACACAAATCTTCAGTTACAGTCTTTCCCCCCCAAAAGTCAAGCTGTTGCTAGACTTTTTCTTCTGAAAACTGATGTTGCAGAGAAGTCTGAAACCAAACTTGACTTTGTTGCCTTCGAGCACAGTGGTTAAGAGTTCTGGTCAGACCACCTCGCTTTGTGTCCTGGCTCTTCAGCTTGCCAGGAATGTGCGACCTTGGGCAAGTGACTTGACCTCTCTGATCCTCTCTGATCCTTACTGTTGTCCTCTGTAAAGTGGGGCAGCTCCCAGACCTCCCTGTCATGGACCCTTTGGATCTGTTAGCCAGACCATCCTTCCTCTCTTTTCTTTGTCTGTTTCTTTTTTTGTTTGTTTATGCAATGCTTATGTTAAAAGTTTTATTTAAAAAGACATACATATACATACATACATAGAGGGTAACTCAGTCGTGTCCGACTCTTTGCGACCCCATGGACTGTAGCCTACAAGGCTCCTCTGTCCATGGGATTTTTTCAGGCAAGGGTACTGGAGTGGGTTGCCATTTCCTTCTCCTCTTTGTCTGTTTCATCTCACTCTAACCTTTTAGTTCTGGTGGGACTTCTAGTCATAGTACCCTCAGCCCCTGCTTGAATATCTTACTCCATCCTCTTGGCCACCGTCATGGATCCAAGGGTGAGCATAGAGCATAAACAACCAGTGTCCTTCTGTGGGGAAACCAGAAGACGGACTCTTCTTCTGGGGCAGCTGAGCTGGGACACTGTGAGCCCAGAGCTGCCTGTGTGCATCTGGGGGAAGGCTGCCTGCTCCCACGCGCAATGACAGAGCTGAGGCAGCTGGAGGGCAGAGGGATCCTGACAAGATGGTCCGAGTTGCTGAATCCAGTCCACTTAACAGCCACCACCACCATTTTATTGGAAGGCTATGAGGGTTAAATGAGAGAATTCATGGAAAGTAGCATGTGGCGTGTGGAACTCAAGCCTCCATTCATGATTACTTGTTTCTCCTCCCTGAGTGATGGCAGGGCTTCCCCCCTCCTTAAGCATCATTGCCAAATGTCTCTTTGTGCAAGTAGTTAATTTTCTATGAACCATGGTGAGTTCTTTCAGTCCACAGATACAGATCTTCCTCCAGCTTATGAAGACCTTCTTCTCAAAGAGCTCTCTTTGCATGCCTTGGTAGGAACAGCGAGTCCCTGGGTGCAGATGCTCCCTCTCTGTTCTCTGTATCTACCATCTCTCTCTTCATTCCTCCCTCAACTTTGATGGGTTCTTGGGGGCATTGATGTGGGTGACTCCTTCCTTGTTCTACCCCCAACTTCCTGGGCCACAGAAAGCCCAGATTTGTGCCATTTGTGTGTCCATTAATGTTTGAAAATCTCAGCTCCAGAGCACAGGCGTTTTCAACCCTTTTATTCATAATCCTTTTTTTGTGTGGGGAGATCTACTGACAGAGTCATTCTTTACAGCAAAAAGCTTCCCAAACTTCTCACCAGACCACATCATGTCATGTTCTCTTTACTTCTTACTTCATCTTCATGTGAATTTTCCCTTCATGTAATGTCACTACCATAAATTGGGGGCTCTATTGCCAGGGACTAGGAATCTTATATGCACAATTCACACTTTCTTGAAACTTTAATTTTACCAGGTCAGACTCCTGATCTGTCCCTGGCTCGCCTCACCTTTTCGAGAATTCCAAAACTTGCCATAGTTGTGTCAGTAGCTTCTGTTTGGTTCTTCCCTCCCTAAGAACTCAGTGATGTGAATACTTTCTCCTGGAGTTTAGAAACTTAAGTAATTTGTTTCCACTCACTAACCTGGATATATTTTTTCCCTCCAATACTAGATCAATATGGCCCACCCAACAATACCAAAATAATAATGGCTAACATCGGTTACCACACACTATTGATATGGCGAATCTCATTTTATTCTCATCATAACTCCATGAAGTAGGTTCAGACATTTCCATTTTTTTGGATGAGTTGGAGTTGGGATCTTTCTCTCTTTAGGATACTTACCATTCTCATGACAAAATATTATACATACTATGGCGGGTACATAGAAATTCAGTATATAATTCTACTTTTGTGTATCTTTGAATACTTCCATCAGGAAAAGGTATGTAAAAGCAAAATAAGTACTGTCATTAATGGTGAATGACTGTCCATTGTATCTCTGCAGCTCTTACCTCTCTTCTGAACTTCATCTAGATGTCTGTCTAGGGACTTTTTGGACCTCTTCACTGGTGAACACCTCACAAGCATTTGAGACCTGATATGTCCGAACCTGCATTCTTGCTGTTCCCTTCCCAAATCACTCTTCTACCCATCTTTCCCATTGTAATTTGTGGCATCATCATATGTACTGTCTTCAAGATGGTCCCCTCTCCAACACTTCTTGTACCCAACCCATCACCAGGTTCTGCCAGTTGTAATCTCCCAAGCATGTCCTAACCATTCGCTTCTCTGTGTAGTGTTAGGCACCACCGTTGTCCAAGTCATCATCACCCTTCACACTTCACTGACCCCTCAGTGAGATTTCCAACTCCATCCTTATTGCCATTTGGAAACCAGATGACCCTTTAAAATGTAAATCCCACCAGCCACCTACTAGAACACTTCAGTGACTTCCCATTTCCCTTAGAATAAAATACAAACACCTCACCCAGCCTTCAGTGGTGTTGTATGATATGGCCCTAGTAGCTCTCCCATCACAACGTGCACCACATTCTTACCTTCCTCTCCTCAGCCCTCTTTCAATCTCTCTGCTGCTCCACAAAAATTTTTTGCTGCACAGTTACACACCCTGCCCCACTCTCTATTTTTTGATCTTCTTTTACTCACAGTTTATATCTCTGGCTATATATACCTTCTTTTATATATATATATACCTTCTTTAAAGAGACCTTTCCTAACCATAGAAGCAGAACTGGCGTCTTTTGAGCAGTCTTTACAGTGCCAGTTGAGACAGCCATCACAATGTGCCACTATTTTTATGTTCAGTTCAGTTGCTCAGTCGTGTCCAACTCTTTGCAACCCCATGGACTGCAGCACGCCAGGCTTCCCTGTCCATCACCAACTCCTGGAGCTTGCTCAAACTCATGTCCATCAAGTCAGTGATGCCATCCAACCATCTCATCCTCTGTCATCCCCTTCTCCTCCTGCCTTCAATCTTTCCCAGCATCAGGGTCTTTTCAAATGAGTCAGTTCTTCACATCAGGTGGCCAAAGTATTGGAGTTTCAGCTTCAGCATCAGTCCTTCCAATGAATATTCAGGACTGGATTTCCTTTAGGATGGACTGGTTTGATCTCCTTGCCATCCAGGGGTCTTCTCCAACACCACAGTTCAAAAGCATCAATTCTTCAGCACTCTGCTTTCTTTATAGTCCAACTGTCACATCCATACATGAGTACTGAAAAAACCATAGCTTTGACTAGACAGACCTTTGTTGGCAAAGTAATGTCTCTGCTTTTTAATATGCTGTCTAGGTTGGTCATAGCTTTTCTTCCAAGGAGTAAGCATCTTTTAATTTCATGGCTGCAGTCACCATCTGCAGTGATTTTGGAGCCCAAAAAAATAAAGTCTGTCACTGTTTCCACTGTTTCCTCATCTATTTACCATGAAGTGATGGGACTGGGTGCCATGATCTTAGTTTTCTGAATGTTGAGTTTTAAGCCAACTTTTTCACTCTCCTCTTTCACTTTCATCAAGAGGCTCTTTAGTTCTTCTTCACTTTCTGCCATAAGGGTGATGTCATCTACATATCTGAGGTTATTGGTATTTCTTCTGGCAATCTTGATTCCAGCTTGTGCTTTATCCAGCCCGGCATTTCGCATGATGTACTCTGCATGTAAGTTAAATAAGCAGGGTGACATATATAGCCTTGAGGTACTCCTTTCCCAATTTGGAACCAGTCTGTTGTTCCAAGTCCAGTTCTAACTGTTGCTTCTTGACCTGCATACAGATTTCTCAGGAGGCAGGTCAGGTGGTCTGGTATTTCCATTTCTTGAAGAATTTTCCACAGTTTGTTGTGATCCACACAGTCAAAGGCTTTGGTGTAATCAATAAAGCAGAAGTAGATGTTTTTCTGGAATTCTCTTGCTTTTTCTATGATCCAACGGATGTTGGCAATTTGATCTCTGGTTCCTCTGCCTTTTCTAAATCCAGCTTGAACATCTGAAAGTTCACAGTTCACATACTGTTGAAGCCTGGCTTGGAGAATTTTGAGCATTACTTTGCTAGCGTGTGAGATGAGTGCAATTGTGTGGTAGTTTGAACATTGCTTTGGCATTGCCCTTCTTTGGAATTGGAATGAAAACTGACCTTTTCCAGTCCTGTAGCCACTGCTGAGTTTTCCAAAATTGCTGGCATATTGAGTGCAGCACTTTCACAGAATCATCTTTTAGGATTTGAAATAGCTCAACTGGAATTCCATCACCTCCACTAGCTTTGTTCGTAGTGATACTTCCTAAGGCCCACTTAACCTCACATTACAGAATGTCTGGCTCTAGGTTAACCATTGTGGTTATCTGGGTCATGAAGATCTTTTTTGTATAGCTCTTCTGTGTATTCTTGCACCTCTTCTTAATATCTTCTGCTTCTGTTAGGTCCATACCATTTCTGTCCTTTATTGTGCCCATCTTTGCATGACCTGCCTTTACACCTGACCTGCCTCTTGTTTTTTTCTTTTTTTTTTTTTTTATTAGTTGGAGGCTAATTACTTTACATCATTACAGTAGTTTTTGTTATACACTGAAATGAATTAGCCATGGATTTACATGTATTCCCCATCCCAGTCCCCCCTCCCACCTCCCTCTCCACCCGATCCCTCTGGGTCTTCCCAGTGCACTAGGCCCGAGCACTTGTCTCATGTACCCAACCTGGGCTGGTGATCTGTTTCACCCTAGATAATATACATGTTTCAATGCTGTTCTCTTGAAACATCCCACCCTCGCCTTCTCCCAGAGTCCACAAGTCTGTTCTTTACATCTGAGTCTCTTTTTCTGTTTTGCATATAGGGTTATCGTTACCATCTTTCTAAAGTCCATATATATGTGTTAGTATACTGTAATGGTCTTTATCTTTCTGGCTTACTTCGCTCTGTATAATGGGCTCCAGTTTCATCCATCTCATTAGAACTGATTCAAATGAATTCTTTTTAATGGCTGAGTAATATTCCATGGTGTATATGTACCACAGCTTCCTCATCCATTCGTCTGCTGATGGGCATCTGGGTTGCTTCCATGTCCTGGCTATTATAAACAGTGCTGCGATGAACATTGGGGTGCACGTGTCTCTTTCAGATCTGGTTTCCTTGGTGTGTATGCCCAGAAGTCTGACCTGCCTCTTGTATGATCTGTATGCAGGTCAGGAAGCAACAGTTAGAACTGGACATGGAAAAACAGACTGGTTCCAAATTGGGAAAGGAGTACGTCAAGGCTATATTTTGTCACCCTGCTTATTTAACTTATGTGCAGAGTACATCATGAGAAATGCTGGGCTGGATGAAGCACAAGTTGGAATGAAGATTGCTGGGAGAAATATCAATAACCTCAGATATGCAGATGACACCACCCTTATGGCAGAAAGTGAAGAAGAACTAAAGAGCCTCTTGATGAAAGTGAAAGAGGAGAGTGAAAAAGTTGGCTTATAGCTCAACATTCAGAAAACTAAGATCATGGCATCCAGTTCTATCACTTCATGGCAAATAGATGGGGAAACAGTGGAAACAGTGGCAGACTTTATTTTCTTGGACTCCAAAATCACTGCAGATGGTGACTGCAGCCATGAAATTAAAAGACGCTTACTCCTTGAAAGGAAAGTTATGGCCAACCTAGACAGCATATTAAAAAGCAGAGACATTACTCTGCCAACAAATGTCTGTCTAGTCAAGGCTATGGTTTTTCCAGTAGTCATGTATGGATGTGAGAGTTGGACTATAAAGAAAGCTGAGCGCTGAAGAATTGATGCTTTTGAACTGTGGTGTTGAAGACTCTTGAGAGTCCCTTGGACTGCAAGGAGATCAAACCAGTCCATCCTAAAGGAAATCAGTCCTGAATATTCATTGGAAGACTGATGTTGAAGCTGAAACTCCAATACTTTGGCCACTTGATGTGAAGAACTGACTCATTTGAAAAGACCCTGATGCTGGGAAAGATTGAAGGCAGGAGGAGAAGGGGACGACAGAGGATGAGATGGTTGGATGGCATCACCGACTCAATGGACATGAGTTTGAGTAAACTCCGGGAGTTGGTGATGGACAGGGAGGCCTGACATGCTGCCAGTCCATGGGGTCGCAAAGAGTCGGACACGACTGAGTGACTGAACTGAACTGAACTTGCATGAAATGTTCCCTGCTGCTGCTGCTGCTGCTAAGTCGCTTCAGTTGTGTCCAACTCTGTGCAACCCCATAGACAGCAGCCCACCAGGCTCCCCCATCCCTGGGATTCTCCAGGCAAGAGTACTGGAGTGGGGTGCCATTGCCTTCTCCGGAAATGTTCCCTAGTTATCTCTAATTTTCTTGAAGAGTTCTGTAGTCTTTCCCATTCTATTGTTTTCCTCTTATTTCTTTGCATTGATCACTGAGGAAGGCTTTCTTATATCTCCTTGCTAATTTGTGTCTAAGGATTTAATGAAAGCCTCTCATACTCTCAGGATTGAGAATATGAAAGCCTTTAGATCCTAGCACCTTGCACAGTGACTGGCACCATAGTAGGTATTCATGAAGCCTGTGGTGAGAACTAAATCTCCTTGTCATTTTCTCCTGCACTCTGGGAAAGCATCTCAAAGATGCCTTTCACATCAGCAGGTGAATTTTCTACAACATCCTTTCTATTCTTTACTGACTTCATATGGATTTTAATCCTCTTGTTGCCTTTTCTTACAGTCTTTGAGTCAATGACCTTTTCAACTTTTGCTCATTTACCTGTGACCTTTTGTTTCTCACACACAGAGGTTATGATTATTTGCAATCTTTTGAAAATGCCAAGCAGTGTTACTTTGTTCTTCTGGATCTGAAAGCAAATAATTTTTCACAAATATTTCCTTTCTCTGAGTCTCCCAACGACTTCTTTTATCCCATAGTCTTTGTTTGTAAACCCCAACTTTTTTTTTCCTCTTAATTCATACACAAACAAGCGAAGACCTTTCCAGTCTCAGTGTCAACAGAACGTGTGGGTTGCCTTTACTCTTAACTTCTATCCCTTGGGTAATGGTTCCATTCCTTTGATGCATTTGCAGTTGGAAAGTGGGTAAGGTGATGAGCATAGCTTCCAGTCCACATTTCAGCTTCTAACAGACTTTCCCCTCATTGTGCCTCTTTCAACTCTGGTGCTTATTGCCCTCCTCTCACCTCCTTCTCTGGTACTGGAAGCCAGTGGCAGTTAAGTGCAACTGTCCTTCCTATGTCTGTGGTCACCTACACTAATGGGGGAGGATATGCTTTGTACCACAGCCACTCGGCTCTTACTTCCTACCTAGTTGATCGTTGGGCTGTCTCAATGTGAAAATACAAAAAGATAGTGGGTAGACTGAGGAGTGGAGATGGGGGCCAAAGGGGTCAGAGGGTGCTGGTGGGGGTGAGGGGTTTCAAGGCAAGAGGCAAAACTCAGCAACAAAACTGCTTCCCTTACAGTGTAGCTCCTTGGAATCGAGAGAATTGAAGGGCCAATTCTCTAGCTAGTAAAGGCACAAATCTCTGAGTCAGGACGCAGTTGGTGGAGCAAGAACAATATACCTTAAAAAAATCTTTCTTTGATTTGCTGTCTATCATGAAGAGAAGCCTGAGTATTCCATAATGTGAAGTATAGATCTATTTTTCTCAGTCTAACTCCATTTGCCTTAAAGTTTTCAAGGCTGTTCACAATTTTGTATTATGTTGTCTGTCAATCTTTCATTATTTTAATGGGTTTTTATTCATTTCTGTAAGGTCATGGGATATTAGTGAAAAGTCGTGAGGCGTTTCACTGGAGGGCTGTAATATCCAATTTTTCTCTTATCCTCTTTCAACAAAGAACTCTGCAGATCCACAGAATATTCATGAATATGATTTTTTTTTTGCTTAACATCTGCTCTCATAGCTCTGTCAGTGAGGAATTCATCATTCCCAAAGCATTCCATATGCTTTTCCACTCTGCATTTACCCATGCAATTTCCCCTGGCACAAATCCTCTTCATTTTTTGGCCTCTAGCAGTTCAGGAACAGGATGTTTCTACCCTCCTCTTGTTTTGAGCCTGAGGACACTGTGACTCCATGTTTGTGAGTACAAACATTCTAATCAAAATCATGCCAACATTGATGAAATTTAATAAAGAACGTATTTTCCTGAGCAAACTCAAAATCAATTTAATTTCTTGATATCCTTTTTCTGTATAATGCAGGTAAAATATTTCTAAGATATATTTTAAATTTTTTACTTGCTTTCATTTTACTGAAATTATTTTCATCTGGAAAATTCTTGTTCATAAAAATGTTACCATGGAGACGTGTTTTAAAATTTGTCCCAATAAAAAAGTCTTAGCTTTAACCTCTTACAAGGTGAGTTTACTTTTATGGCAATAATGTCAACCAATTTCTTGAGATGCAAATTCTGTGGCCCTAAATTTTGTCAATAGGTGGATTCTTCTAATAGTTTTGAGTCAATAACAAATGTAGCAGATAGTAGTTGTGGCCCTCCCCATACTCCCTTGGCGCTTACCCTTCCCAATACATACATGCAACTCCCCACCTGAGGGCTTTCTCTCAGCCAGACACCCCAGGCCAGAAGTGCTGGGGAGCTAATGGGCCTGCAAGTAACCCTAAGCCAGTGACAGATGGCAATCAGTACCCCAGCTTCCTAGTCCTCTGGTGGGGATGACTCAGGTATGTTCTACGCAGTTTTTCCCAGTACCCTGGGGAGGGCGGTGGAATTGAACCCAGTCACCCCCAGTGAAAAACTGCTTGATGATACACCCTTTACTGGTTCATCCCTATCGTTGTCTTTTTTTTTTTTTTTTTCTCTCGAGCTTAGTTGCTCTGCAGCATGTGGGATCTTCCTGGATCAGGGATTAAACTCGTGTCTCCTGCATTGGCAGGCAGATTCTTTACCACTGAGCCAACCAGGAAAGAACCCCCATCACTGTCTTATTTCCCACCTCCCTAATGATGCCTTCTGGAATGACCTCTTAGATAACTTGTATTCACATTCTAGTCTCAGATGGAGTCAGCTACCAGGGAGCCCAACCTACGATTACAAATGTAATTATATAAAGTTTTTGCCATTCTCAGTTTTATTGTGTTATTTCTACAGAGCCTAAATTTTCTATGGTAGCTATTTTTTAAATCCTCAGAGATAAATAATTTTAATGAGTTAAATGAGCCCTTAGATAAAAATGAGCCATTTTTTTCATCTCAACAAATTTTACTAGGTGCTGTTCTATGTTGATTATTTCTACCAGTACTAGAATCCACTTGAATAGAAAACTGGGTGCATGATGGATCGGATCTGTGTGCATGCCTGGATCAGAACCTCCCGCCTCATGTGACCTCCTCAGATTTTTTGCATAATCTTTCTTTAAAATTCTTTTTCATATTCTCCACCTAGAGAAATCCAAGTTAATCTTCATGACCAACTAGAAATGCCAATTTCTCCATAAACCTGATTCTCATCTATAGTAACTAACTTCCTGAGTTCCCACAGCACCCTGTTTTTCCCTCTACTTGGCACCTTTTCTTGCCTTAAGTGACATTTGGGTGTCTATGTTTCCTCATTAGATTGAGAGCAAAGGAGATCTTTTCTTTCACGCCTACTAGCACCCACATAGCAGGTATTCAGTACAAGTGTGAATATATGTTTCCATTAGAGAAGATGGCGCCCTACAAAGAAAATTCTCATACCCCAGATCTAAAGGGTACATTAACACTTGAATAAGGTTTCTTTTGAATCTGTAATGTATACCATGCTTTTCTCAGTATTTTTATCAGCTTCTCCTATCTCTCAAATATATTTGATTCTTAATCATTTTGTTCCATCAGTATACTCTCCATCCCTTGTTTTCTCTAAATTGTTTTATTTGTTTTCCACATTTAATGAAATTTGATTATATCATTTTTAATAATCGCCAGTAATTAAAGATACCTAGTCATTTGAAATACTATACTCAAGTGTAACAAAGCATTGTTGATGAAGAATCCTTCAAAATCCATAATAAAACACCAAAATACCAGTGAAAAATGCATAAAAGACATGAACAGGAATTCATAGAACATTATGGCAAATAGACATGGGAAATATCACTCAACATTCACTGTAATAAAAAAAACATTCACTGTAATCAAAGAAATAGTAATTAAAATACAATGTTCACCTATTAAATTGCTAATTTATTTATTTCTAAGTACAAGATGTGGTAATAGAGAAATTCATATTCACTGCTGATGTGAGTTTAATATTGTACAACTTTCCTGGAGCTTAGCCTGGCAATATTTTTCAAGGATCTTAGTTCATTTTTTAATTCCATCTTACAAAACTACATAAATGAAACAATCAAAAGCGTGGAATGTATCAAATGAAAGAAATTTTTAAAATGTAGTATAGTGTCACAATAGGGGCATAGTTAGATAAATTATGTATAGCCATATTACGGAACACTAAGCAATCGCTACAAATATTTTCAAAGAAATTTTAATGACTTGTGCAATTGTTTTCAATAAAATTTTATGTGGAATACAGGATATAAAACTAATCTCACTCATCTCCATAATACTCTGATCCCTGAGACAGCTTTCTAATGACTCCTTATTTTCCTGGGTATGGTCACTTTGCTATTTATTTGCATGTCTCATAATTTTTCATTAAAAACATTACAGATAATATATTTTAGCAACCCTGGCTTCTGTGTGGTTGTTTGGCTTGTTTTAAATTTTTTGTGGTTTTTCTGGCTTGTGTGCTTAGCGACTCGCCAGGAGGAATTCTATGGAGGCCATCCCCCACTCGCCTCCCCCACCCCATGTACAGCCACTGATGGCTCAGCTGTTTCTTCCTTTATAATTCTTGTTTTTATTTTTAAGCTTGGATTCCAGGGATCACCTGAGTCGACACAGCTTTGTGGTCAACCAATGACTGCTCAGAAGTTACACTTAAACACCTTAAGCCAGTAAGGCTTCTGCTCTTTGCTGAGCAATCTATGTGTGGCCTGGGGAATGCATTCAAAGTTTGAGCAGTTTCCAAGTCTGCTGCAGTTTTTATTTTCTGTGTTTACAAGGCCTCACATCCAGCCAGGGACAAGTAGCTTCATAGGGCCTTCTTAGGACTCCCCTTAGATACACATGGCCCTGTCCATGAGCACAGCTTCCTGGAGCACCAGGAGCTATCTAATTCTCAAGATCTCCTGGCCTGTCCACTGTCTATTGCTAAACCTGATCACTACTGAGACCTCAGACGAGCTGCAGTGTTAGCCACAATGACACGTGGGACTCTCCACACTCCATTCCAAAGGAAGGCAGGCCCCCTCTGATGACCCTGGTAGAATTTCCATGCCACAGAGTTCCAGGACAGGGAGTTGGGATGGAAACAGCCTCAGGCTAAAACATCAGATTCCCACCGTTCTTTCCTCAAGTTCAGTACATTTTCTCAAATAAATGCTTCTCAATTTGTTGTATGCCTTTGGTCAATTTCCAGAGTCTTTACATTTTTTTTGGACAAGTTTGTTTGCTTTTTAAAATTTATTCATTTATTTATCCTGGCCACACCACACGGCTTGGAGGATCTTAATTCCCCAACCAGGGATAGAACCCATGCCTCTGCATTGGAAGTGCAGAGTCCTAACCACTGGACCTTCAAAGAAGTCTCGAGTTTGCTCACTTTTATCATTGCTTTTTAGGTAGAGGATTTGCTGAGCTCCTTACTTGGCCATTCTGGAAGTCCTGCTCCTTAAATCACACAAGTTGTACAAATTAATTATACAAACTTATCTTACTACTGGGGGGAGAAGGTGGGACCTTCCTTGGGATGTGAAAACTCCAGGGTAATGTCATCTTGGCAAGATGTTGACTTCAAGCCTGGAATCTAACTGGTGCTGCAGGAGCAAGTCCTACTTTGTAGACCAGAGTGCCTGAATCAGTGGTCCTTTGTGATTGTTTTCTTTCAGTTACTCATTAGCCAGGCTCTTACAAGAGCAATCGTGGATCATATATATTCCATGAAAAAAAGCTCAGTGGTCAAATGTTTAATTTACACCTAGCTAAACCAAATAAAAATGAATTAACATCAGGGCTTCTCAGAGATGTTTATATTTGCTGTTTGAGATTCTCGAGAGATGAAATGTAGTGTCTCATAAGATTATTGTGACCACTGAACACTTGCCCCATCCTCTACCCAGAGCATTTCAGGAGATTAATGATCTACAAAACACCCCTGGGTCAGAAATATTGGATATTAAGGGAAGAACTGTCTGTTAACAATTGTATAGCTGTATGCATCCACCTTTTAGACACAGGAGCAGTGCTAGTGGAAACTGAATGGAGGAAAATTCCTCAGGGAGGTCCGTTTTGGCAGACAATCAAGCTCTCTAATAAAACTGCCCCTCCTCACCAGGAGCATTTCATTGGTGACCTTCCAAGTTTCTGGGTTCTATTTTTATTAAGGAAGACTGACCCTGTGCCAGACATTATCAGATTCTTGGAAAATAAAGATAAAAAGAATCTTTCCTCAATGAGTATAGTTAAAGAAGACAGTCATAATCAAGTGTCAGAGAAGGTAGGATCTAGGTATCCATAGGGGACAGTTCAAAAAGATGACAAAGGCCATGATGCTCGGGCTGGTTCTTGAAGGCCAAGAAAGGGTTAGCCAGGAAAGGAAGATGGAAAGAGCATGTGTGAAGGCAGACAGGCTGGAGAAAACATGACATATTCAGGGAACTCCCAGCATCGTGCATAGCTGGAGAATTGGGCACAAGAGAGACTGAACAGGTCCGAAGGGCATGCTAGGGAGTCTGGATCTTCTTCCCATGGTGAAGGGAGATTATTAAATGCTGCTGAATCTCAGGACCAGATTAACCTTCTGAAAGCTCCCTCTGGCAGCAAAGTAGAAAATGGGTTGTGGAGGTAGAAGATTGGAGAGAAAGCTCCAAGAGGACAGTATGGACAGAGAGGTGAGGGCAGTGATAACAGTAGATGAACTAAGATGTTGGGGAGAAGTGGGAGAGAGGCAAGGGTAAACAATTCCAGGTTTCTGACTTGGAACGATCTCAGGCAGTGATAGAGCTACATAATAATACAGAAAATACAGGACAAGGGGCAAGTTTGCAGGGAGGGAGATAATGCATTCAGGTTTGCACTTGTTCAGTTTGAGATTCCTATAAAGCATGTAAGACATGTTCATGAGATAGTTGGAGATATTTCTCGGTTGAGAAATACAGATTTACAAGATATTAGAATAAAAGTGGTAGGTGAAGCCATAGCTGTGGGTGAAACTGGACAGGCAGTAGACTTGAGAAAAAAGCACAGACAAAAACCTTGGGGAACTATATTGTCTCCCTCTTCTGAATGTCTACAGCATCTTTCTATAGCTCAGGTAGAATTAGTCACATGCTGCGATAAACATTTAGCTCAGTGCCTATTATGTACAAAAAGTATCACGCTAGATATGAGGGTACAAAAAGGAATAAAAGACAGTCCCTTCATCCAAGGAGATTATGATCTAATTGTGGAAGGAATTATACCCAACTAGTATGCAAAATGAAATAAGAGCTATAAATGTGTTGAGTACAGAAGAGGCAATTAATTCAATGGAAGTAACACAGGTTTCAGTAGGAGAGAAGAGCATTAGAGTTGGGCTTTGCAAAATAAATGGATTTTGCAAGCAGGAAAGGGAAAAGAAGGCAAGTGATTTGAAGCTGGAAATTAACATACAAAGATCACAACAGAAAGGAGTGCAGGAAGTGATAAGAAAAGAGGCTAGAAAGGTGGCTTGAGGCCAAGATCCAGGGAATCCTGTCGTTCTCCGGAGTCCGTTTTAAAGAAGGCACATATGTGCCTAAAAATACCCAAGTGCTTGTGTTGTAGCAGATTCATTTCTGCTGGGTTCCCTAATTTCAGAAATGCCTTTAAGAACAATGAAGCATAAATGCTAAAGAAAATAAAAAAATCACCAAACTAAAGCTTGAGGGCTTATAAATGCTATTAGCTCTCTATTTCCATTCTGCAAAACTCTGCTCATGGAACTTTAATTACTTGGCTTCATTATAAAATTTCCATTGCATGTAAGTGTAAATAATTTCACTCAAATGCTCTCATTTCAATCTGTGGCTGAAAGCATCAGTAGAAATTACATTTTTGTGGCACTTCCCTGGCAGGTTGAAGGAAAATAAAATGTATACTGTTAATCAAGTCATGAGTGACTTTGAAAGTGATAGATTATATCAAGATAGTAAATAATAAGAGATGAAGTATATTTTAAAGATTGAAAATATTTTATTTAAACTTTTCTTCATAAACACTTTTAACATTTTTTTCAATTTAAAAACAGAATGGATAGCATAAACATGTTTTATATTCACGGCATGGGAAAAATTACCTGACAGAAATGTAAAGGCTTTCAAAATAGGTATAAAAGGCAAACCTTAAATTAGTCTAAGATTTTTAAATCAGTCCTAGGATTACTTGACTACTGGCCCAAAATGTACCTAAAGGTCAAAATATTTCTTCTATAGACAAAGTATGCCCAAGAGGTATAGGGCATAAACAAGTTAGGTAGAAAATAACCTCTCTGATCACCTCACTGGAACATTCTTTCCGAAAGCAAACACCTAATCCTTACTGATATACTGATTAATAAGGTTCTTAATGTAGTTGTTCCCAAAGATGTAAAACGAAAATCCAATATTAAGGGGGAACAAAGCTGATGGCATTCTCTCAATGTTACTCATTTAATATTGAAGTTATACTGGTATACTGAAAGGATATGACTTTCATGAGTTTACCTATTCCAGTCTATGTCTATGGAATATTTGACTTTATAAACTCTTGATAAACTAATTTTTCAGGAATTTCATTTTTAAGATAAATCTCTTTTTAGAAGATACTTATTCCCAAACCAACTCTAATCTGATAGAATGTATGATCCCTAAAAATGTTCAGAGTACAAAAAAAATAAAATAAAAAATGTGTAATAGACAAAGAGGAAAAATGGCACTAGCAGTTTTACTGCCATATAGCCCTCATTTATATCTAATTTACACTATTATCTATGTTGTGTTTTACTTCACTCTAAAACTTTAAATTATGTATTCTCAAAAGAGCTAGTCTTTTCTGAGAGATAGCTTATAAACTGAAATAACAATTTATATTATAAACTGAAATGTTATGACCTACAACCACATATACATATATAAAAATAGTCCCACTGAACGTTTGACATGTTTAGATTATGCAGCTCAAATAATTTGTTATAAAATATTTTAAAGCTTAGTTTCATGTAATTAAGACACAACTCTCCATTTTTTATCACTTCTCCCCACACAAATGTGTGTGTCCTTTACTATAACTTGAGCAGGCTTCCCAGAATGAGGTGTCCAAAGGTGCTGCTTCAGAAAAGATAAGTGAAGGGCTCAGTCAATATTTCACAAATTATAGTAACACTCACACAGAGTAATGAGGACACAGAAAGCTGTCTCAAGAAATGCTAATAATTCTATTAATTAAGCCTTGCTTTTTAAAAACCAGTAGTATTTCTTCCAATACAAAACCTTCAATGTGAGAATCTTGAATTTTATGAAAAGGGTGTAGTGCAAGGATTTTCGTTAAGCAGACTAAAATAAAAACTTAGAAGGTCAAAGACATGGAAGAGAACAAATGTTTCTAATTAAGATGCAATTAATAAAGATCAGCTATTTTTGTAAAGTCTGGCATTTAAAATGTAAAATGAAAATTAACACACAAAGATCACAGCGTGTTACACTGTAGTTTTAAATCTCTTACTGAATTTAAAAAAAAACTACTTTGAGCACATACAATGTATATAAACAAAAATGGTTCCAAATGAAGCACACAAAAAATAAACTCGAAAAAAATTCTATGAAAAAATTTTCCATAGTCTAACAAAAATAAATCTTTCAGCAATTAAACCATAATTTTAAAAGGGAATGTACGTTAATCATGGATTTAAAATAACCTAAGTCAGCACTACAAATAAACAGAAGAGTTTTCTCATACATTCAGAACCCAAGCAATAACAACTATTCTTAAAGCTCAAAACTGATTACAGCTAACATCAGGTCAGACATGACTCACGTGTGAAGCTGAACCCAGAATTAGTTCAAGTTAAGATTTCACAAATTTTCCAAAACATGAACTTTCATCTTGGCCTTGTGCTTTTACAATGAAGACCAAGAATATTCAATTGTTTATTCCATCTTACTTTAACTAGGGCTACGAGTCATATCTAAGCAATTAAAGAGAACCACCATGGGAGTGTAAAAGCCTGATAGGGGTACCCTGTCTCAGTCTTTTTCAGCAAAAGACAACAATGAGGAAAATAATGAAGACATTATTGTTATTTCCTTTAAAGCAAGATAGCACACATATAAATCACTACACCAACTAATTCATGAGAAACAGAATCAAATGGCTCACCTAATTCCTAGTTTTCAAAAGTACAATGATTAAAAATGATTTTTCAGATGTATAAAAAGACTTTTACCCATATAACCATGGGAAACAAGGTATCAAATTTAATTTTTAAAAACTAAATGACAGGACCACTTAATAAAAATCTGTCTCATACACGAAGAATATTAACCTGATTTCTAAAACCAATCCCAATGTTTTGCTTTAAAAAAAAAAAAAACTACTTCTGTACCTGACTGTTTCTTAAACTCAAATGCCTCAAGCCGTGGAGTTTTAAAATCAGGTTTTTTCAGTTGTCTATTTTAATCACAAAAATGAAACAAATCTTCACATTTCCATGATTTCGCGCTTCCATTTTATGTTCAGTGGTGGCAGCAGCAAAAAAAAAAAAAAAAAAAAAAAAGAAAGAAAGAAAGAAAAAAAAAAAGTGAAACTCAAAACTTTTTACAACAGCCGTATAGAAGGCATTGCAATATTGCACCAACATCTAAGATCTGGCAAGTTTTGCCAGCGTAGTATCAGATATAGACTCTACTCAGGATAAAATGACATCAATTTGAATGATCCACTCCCTGGTTATTCTTGCTTAATTTTGACAACTATATGTTTTTCCTTTGAGTTGAAAGGTGCGGCTAATCCTAAAACACTTTTTGAACAGTTATCTTGATCCATGATTTTGAACAGTTATTCTTGATCCATGATTCTGAACAGTTATTCTTGATCCATGATTTTGAACAGTTATTCTTGATCCACTCTGAACTTGGAGGTTACTATCCTTCATGCTAATAGCTTTCAGTAAATAAAAGCTGAGGGCTTAAATCCCCAGTGCTGCTAAATATTTTGTACTAAATAAACAAGAAGATATGACCAGTTGAGATTAATTAATTAATTCTATTCCTTACCTCTAAGTCAAAACTGAGCTCAAATTTTCCACAAGTTGCTACTTTCCATTCAATAACAGATGCAGCAGCCTTATTGAATGCAAAGAATGGGAGTTGCACTTACTTTGAAGGGGCCTTTATTTAGGAGTCTGGTATTACCTAAGTTCTCTTTAAAAGTGCTTGCACGCTGCAGGGCCAGGCCTTGTCACATACCACTCCAATTCTCACTAAAAACAGGGTAACATTAAACAGACTGCAAAGAAAAACATTTTCAAAAAGAAGACATACATCGATAAGGAACACTAATGTTTTCTTTTGAAAGTAAAACATAAAATGTTAACTTTCATAAAACCATACGTTTCAGGAATATAAGGAGTTTGAATATTACTGAATCAGTATGGACTGAAGATAGGCTACTCTGATACGAAACGAGGACTCCAGTTATTATCTTTCTAAAAATGTTAATACATGAAAAGACGTTACATCTAAAATACAACACGTATGGCAAACCGTGTGTGCAAGTGCACTAGCTTAAAAATATAGAATCCTAACCACGCATAAAAGGGGATGTGCCTTATATATTCATAAGATGTAAGCAAGTATGGATATGCTTTCACTAACACAATGCAGATAAGAGAAGGCAGCTTAGAAATAGTGTTCTGAATATAAAAAAGTTAATCTTGTAGAAAATTTATACTTTTGCGTTTTCAGCAAAAAGCCATGCAAAAAGGTCAAGAGTTTTAAACTTAAATAATAAAATCAAAAAGTCTAACAGACTAAAATACACTGAAATAAATGTTCAAAAAGATTTCAGCTAGAGATAGGAACTGAAATTACATCCAGTGACACTTATCAGGTCTTCTCTTAGAAGATGCATGACTCCTACACTGACATTTGAAAGAAATGTTTAAAGCATAACATCAACTTCCCAGATAAGTGAATTGTTCTATTAAACTGCTTCTGGAAGTAGTTTCAAGAGCTAGCGCTTACAACTGACTTATTGCATGAGTTTGAGGCCACTAAAAAGAAAAAAAAAGGATGCTAGCACAGAATGAAAACATTTTTACGATATTAGACCAATGGCTTTGATAGTAAAACTGGTGAGGTTTTTCTTATGTTTTTTAATTAACTACTTTGTCGCAAATGGATTTTGTTTGGCTTTTCTGAAGGGAGAAAGATGTCATCAGTTGCAACGTCTGACCTCATCCAGAATATATTCTGGAAAATGCAGGTTGCATACTTGTAAACCATCCAGCTTGCAGGGCATCCGCGGGTACTCATCTTCCTTCCACTTGTTTTCATCCGGATCAAAGGTGAGAATAGAATCGCTGTAATGACCGTTGTAGCAAAGGCCTCCAAGAACCATTATTTGTCTGTCCAGCACAGTCACACCATGGCCACTTCTACCAATTGGCATGGATGCCAAGATGGTCCACTGATCAGTCTCTGGGTTGTACACTTCTGTGGAAGGGCATCCCTGAGACTCAAAAGAGGCTCTCAAGATCACACAGACACCACCGAAGACATAAAGCTTGCCGTTGTATGAAATCATCTTGTGAAAGCATCTGGCATAATTCATTTTGCTCTTATTCTCCCAACAGTTGGTAACTACTTGTGTTCTCCTGGTCCGCTGTTCTATGGTCCCTTCTTTACTGGGGTCAAACACGCATACTTGCTTGGAGGTGGAAGATGAGGTGATTCCACCAGTGATAAACAACTTGTTATTAAGCACTGTCCCCTCATGTCCATATTTGTTAACTGGATAAGGATCCACAAATTCCCATTTATCATTGGTGATGTCATATCTCTCAGTTGAATAGAAAGTCTCATCTCTGGTTCTGCCTGCTACAGCGTAAATAAACTTCCCAATAACACCAACTGCGAATTCTGAACGTGGCACAGACATGTCTGCCATTCGGAGCCAAGAGTTTTGTCTTGGGTCATATCTAAACACTTTGGAAGAAGCATGGAATTCGCCATCTGGGCCCAGCTCTTCCCCGCCCAACAAGAACACGAAGTTATTGACGATAGCAAGGCAGTCCGGACGCAGAGGTACTTGTGGGCCCTCTAGTTCCCACCAGACTCTTGGTTTCTTTAAGAGAAGTATTTTACTGTTAACCATGCTATGTCCAATCATGCCTCGGAATACTGTAGTTTGGGGTTTGGCAGAGCGGATGCGGCTTGATTTCATATCCAACAGAGGCTGCTGGTGAATGTTCTGAAAGTAATTCAATGCTTGCTCAACTTCATAGCGCAGCTGTCGAGAGTATCTGTAAAATTCTGATGTCTTAACCTAAGAATACAAGTAAAAGAATTTAACACCAAAAAAAAAGAGAAGAACATCAATGGCAAAATATCAAAGCCCACTAAGATTAGCTTATGATTTTAAGCTACTTTCCTAAAACTGACTTCCTGTTAAGATCATATGCTTTCTTTTTATTTTTAACAAATCTCTCATATTTGTTTTTGTAATTTGTATTTGTAGTAATTAATGCACATTCCCAATCTTTTTCAAGTAAACAAGTTATTCTCTAGGCACAAGCTAAATTCCTCTAACAAAATGTTATTAGTCTATGTCAGGCCCTAGGCTACAAAGTGGTGTCTATAGAAGGACAAGCAGAGGTTTCACAGCAGAGGAAACCTTGGCCATGGTTTTCTTAACCATAAGGAACACTGTAAGAACAACCATGACTGAATAATCTAAGGAATTAAGTTGTTTGGTGTGAGTTTGTTTGTAGTGAGTTGGTAAAAATTTAAAGACACAAAAAAATTCTCAGTTGGTTTTAGACATAAAATTTTGGTCTAGTATCATCAACTCCTACAGTAATAGTTCAGTTGACAACAAAAGGTCAAACTTTTTCCTTTGTTTTTGGAGTTGGAACTACCTAATTATGATTGCTAAGATCTTATGACAATTTTAAGTATTATGCTAACTACTGTGGGGAGATTTTTTTTAAAAAGCAGAAAATGTGGTTCATTCACTCAAAGAACTTAGAATATATTTGGGGAAATAAAAAAAATACACATTTACCAGTTTTAAGCAAATGAGGCAATTGACAGTTAAGTATGAAGCTGTATAGCACATCTGTGAGTGCTATAGAACTTTCAAACTGGTCCAAAACATTCAGGGGATATTTTGTGAAAGAGGTAGGAAGTTGGAAACCAAGCAGAAAGAGCCTGTATCATAATGACAAGGATGAAGTAAGAGGGTTAGTATTTGGATGGTAGAATTAGACACTGTGGAGAAAAAATTGACAGAAGTTCGTGGCTGATTTGAAGTAGAGATAAGATGAAGAAACAGGACTCAAATGTGATTTGAGGATTTAGAAGTAGGTGATAGGGAGAGTGGTACTGATAAGGGAAACAAGGAAGCTGGTTTGGGAGAGGCATTCAACTTCACTGGTGATGAATGTGAATTGCTAGTAGGATGCTGAGGCGGAAATGTCTAGGAGCCTGTTGGAAATCTGGGATGACAGCTTGGGAGAGAGTCAAAACCAGGCATATGTATTTATGAACTTGCTTTCCCTCTTTGCATCTCTCCTTTCTCTTCCCTTCTATCTTTCTCATTCACTTCCCATCATAGTCCAAAAAAACATATCTGAAACAGAAAGCACTACAGATGTTTACTTGAGTATTTTGATAACTGTATTTCAATATAGTTGGCTTCCTTTGTAATCCTAAGCATTTTATTTTATGTACTTAAAATCACTATTCTGAGGGGGAAGGGTCCTTCCATGGGTCTTGCCAGACTAGTCCAGGGGTAAATGGCACAAAAAAGATCGAGAACTCCATGTCTTTGTAAAACAGAGAAAACTAACATTACTGCAGAAACAGGTGCTTTATGTGTGCATATCAAGTTAAATTATTCCTCCTCTGAGAGAGTGGTAACCATTCTCCTAGTGAGAAAACTGATGCTTAGAATGTTAAGTGACTTGCCCAAATTATTTACATGACTAAAACTAGTAGAGCTGGGAGCTGAACCTTCAACCAGGACAGTCTTATTCCAAGGCTCAATTTCTAGTATATTATAACACTGCTTCCATCACTCTTTAGAAAACTCTTTAAATGACACACTTATTAATAAAAAAAAAACCACTTAACATGTTTCAATGAATTAGTCTAATGGTCCCTCTAAGAGAAAAGATAGTAAATAATAATGGTAAACAATTTCAGTAAAGAGAAAAATGATTAAGATCTGAGGTCTTATCCTCTACTACTTTTACTTCACATATAAACAGTTAAAACAGACTATTTGTTACCATGGAGTGATCACAATATATTTTCTAAAAGGCAATAGTACTCTGGTATCCCAATTAAATAAAATTTTGTATATGTTTGCTTGTGTTAATAGTGATTATTTCTGGTATTCCAGATTTTTGCATTCTTTTTCATGAGTCACATTTACAGAATCTCGTCAAACAATGGGTCTCCTAAAACCATCATAAATGTCTGAAAGAGACATCTTTTCAAATCTTCATTTTCCATTTGTTTCTTCTATGAACTAATAGTGTGCCTCACCTATTTTTCTCATCTTTTTCTTATTGATTTCTAAGAGCTAAAAGGTAATATCCTGGAAATCAACAAGAAACATAAATCTCAAATTAAATATTTAAGTGCCTACTGTGCACAACCAGCAGACTGACAGTTACACAAGTTTTAAAGTAATAGAATCAGCATAGTAATTAAGAACCGCATCAAACAGCCCAGTACAGTGATTAAGAATTTGACTTAGGAAATTTCTGACTTTCCCGCTCACAAGCTGTGTGATTTTGGCCAAGTGACTCAACATTCTTAAGCCTATTTCCTCATCTGTATTATTGGGACAACAATATCACCTAAACCTCATAACCCTAAGGTAGGAGATGGGCAGGATAATGCTATGTGGAAAGTACTTAGTATGGTGCCTGTCATGTGGCTGTGTAGAAAACATTACAGCTGCTATTAGCTATTATTACTGACCAGGGGACATCTGTTTAAGTATCACTTAGTTTACATTAGTGCATCTGATGATGTGCTTTTGGTTTGTGTAAAAATTCAGTCTTCCAGAAACTGGACGAGAAATTAGAAAAACTGATACTTTGTACCTAATCTTCACCAGGAAAGCATGACTGGTGACATGCAAGTAGGAGGAAGCTTTAATGGAAGCAGCCGTATTGTCTGGAGATCAAGAAAGAAAAGGAAGGGGAATGCTGCCCATATTGCATAGTCAGATTTCAAGATTTTCAAAGGAAAATTAGGATCAATTCCAAGATCAGAAACTGTGTAAGGAAGCTTGAGAAAGCTTGGAGGCTCTCAAAAGTATAATGCTGACTGCATAACTGCAAAACACACTGATGAGGGGAAGAAAAGGGGAAAGCATCTAAAAAATCTGATGTGCTGCACAGAGAGCTTTCTGGAATTCAGATGTTAAAAAACCATTTACAACAGATGGTAAAAAAAAAAAAAAAACAGGCATATAAACCAAGTATTATGAACAATGAAATGGAGCTTTAAGAATATTGTGAACAAAGCTAAAGCCTAAAGATGAATTGTGACTTTACAAAGTGCCAGATTGTGAATAAATGGCATTTTAGAGGCTAAAGTAAAAAAAAAAAAAAGAGAGAGAGAGAAAAAAGTGAATTCCTCCCTGGGTGACATAGTTAATGTAATATTTACAAAGATAAAGAGAAACAGCCTCCTATCTTATTTCCATTCTCGGCTAAGAATATTATTTTCAATCTGAAGATCAAACATAATGACTAAGAAGAAACTTAAATCCAAGATGGCTGAGAAAAAAAGAAAAACCAGCTAGATATTCTCACTGAGTTCAAGTCATTTGATCTCGCAAGTCACGTCCTGGGATCCTAGGAGGCTTTGCAGATAAGGCTGCTTAATTGCTTTCTGTAATCTGTGTGGAATCATGAAAAATAGGAGAGGACTAGAAACCAGACAGATCTCCGAACTACAGACCAGTTAGCTAGAGGCTGATCCTGAACTGTGAAAAACTATTAGCACTTGCATCTAAGAAAGCACTACAAACCAGGAGGCAACACAGACTCACCAAGTAATGCCAAGACTGACCATTTCTAGTTTAATTTTTGATGCTGTAACAACACTGATAGAGAATGAGAGAACTTATGACTTTGGCAAAGTAATCAACAAAGCCTAATCATAAAGAAAACAGAAACACTAGGGACCCATGAAACACCTGAAGTTCCAACAATGACTGTGTTAATGCATTTAGGGTGGGAGGTGGGAAGTCCATAGCTTTTATCAAATGCTCCAGGGATCCACAAACTTCAAACGTAAAGCTTTTAACTCACTCTACCCTCACTACGAACCAAAAATGTGATATGAGTCTTCAGAACTAATAAAATTGTGGACCAAATTAAAAGAACAGACAACCCTACCCTATCTGCTCAGGTGAAACCACAACTAAGACAGTGCTCAATTCCACCGCTTTCCTTTATTTATTTATTTATTACCACTGTACTTTAGATGACAAAGTGGATCATGTCCAGAAGACAGCAAAGGGATCCAAATCATAGGAAGAGTGGTCAGACTAGGAATGTTTCAATTCAAGAGAAGATGCAGGAGAAAAATGGCACCTGTTTTCAAGACCAGTAAGTAGACGCTAAAAGAAAGATTTTAGGCCAAAATAAGGAAAAGCTTTGTAACCAGGACTGACAACTTAATGGATGTTCACTGCATTATTATTTGTAAGAGCACAAAAACTGGGCATAACTCACATATCAATATGAAACTGATTAAACAAACTCTGGTATATAACATATGCAATCGAAAAGAATGAGATTAATCCATATGCAGTAACACAGACATTTAAAATGTCAAATGACAAAACCTGCAGAGCTGTATACATAATCTCAAAAAATAAAAATGGACTCACAGTCAGTAATCTATGCAGGAGGAAAATGTACTTAATATGTGTACAACATATACTTACTAATGAGCTCGTGAGGGACTTTGCTTTTCACAGGGGCTCTAGTAAAAAGGGTACAGGTGCATGTTCCCAAAGTCAAGAGCAGTACCTCTGAGTCTAACCATACTGCCACTGAAGGAACTTCAGGTGTGACCACCTATCCAGTGTCTCATGAGGACTAGGCACCATGGCCTGTAATGGCATTCCACCTTCCAACCCCAGGTTCTTGCAGATCACATCGAACGGGACCAGCTTAATGGATTCCTACAGTCTATTTCTGAGTCTTTCTTTGTTTATACCCACTCTTCTGGCCCCTTTGTTCTTTCCCTATTCATTCTATTGTGCTCCTTTGATATCTGGGTTCCAATGGGTTTACAAGCACCACTTGAGCACTATGTTGAAGTCCCAGTCAAAGTTACACCTTTACCCGATTTGCTCTGCCTCTAAGTCCACCACACTGGAAGTTGTGCCTTTTGAGATAGCTGTTATACCGTAAGAGATCTTCTAACCGAACAAGTTTAGCTCACACTTCTCTCTGCCAAGGCTAGAAGTTCTAGATCTACCTTGCCCTTTTCTCTGGGCTACGTATCGCTGCAATTTTACTCTAAAACCACACAAAATCCATAAATATAACTAGCTTCTCCTTTCATGGCAGAAACAGGAAATTAATGCCTCACTGATAATCCTAGACAAAGTAATTACAGATACTCTGCTTTAGAACAGAAAGCGTAGGGCCGAAACCTTCTCCGTGAATGCAATCACTCAAAATGCATTAATGAAGGGGACTATTCAAAAAGAAATGTGTGGCTCACCTTTTCACAGAGAAAGCATTTCTCTCATCATTGGCTCCTCATGAAACAGTTTACCTATCTGTATGTATCAGTGGCTCTCAAAAGAAAGAATATGGGAAGGACGACACTTCTTTCATGTTCTGAACTACTTTCCTTATCCTTTCTAGGATTTAAAAAGCTGTATTATTTTGAAACTTGGAAAGAATATATTATCACTTTTCGTGCTTTGATACTTTAAAAATTGTGTTATGAAAAGCATTTTGAAGTGAAAGTATTTATTATCTCTTAAAAACAGTGATCTAAAAATTTTAAATTGGCCATTTCCTCCTCTAATAATCTTTTAGTTTACTGTAATTGTGTGCATGCACATTGAGAAAATGTGAGAAATTAATAATTTTAAATGTGGTTCCTAGAAATATATTTATTAAGTCAAAGAATTATTAGCTAGCCATTACCACTGGGTAAAAATTCCATGATTCTCCCCACACTGTCAAAATGTTGTATAATCCACTTATTAAATTTTTAACTTTTAAAGGTAATTTGTTTATATTATTCTTAATTTTGAAAGAATTAAAATTGAAACAGGCAATACAATTAAAACAGGCATTTCCATAGAGCTTACTATTTTTTAAATTAAAAATCTACAATTTAAAAATTATCTACTAAAAAGGGGTACACTCTAAAAAATTATTTTACATTTTCAGCCAACTAAGGTATTATCAGCTGTTTCACCTTCCGAAAGGATTTTTTAAATGCCCAATACACTTATACTAAATCAAAACAAAATGTCTTTTATTAGTTTATCCAGTTGTGAGGAGGTAGAAGGGGTGGGGACTGAGGGTTAGAATAACCTCTGAACTCAAGATCCCAGGTCTAAGACTTGACACTGCACAGGCCACTGTGTGACCATGGACAAGCCTCCAGTTTTAGGTATTTTCCCATTATAAAAAGGAGTACGCTGCATGAACAGACATCTCTCCGGCCCTTCCCACATTCAAAACTACTAACCTAATTTTTGGAATGATGAGTATAAGGTGTCATGTGGAAGGAAGATTGAGTCCTAGCTGTCAGTTTTATCATCCTTCCTACATGATCCAGTATTCTCAAATACCCAGAAATAAAGCAGTGACTGTCATGGAACTTTAGTGGGAAAACAAATTATGTCTTTGGGAACCACAGCTACATTTGATATTGATTTTTATATTCAGTAAAATGTGGAAATCTTTATATGTTATACTGCAAAAGCATCTATCCTGATATCAGAAGTCTACTTATAAAATCATGCTCAGAACTGAGGTTGATCCTGATTTATGTGAAACAAAATCATCACAAAAAAGCTAGCTGCAAAAGGCCTTTAATTAATCCCTTTGTCCTGAAAAACTGAATAATGACCAGGGATAAGGCTATTTTAAAAATATCAGTTCCTGCTAAGCACAAATCCTCTTAGTAATACTATAATTGCAGTCAAATGCCAAATGGTAAAGGCAAATTTTAAAAAAGGATTTACCCATCCTGTCTTCTCCAAGCAGAGTCTAAAATATTGACAGAGCTTCAGAAGGCAAGCGACCAGGGCAAACGGGAGCAAGGGAGAGGACTCCCTGAGGACAATATTCTAATAAGAGTTTCAGCACAATCTGGTGAGTCCTCTTATCTGCTCAACTTTTCTAGACAGTGAAAAATGTTTAACTCAAAAATAAACGTTTTTGACATGTAGAAAACAAATTATGGTTACCAAGAGGATAGATGGGCAATAAACTGGGACATTGGGATTGACATCTACACACTATAGCACAGGGAACTCTACTCAATACTCTATAATGACCTATATGGGAAAAGAATCTAAAAAGAGTGGATATATATATGTATAACTGATTCATTTTGCTATACAGCAGAAACTAATATAACACTGTAAATCAACTATACTCCAAAAAAAATTAATTATAAATAAATGTGCTTAAGGAACTCCCTGGTGGTCCAGTTGTGAGGACTTGGAGCTTTCGCCGCCAAGGGCCTAGCATCAATCCCTAGTCAGGGAACTAAGATCCCACAAGCCCCACTGTGCGGCCAAATAAATAAATAAATAAATGTGCTTAGAAAGTTTAATTTCCTTCCCATTTTGATGCAATAGTAATACAGCACCACTAGAAATTACGAGTACACAAGCCTAAAGGTAGAAAATTTTGAAAGACTTAAGAACATCTTATCATTTGCTTATATTAATATATAGAGAATACAACTAACTTCTAGAATTCGAAACTTTTTTACACACTTTTCTCCTATTTATGGAAATACACTCAACTACGTAAATATCTTATTTATAAATATGGAAGAGCAGAAGCAAAGTCCAAAGTTTAATCCTAAAACTAACCTCTGAATGAGCAAGGCTTACCTATGACACAGAACATTTTCTGGGTAAGTATTACATTTGAGAATTAAAACTTTAAAGCCTAAAATCTTAATAAGCCCCTGTGTTTCCTTTCCTGCTCCTAACTTTTTCTCCACTTTCTGACTTCTCTGATCCTTTTAGATTTCTGTTTATCATGGTTTTTTTCCCTTAATTTTCCCCATTCATTAAAAAAATTTTCTCCTTTTACAGGTAAACATGATATCCCCATTACATGTCTTCCCTTCCTTTTACTACAGTTAATTTCCAATTCTGTGCTTTTGTTTTCATCCCCCTTTTATTTAAAAGGAAAATCAGCACGTAAGGTTGAATTTTTTAACTCCAATTTTAGTAGGTTCCTGTCAGCTTAAGATAGTCTCTTTCACGGGATGAACACCAGTCAACACCTAGACTACCAGCACTCTCCAGGAACCTGAACCTGGAGTAAATGCAAATCAAAGGTGGAAAATAAGAACATTCCTATCTATACACAAAGTGCAGAAGACTTGAGAAAAATACCCTAGGTGAGTTTTAAAGAACTGTACATGTATTAATTACAATCATCCCAGTCCAAGGGGCTGGAAGGGAGAGGTCAGCAAAAAGGAAACATGTAGAAAAAGATTTTAAATTAACTGAGAAAGTATGCTTAACCCATTGACCTAGTTTCAAACAAAAACCTGCTAATCTTGTGCTTTTACTCCAAGGGGCAAGTGAGTTGATTGTTAAGTAATTTCAAGTTTATAGCTATATAAGTCCTGTTAATTTATGAAGGGGATTTTAAACTTTTTCAAAAACAACACAAGCTTATTAGAAATTCTAATCAAAGTTCACATTTGAAATCCAGGTTATTATCTTTTTAAAATATGTTTACTGTCAAATACAGCACTGCTTGTTTCTTAAAACTGTGAGGGTTAGAGGGAAATTTATTTTTCCTCTAGATTTGTCTGATTGTAGCTTAACTCACTAGAAGTAATAACTTTTTTTGAATTTTGGGGCAAACTGTGGTAACACTAGAGTTATTGGTTTGGTTTCTGGACAGAAATTTTGGATTGGTCAAGTGAGAGATTAGTCAAAACATTTTACAGTGCCTAAATGAAAGAATTCTGAAGGGTGCATACCACCTACACTTTTTACAGATGTGTCCTTGCTAAAAGCAAATGGAATAAAGTAGAATTAATCTATATCATCTATCAAATGTGTTGTGCCTCAATTAACCAGAATATCACACCACCCAAGCATGACACATTAATAAGTTTCCTTATGTGTCACAGTCCATTGCTAATGCTATATAAACCAACTACGCTGATAGAGAAATATTTGGAAGATTATCAGTGCTTTGTGAAGACCAGTTCTGCGAGCTACCATGTTCTTAGGAAGGTACTAAAAGGGTCTTAGTAAGGTAAACTTGTAATACTTAAATTTTATCAGTTTCAAGATGAGTCCAGGATACCTTATCCACATTTTATAGTGTAGCTTTTAAAGTCACACATTCTGCTCCTTAACTAAAAGACATTTAAAAAAAAAGTGTTAGCCTTTCTAAGCATAAAATTTCACTCTGATCCTAGGATTAATATTCACTAGTAATGAATTTATCTTTTAATGGACTATCAAAATTATCTTAAGGCTCTAAATATCCTTATAACAACAAATTTTATCAAATGTAGATATGATTTGTTAAACCCAAATATATTCTCAGCAAAGGAGAATTAACATCTTTTCTCATTAAAACATTAGTTTTGCTCTTCAAAAGTTTATATAAACTCAATTTGGGGGGATATGGTGAATTACATTTAACAGATCAGAGGGAAAAAGCACATTAGAGTATCTGAATATCATAAACTACTTTATAAAACATTTGAAATAAAGCAGAATTCATCTATATAACCTGATTCCTTCAAAAATATTTTCTTCTGAAAAATTTTAAGATTATGATTATTATTAATACAATTTCTAAGGACATCATTGGTATGCTAAATCTTACTTTATGCATATTTATGATATGGAAGATAAATCAACATATGGGTATTTTAATGACTAATCTAACAAATTTGCTAAAAAGATCTTTTCTGTACAAAAAAGTATATGTGTCTTTTGCCAAATATACATTCATTTCATAAAATGTTTTTGATAAACTAATAATTGTTTTTTAAAAACTAAAAGACCAAAGAGAACAAAGTTTAAAACTATTTAAATCTGCACATCACTGAAATTCAGAATGACAAATGTCAGGCCTAATCTCTCAACAGATGCAAAGACCGTTAGAGTTAGCAAAAATATATGCTACAGATATTTGCATTATGTAAAAACTGAAATTGATGTCTAGTATTAAAACTGGGAACCCACTATAGATAAAATAAATCATAAAAACTCCTAAACAACTATATCAAAAGGACAAGATCCTTAAATTTATCTTCAGCTTTCCATGATTATACAGTAAAAACTCCAGAATTGTGCTTTCATATCTTATTCCCATATCTTATACTTTTTTTCAGTGCCATTAAAATTGTTAGGCTATGTTTCCTTCATGCAAACATGATAGGATTTTGACAACTCTGTACCAACTTCTATGCCACCCAAGCAGGGCCACAGAGTTAACTGCGTGCTTCCTGCACCACAGAATCCTCTCCTCTCCCAACTCTGGCAGCTCCAACTGAGAAGCAAGCAGACCTGGGTCCAGTCTGGAAAGAGCGCCTACTCTTGGATAAGACTCCCAGGCCATTCTGAGCCTGTTTTCCTAGCTACAAAACAGAGAGAACCTATTGACTTTGCCTATGTGTAGAGCACTCAGTGCGTGGCCTGGCATGTATGTGTTAGGTGTTCAGATGAGGAGAATCACTGCCTAGATGGAACTTGGTGTGGAAATCTGGGAGTCTTGGTCTCTTGGGTGAAGATCCTATCCCAGAGTATTCAGTACAGAAGTTTAAGACAGTTTGTTTTCAGCTGGGGAGAAATTCTAGTAGAGGACTAGGGGAAAAGAATAAATCTAAAGACTTCGGCAGATTCAGAGGGCATGATCCAGGTACCTGGAATCAGTGGGGGCTCTTCCTTGGGGAGAGGCAGAATGACCCCTTACAAAGCCACTGCTCAGATCTGATCAAGCCACTGCTAAGATCTGATCGTTACTACCAAAAGAAGAATTAAAATCTCTCAAGATTCCTTCACCAAGTTCTGTTCAATCACTTTTGAATTGTCCTGAGGCCAGGGAAAGGATTCAGACAAAGAGATGCTATTCTCAAGCTATCTGCATCAGCCACTCCACAGAATAATTAGCTAAGGTAAGTTATCTGTTAATTGAACACTAAACCTAACAGAACATTTCTAAAGGCTAAAACTCCAGGAGAGGGGTTAAATATGTGAGAAAGACTGTTTAATGTATGCACCTTTAGAGTTTCTAAAGCACAACTTAACTCCTTGAACTTCTAGAGCAGCTCAGTGCAACAGAAAGATAATCTGAGTCACAAATGTGAGTCAGAGATATAATTTTATACTTTCTATCAGCCATATTTTAAGTAAAAAGGTAAAATTGACCTTAATAATATATTCTGTTTAACCCAATATATCCAAAATATAAAAGTTAGTAATTAGGTAATTTATATCCTTTTTGTCATCTTTTAATCTTTGAAATCTCAAATCGTATGTGTCACATTTCAAGTATTCAAAAAGCCACAAGCAGTGACTGTACTGAACAAAGCAGTTCTAGAGTTATAAATATACAACTTTTTTTAAGAAAGAATAATCTTTTAATTTTGACACTTTAGCTAGTTTTAGTTTCTATAAATTGAATGGAAGAGTTCCAAATTTTTTAAAGGGAGGGGAACTTTATGAATGTAAAAGAAACCTAACATAGAATAGTGTGAATCAAGTCCTTGAAGATTTGGGGCTACTTAGCCTCCTAATACAAAAAAGAATGGTAAACTCTAAGTTTGATCAGAGCTGCCAAGTGGTTTTCCAAGACTTTCTCTGGCATTACAACAATATTTTCCTGTAACTGTTCCTGAAAATACAGGATGTTAGATGTGTTAATAGGAAATATAAGGAAGAGAGCAACTAAGTTAACACCAACATAAGGAAATCTGATAAATTCAGAATGTGGGGACACACTAAGATAATTGCTAATCTGATTTTTCTCAAAAAAAAAAAAAAAAAAGTGGGCATCTGTTTTAGATTAAGAAAGATTAAAAATCACCAGCCCAGGTTGGATGCATGAGACAATTGCTCGTGCCTGGTGCACTAGGAAGACCCAGAGGGATCGGGTAGAGAGGGAGGTGGGAGGGGGGATCGGGATGGGGAATACATGTAACTCCATGGCTGATTCATGTCAATGTATGACAAAAACCACTACAATATTGTAAAGTAATTAGCCTCCAACTAATAAAAATAAATGAAAAAAAAAAAAGAAAATCATCAATGCTCAAAAAAAAAAAAAGATTAAAAAGACATGATAACTAAAAGCAATGCATAAACCATGACTAGATTCTAGGGCATTTGGGGACAACTTTGAATATTAACTAGCTGTTAGTTCATACTAGGGTCTTATTGTTAATAGTAGGAAAACATCCTTATTCTTAGAAGAGTTAATGAGCATTAAGAGACAAGATGTTGTATTTTCTACTTATTCTCCAAGGTTCAGCAAAGGAAAATCTATATAGAGAAAATATGGTAAAATGTTAACAGTTCTTGAATCTAGGTGATAGTTACATAGCTATTCATTATACTATTCTTTCAACTTTTTGTATGTTTGAGTATCCTCATCATAAACAAGAAGGGACCATTCCAGATTAAAAGAGAGACATCGTAATTAATGTGCTATATGAACCTTGATTAAATCTTCAAAAAACAGCTTAAAAAAGACATCTTGGAGAGAGAATATCAGAAAATAAACTGGGATATTACATGATATTAAGACTGTTAATTTCAATAATGGTATTATGGTTGTGTAGAATTACCTCACTCTTGCAACTCAGCACTAAAAAATCATTTACTGCTATCAATTATCTATCATAATGTCTTACAAGAGGGAAAATTTTATTTTATTTTCTATTTCACGAGCATCTACATCTAAACTGAAGTTGGAGAGGGCGAGGTTGTTTGCTTTAGTAGTGGGAAAGCATCTGCATCTAACACATAAAGACAAAACAGGATTCCCCAGGAAAAGAAGGCAATAAGAACAATAAGGAAAAAAAATCAAAACAGCAGAGAAAAATGATCTGCACTGCTGACATGGGGCTGATTATCACTGAACAAAAAGTAATTAAGAAGTGTATTCTTTCATCTCAATTATGTCTGCCGTATCAGTACATTCTGAGAATAAAGATAAAATCCCACAAAACTGAGTTATCTATTGAAAGTGTAAGTTAATGATATTTCACACCATTTCAGAGAGGAAACAAAAACACATCCCAGGCTGCTGAGTGTTATTTGATGGCACAAATTTGCTTATTTTTCAAATTGTGTAAACAACCCTTCTCTGCAAATATTGTATTTTTATCACCAGGTCTGGTAACTAAAACTGAGGAACTACCTAACATGAAGGGTGTCAACCAAAGATTTAAGTATGCTTTCTAGAAAGAAAAGATGCAAGAGGTAAACAGAGCCCCAGAGGTAACCATGTGATTAGAAACCAATTAAGTTAAGCAATTACCAAAAATGCTTTCTTCTCCTTTGGGCAAGAAAGGATCACAACTAAGACTGGTAAAAAATGAAAAATGCTTACATGCAAAAAGGCCAAGACTGTTTTGAAGAAAGACAATTTTAAGATAGCAGAACTATTACATGGGAAAAGGTACACATGAATGTTTGATCAATGTAGATAGAAGACTTATAGTCTTATTTGCTTTGAAATGCCAAAAATGGTTTTGGACAAATATATGTTTTCATGGTTAAATGTAGTTAGTATTCACAGTGTGGGGCGGGGGGTGGGGTGGGGAATGGACAAAGAGGGGGATGCAGAACTAGGTAAGAGAAGGGAAGAAAATCACCACCAGGGCCTACTGCTTTTCAAGATCTATTTTATGTTCTTCCTTACTATATTTTAGAGGAATAAGAGGTTGTTTTAATGTTTAACACTCAGAACTATAAAACTTCTCTCGACTCTAATTTCAGCATGTATCACTTAAATTAATTTTTAAAAAGAGAGCTAGACTGACCCAGTTCAGATTTAATTACTCTGTGAAAAGAATGAGAAGCTAAAGCAAACTTACAATCTTTTAGATTAAATAATTATACTTCAACTTTAAAAGTACTTTCTAAGTGAAACTACTCTACCACCTACCTGGTCCATCTTTTACCCACAAAATGTGTTTTTAAAAAACCTAAATACACAAGCTACAACAAATTAGAGTTCTTATGCGTAACTAGTCTTAAAAACGATTCATTCCCTTTTTGGCTCAAACCAAGCCTGGGAATCTTATCTCTAAAGACATACTGCCTTATTAACTAAATGATGAGTCTTGTCTATTTCTTTCAAATGCACCAACCTTTTCAAAAACACTGGATGGGGTCATCAGACAAAATCTAATGTTCTGAATGATGGTATCAGTATGTCTCCAGCGTCTTCTATCATGCCGCAGCCAAGACTGCACAGCCTCGTACAGCTCTATCTCTGGGAATCTGCTCAGATGATCATTATCCAAGTAAGACATGAGCTTCTCAAAGCTCAGGTAAGACAGGAAGTCAGGCCTGGACATGAGTGGCACAAAGTTGTCTAGCAGAAAGGTATCCAACTTCTCCCTGACTCCTTCGATGTTTACACCGAAATCATCTAGGAGTCTCATAATTTCTGCACAATTTTCTAAGCAGATTTTCGCTAACAGGAAAGAGCAGCAGAACTTCACCACCTCTATAAGTTGAACATACATGGCAGCCTGAAGAATCTCGTGAACTGTACTCATACTCAGTTCTATAGTTCCATAGTACATAAACTGAAGGACGTGGCTGAAGCCTGTAGCAGTTAGACCTTTTAAGTGAATTTTGTTCTGATCTCGCTCCCTCATGTCTGCAGTAAACATAATTCTGAAGTAATCACTCTGGGTGGCCAAGAGTGCTTTATGGGCCTGGAACTGATGGTCTTCAATAACCAGAGTGACATCAAGAAGCAATCCCTCCTCATACAGTGCTCTGAAGCCAGCAGAGACACTGGTGTCATGGATGGAGGAACAGAATCCTTCCATGTCCCCTGCCATGGATCACCTGGGAAAAAAGTAATCAAAGAAAACTGTGTTAATCATTTCCATGCATTCTAAAGACATTATTAACTTAGAACTTAAACAATTTTTAAAACTATCTCACAAAAAAAATAAAAGATAAAATAAAATTATCTCAATTCGACTGCATTAAGTCTCACATATACAAACCCTTTGGGAGAAGACAACTTAAAGATTTGCAGGTTAATATTTTTGGCTTCCCCACCTGGTGAAAAAAATCTATTAAATATCTATTCAACAACAGTAAATTATTAACTTACAAATATATGCCTATCACAGTGACTTTACACTGTTTACCAAATATATTTAAACATGTCCCCAAATCATCAACCAAAAAGGATTTCTCAGCCAAATGCTAAATCATGAGAAAGAGAAACAAAAAAGAAATTAAACCAAAAAGTATACTGTTGACCTTGAAAACTCCTGACCTTGAAACTTACCCAAAGGAAATAATCAGATACATATGCCAACTTGTACACACAAAGGTTTTTCTTTCTAGCCTCATTTATGATTTAAAAAACTGGAAAGTATTCAAAAGCCCAACAACAGAAACAAGTATGGTGTAGTCCTATAATGGATTACTGTAATAACTAAAAATGATGGCAGCAATATACCTAATTCTGACAAATAACATTTACTATGTATTGTTATGTGAAAAAAAGGCAGGTAACTACAGTATGTTCAGTGTATTTTCAAATATTAAATACACACACACACACACATATATATATGCTTAGATGAGAAAAAGTCTGGAGGAATATATACCAAAATTATGGCCCTGGGGTAGTGGGATTTCAGGAAATTTTGAGTATACTTACTTACCTCATTAACCTTATTTTAAAAAACAGTGAGCTTATATTGCTTATATATTTCAAACATAAATATACAATTTTAAAGGAAATTAAACTGCATTTTTGCATATCAGAGAAACAAAGCCAAAATAGTGGAATTATAATTAGATCTCTTAAGCAGAATAATTCAGTCTATCAGACGTTTTATGAAGCTAAGTAATTTTCTTCTTTTCACACAACCCCCCCAGGCCAACTATCTGTCCTCTCAACTCTCATCCTCACATACCTCTGAGCTTCCTCCCCAGTGACACATCCTCATCCACGAATTCCCTCCCAACCCTTTCCACTGTGCCCTGTGGAACCTGGCTTCAACGTAAACAAACTCCCCTACAGCGTCATGCTGGCCACAGAAAGTTTTCTCTGCAGTCTGATTTCAAAACAAAACACCCTTGTCTATGTTCTTAGAACAAAATGCTCTTCTATAGCTTACAACCTACCTCCTGAGCCTTCTCTTGGCTTTCTACTGTCCTTTTTCTAAAATATGGCTTTTCTCTTAGTTAAAATCCACCTTCTATTGCTCCCTGTTATTTATCACATACACATATCCTCTCTCTTCCCTCCACATTCGCTGATGACTGTGGTACTTGGCTAAGAGTCATTTTCCTCACCTCTTCAATGTTCACCTAAGATCGCTCACCCAAAAACCGAGAGGTGAAGTTCCCTGATCACCTAAACTCTTGTCACCTCCCTTCTTACTCCATTTTAAAATCTTATGCTCAAATCTGCTGGGCCTCACCACAGTCAGGAACTGATCCACACCTGAAATCTTAACTGTCAACTTCCCACTCTCTGGCTTAATATTCTCCTCCCCTTTCATTTGGTCTGTCACCTCCAAACTTTACCTGTCCTTCTCCAGCTTAGATCTTCCGGTATCAGACCCCGACTCCCAACCTCTTTCCTTACCCTGGCTGGGTGTTTGGGTGGCCACGAGCCCTCCAGCGAAGCAGCTGGAACCACAGTCACTGCTGGCACCTGCTCCACTCTCTTCTTCAGGTAGACCATCGCTGCCAGCCTCACCACTCTTATCACAGATGCCTTCCCCTTTGTTAACTAAAAGAGCACCTCCATGTGCCAGACACTATTAGATATAAAGGTGTGTGCCATTCAGGAATCCCCTCTGCACCCTGGGTTTGGCAGAGCCCTCAGCTGCCGAGAGTAAAAACGGCACTTCCACAGACGTACTAACAGGCACTGTCTCTCCACTCTTTGAGCAAGCTATCACTCGATTTGACTACTTTGTTTGACACTCTATTTTTTCCCAATTATTTTTATTAGTTGGAGGCTAATCACTTTACACTCCCTGACATATTAACCAATTTATTCAGTAGTTATCCCAGTCTGGGGTTATCTCCAAGAAAATAAAAACCCTTTGTTAATAAATAAGAAAAAAGTCTAAAAGGATAATAAACTAAAACGCTAAAAAAAAAGTTATCTTGGGACAGGAGACTATCCGGCAAGTCTTTTTTTTTTTTCTTTTGGCTGATCTGTGTTTGCTAATCTATCTTCAATAAAAGTATATTACTGCTTTCAAAAAGCTCATTTTAAAAAATCTACAAAATCCTGAGTCAAATCCAGTGGTTACATCGTAGTCCCTTGTTTCTCAGGATCCTTCTGCAGCATGACTTACTTACTCCCTTGGTTCATCACTCTCTCAGCTTCAGGCCACTATTTTCCTAGTTCTCTTCCTATTTTGGGGTGCTTATTTCTGAATCTCCTTCCTGGATTTACTTTTCTTGAGCTATCCCTTAAACATGGGTGTTCCCCAGGATTCTATTCTTGCACCTTTTATCTTTTCATCTGAACACTGTATTTCCCTCAACGATCTCATCTAAACCTATGGTTTCTACTAACATTTACCTTTACCAATGCCTTGACCATCACTGTCCCAATGCTATCCTTACACTAGTACTACATAGCACATCTCCTGTTAGATATCTTTAGGTGCATCTCAAAATCATGTCTAGACAGAATCCTAATTCTCTCCTCTCCCAAATCAGTTCTTTCTTTTGTATTCCCTCCTTATCAAGAGGATTCTAGGTGCCTCTTTCTCCCCTTTTGTCCCTAACTTACCTTTTTTGGACAGTTAGTTATAAGTTTTATTAGTTTCAAAAAATGAAGTAGTATTCAATACTGAAAATGAATAAAATAAAGCTTTTTTTCATTTATTTTTATTAGTTGGAGGCTAATTACTTTACAATATTGAATTATACTACATGCTCACTTATGTTAACTTACTTAAGACAGTAAAGTATGCACAAGATACTTTACATCAAAATTTATTTTTATTAGTAATTCATTAATCCAAAAGCTATATACTTTCATTTTGGAAAGGGAGAAAACAAGAGAGCTGTCTATAATTTGGAAAATCGATATAAAATATTTTATACACTGTAATCAATGCTTGGCAGAACTACTTTACTAACACATTCAAGATTAAAGCAAGTTATCAGATTTTATTTCTTGAATTACTTTTAAAGGCAACTTTAAAGAACTTAGAATTTTCCAAGTGATATAAAGCACATATACACAAATGCATTCTGTGAACAAAAGGAACATCACCCACCGTGGTATCTGAATAATCAAACATTCCGGTTAGTAGAGTGCTATCAACATCACACTAATTAGCAGTTTTCAAAATAATTTGAATAAAAAATATAACAAATTAAACTGGATGAAAATTTCAGTATTTCACTATCTTTCTCAGGATCACTAAGGACACCAACTATCACTCTGACTCATCAAGATTTATTGGTCACATTTAATGTAGATTTAATAATGGAAGGCTGAACACCAGCATTCACATACTTGAGATGAAACTGCTTTGTGTCATTATCTGTTATTTTGACAGTGCCTAAAATACTATGTATTTCACTTCTTGTCAAAGTAACCCTCTCTATTCAACAGTTAAAAACAGCTAATATTCACCTTTGTGACAAAGATTCCATCTAAAGGAGACACTATGCTTTCTCAAAAAAAAAAAGTAATTTAGCTTCCAGATACTTAATATGGTGCAAACATCATAGCACAAAGGAGGTGGGAGGGAACTGGTAAGCTGTGAGGCAAAAGATCCTTTAGGTCTTTAGATGTAAGGACAGCACCTGCTGTCCTCTAGGCACCCAGCCCACAAAGGGGGATCCCGAGCAGACAGGCTCTCATGGACACACTAACCATGGCTAGTATGTCACTACATATGGTCAAATGGGGCTGGGAAATATGAATTAAGATGAATGCTCCTGTGTTGAGAATCTAGAAAGAGGAGAGAAAGAAAAAGAAACAGAAGTGCACTGTGTATGACTGGAACTAGAACATGTCAAAGAGCAGCTTCTGCTCAGTTGTGGGCACCAACTTTTGTCTGTCATGTGGGCTGAGTATCAGAGAATGGCAGTCAACTGAGAAAAAAGAGGAAAGCCAAGACAGAAGAAAGGGAGCGCTCCTGAACGACTTCATTTTCCCAGTTCCTAGGCCCCGCTCCATTCCTGCCAGGGGGTGCTGAGAGAAATCCTTACATGCTCAGCATAAATCCCCCCACTCGCCTTTACTACCTCAGGTGGGTTTTTCCTACGTATAACCAAGGTTCCCACTAAGACAGTTTTAGAATAGAAATAGCTATACTTTGAATAAGTTACTCAAACTTTCTTGGCCTTATCTCCACATCTACAAAAGCATTAAACATGATGATTTCTAAAGATTTTTAGTCATAAAACTTTCATTTACTTTTGTATGATTTTACAGATGTGTAAAGCACTTATAAAGATATGCAAAGTAAATAAACTATAGCTATGTTTTAGGTCTTGGCAATGCATTTCTGAAGTTTATCTGATCTAAAGTTCTTCTACTAGTTTGTACTAGTTTGGAAATTTGCAGTCACTCTTTCTACATGAAAAAGCTTTGTGCATCTATCAGTGCAACAGCTTTAGGGAAGGAGCAGTATCTTACACTTTTATGGGAAGCATGTATATCAATACTCAGTGATTAACTGCCCAACATGATACAGTCTCTAAACAGTAGCGAGTACAGGCCTGGAGTCAGATGCCTGTGTTTGACTCCTGGTTGTACCTCTTATTAGCTCTGAGACCTTGGGGCAAGCTACTTAGCCTCTCTGGGTTTTAATGTCCTCATCTGTAAAAAGGGGATACTAATATTAATAGAGCCTATCTCAAAGGCTGCTGTGAGAAATAAACGAGTTAATACATGACAATGTAGAACAGCATATGATCCTTAAGTATACCATAGCCTCAGGGCCTATTATTACGCCCCTTCTCTTACTGTTACTGGAACGAATAAAATAACCCTGACCCTTTAACAGTCCAGTTAATGCGGTGAAACCCTTCTCCTTAGCAACAACACTTCAAACCCAGCTTATTTTCTTAGTAGTCTCTCAGGACTCAAGCCAACCCTGACTTGATAGATGAAGATACTCATATCCACAGGTGATATTTTTCTTCAAGGTCATACAACTAGTTTGAAACAGAGTTAAGGCTCGAACCTGATTTGCAAAACATACAAAGTAGCGTGGCTAGAAAAGAGCAAAATCTTTGAAATCAGAGTACTTACTAGTACTTACCATCAGTGTGTCTGGGAGAAATCTAACTTCCTGACCTCAGTTTCCATCCATATATTAGGAACAATCATCATCTATTATTACTGAGTTGGGGTGATGATCAAATAAATTAAGGTAAGTTAAATGTCCAGCCCAGAGGGAAGCACCCCACCAGAGGTCAATCAATGCTGCCTTCCCTGTCTAACTCTTACCTAATGTCCTTATCACCCACACAACCACAGGAACTTAACACCCTTCAAACTCCCCTCTATAGACCCCATACTACCCAAAGGTTTACCACAGTGCAAGTTTATAAGAGATCAGGAAATGTATTAGTAGTCAAAACACTGGACCTTGTTTGCAATGGCATTGTTTTCCATTTTTTCTCTTCACACGAGCACAATTTTCTAGCTTTTCTGCCCCAACAAGAGTAACTACTCTTTGTATCTGTGCTGTTCAATATGAAAGCCACTACCTATGGGGTTTTTGAACATTGGAAATATGGTTAGATCAAATTGAGATGTGCTTTAAGTGTAAAATGAACACCAGATTTTGAAGACTTAGTATGGAAAAAAAGGGAAACTATCTCATTATAGAAATTTTTAATAGTGATTACATGTTGGAATAATATTTTGGATATACTGAGTTAAATAAAACATTACAATTAATCTCACCTGTTTTCTACTTTTTAAAACTGTGGCTATAAGAAAATTTTAAATTACATATGTGGCTTGCATTACATTCTATCAGACAGCACGGATCATTAACATAAATGTTTAAGGCATCAAACAACCAAACTTACAAATGAACATGTGAAACAAAACCACCTTGTTCACAATCCATACCCTGGAAGCTACAAAGAAAAGAAAAAAAAGGCTTAAATTAAAATAAAACAAAAATAACACACACAAAAAACATATAAACAAATAACAAGAAAAAGTGTAAGAAGAATACAAAAAGGAAAACACACAAAATTTATATAATTATAGCAATGTAAGGAATAAATTAATAATTGTAAGAATCACTGTAAAAGTAAACAAAATCAAATACTTCTACAAAATCAGTGAGGTTTGGAGAAAAAAATCTGTTAAGGGGCTTTGAGAAAAGTTATTTACTAACAAACAAAATGCTCAATGTACAAAAATCACATATCCTCACTCTTGAAAACAGCTAAGTCAGATTAAGAGAAAGCATGGGTTTATAAACCTGCATACCCTTGGCTGCCTTCTACACTTCTGTATTCTACATTTGGCCTTCAGAATTTCAAACAGTACGTTTTTTTCAAAAGGGGAACCAACTAAAACTAAATGACAAGGCGTACTTATACTATCAGGAAAGAAACACTGGAGTTTGTCCTATTCCATAAACTTGGCACTGACTAAAGAAAAAAGAAAGCCTCACATTCTCTATGCATGAGAATGAGTGGTATAGTATTTCTCAAAGTGTGGTCCAAGGGCTTCAGTCCCCGAACAGGACTTTGTGAGATCAAAACAATTTTCATAATAATTTTAAAAGTGACTTTTCTTGTTTACTTTCATTCTCTCAGTGTTTTCCAGAGACTACATGTGATAAGAATGTAGAAGCCGATAAGAAGCCATTTTCTTTTATTAAGCCAGACATTAAAGAGACTTGCAAAAATGTAAAACTATGCCATTCTTCTAAGTTTTTTGTTGTTTGGGAAAGTAGTTATTTTTCATTTAAAAAAAAATGCTATTTAGGAACTTCCCTGGTGGTCTAGTGGTTAACACTCTGAGCTCCCAATGCGGGGGGCGGGGGGCGGGCCTCAGGAACTAAGATCCCACAAGCCCTGGTGAAGCCAGAAAAAAAAAATTTAGAATTAACAAGTAACGGGATTTTAAATTCATTTTAAGTATTTTTTTAAACTTCCCAGTTTTAATTTCTAAAATGCTCAGTATAAATAGATACAACTCACATAAACAAAAGCTCTTTGAGATTCCAATAAATTTTAAGAATATAATGACGTTCTAAGACCAAAAAATTAAGTACCACTGACTGTACAAGAGATAAATGACCACATACACACACAAAGCAACCTCTTCCTACCTCTGCTCTGAAAGACCATTACTGCTATTTATACCACAGAAATTTCTAACAGTTCAAACTCTCTAGTGACGAGTAAAGCAAGTCTGGTGGGGGTAAAACTAGACAGGAAATAAAAGGCAAAGAAATTAAATGCTTCCTTTTCAGCTAGAAGGCTGTCATTCTGATTGGAAGGCAAAATTCTAGGCAAGTAGAGATGTTTCAAAATTAACTAACCTTCATGTTTATGCCATAAGCAATAATTTAATGCTTTCACACTATCCCCACAGCTGCTTGAAAATTCATACAAATCCCTAATTTATTCAATACCAAAGCTAGATTCTCAGAGGTTGATATACATATCTTCAGTGAAAATTTGAAATTATTTCATATTACCTTCATCCTCAAACTGTTAGCCTACCAGTGTTAAACCCTATGTAGAAAATGCCATACTTGCATACTAAAAAGAAAATGCAAAGCTTACTACAGATAAAAATAGAATTAATTTCTGAGTCATAAAATTCCTCACAATTTCTTTAATCTATAAAGTAAAAATCTTTTATTCAACAACCTCAAAGTGACCAACTTAATCTAAAAAGAAAGAAAAATTCAAAAACAGACCAACTTTATCAGCTCTATTTGCAGCCCTTTTACCCTGAGATATACTGCTCAAATTGAGAAACAATTAAGTCTAATATTAGAGAAAAGGCTGTGTAAGTTAACACATTTGTTTAGTGCTGGAAATTCTTTCTTGTCCATCAAAATGATTTTGTAACTCAGTACCAAACGGCCAGTGACCATTTAACTAAGCTTTTAGGGAGGCTCTGGGTCCTCCAGCCTCCAAGCTGGCATCTTTTATCTAAATTACTTCATTTTTCAGGTATGTTTAGCATCTAGTTATCCTATAATAAAAAGAACCCTTATGAGAAAAAAAAACCACTCCTGTTTCAATGCTATTTTTTCATCAGAAGATTTTAATTTAATGCTCCTCTGCTTATTCCTCACAAGTAAAAGAAGTCCAAGAGTGATGTCATGGAAAACAGCTTCCCTAGCCTTTAGAGATTGGATCCAGTGAGAATTCTAGGAAAAGCCTCTACTGGGGAATAAAACCCCAAATCTTCTAAGTTACTTTCTAACATGAAATCATCAATATTATAATGTTAACATCCTAGTTTTACACAAGAAGTAAACAACTAAACTGAACCTTCTAGAAGGTCTTGATGTTATGATACGGATTTCCTGTAAATCTTTTAAAGTGATGCAGAATCATTAACTAAATTCAATGATCTTATCAGAGACAAAGAATAAATCTTCTATTCGTTTCTATCTGCTTCAATGATTCAGCCAGATGAATTTTAAAGGGCTTATATTAAAAACAGAAAGTCTGCGGAAATATCTTGCCTTTTCTAGTTTCTTTATTCCAAAGTTAAAATTTTTAATTCTGAAAAGGCCTCCCACTTTCAGACCAGCAGCAGTATGTATGTATGTGTGTGTATATGTGTATACACACACACACATGGCCAAGATGAACTATCAGAGTTTCTCCAGTGACTCCTGGAACAGCAGTAATAAATAATAATTATCTCCTAATTCCTGCCCCAGACACACCAGCCTCTTTGCTGCTGCTTGAAAACCAGTCACACACCCACCTTAAAGCCCCTAAAATTGGCGTTCCCTCTGACTGGATCACTAATCCCAACATATATGGCTCCCTTTAAGTCTTTACTCCAGTGTTTTATCTTGGTGAGGCATCTCCCTGCAACCCCTCTTTAAAAGAGAAAACCACCCACCCACCCTATGCAACAGAAAATCTTCCCTTTCCTTTTCTGTTTTTCTACACAGTATACTAAATGAGATACAGGCTATATTTCTTATTCAGTTTATTTTTCTGTTATTTCTTTTCTTTGTTTTGTATTCACTGTTGTATTCCCAGAACCTTTCTAGGAACGCTGCTTGGCACATAAGAAGTGCTTAATAAATACTTGTAGAATGAATAGATAAGTTTAACTCTCACAACCCTCCATGTTCTGTAACCATCCCTGATTTAGAGATGAGAAAAATCAAAACTCATGGGGGTTAAGTAACTTGCCCGAGGCTATGATACCTAATAAGATGGGGCCAGTCTGACTTCAAAGCCTTGGAGTTTAACCACTATCCTGCAATCTTTCACCAATAACTGCCTTTCATGTCGCTTCAGTAAAAAACAACAACAACAAAAAACACTACATCAGGACTTCCCTGGAGGCCCAGTGGTTAAGACTCCGCGCTTCCAATGCAGGGGGTGCAGGTTCGATCCCTGGTCTGAGAACTAAGATCCCACATGCAGTGTGGCATGACCAAAATTTTTTAAAAATTAGGGGGGGCGGGAAGTCCACACGGGCTGAAACTGAAAGTCGATCACTTGCATCCGACTCTCTGCGACCCCATGGACTGAATTCTCCAGGCCAGAATACTGGAGTGGGTAGCCTTTCCCTTCTCCAGGGGATTTTCCAAACCCAGGAATTGTACCCAAGTCTTCCGCATTGCAGAAGGATTCTTTACCAGCTGAGCCACAATGGAAGCCCAAGAACACTGGAACGGGGTAGCCTATCCCTTCTCCAGCGGATCTTCCTGACCCAGGAATCGAACTGGGGTCTCCTGCATTGCAGGCGAATTCTTTATCAACTGAGCTATCAGGGAAGCCCACACGGACTACAGCATTCCAATTCAAAGGGAACATATTCTAATAAATTAATCCAACCCCTCCTAAGCTACAGATTCATTCTCCTCACAGTTTACGTTTTTCACTCTCAAAACATTTAAAATAGGAAAAGGCAAATTTGACAACTGACTTGCTACATAATTTGGGGAGCCCAAGGCAAAATGAAAATGCAGGACCCCTTGTACAAAAGCTGGAAAAAAGTGTCATTAAAGGTACTAAAGTAGTTTTTAAAAAAGTACTAAAGTATAAAGCTTTCTCCTTTCTTCTGAGGTCTCTCTCAACATATCATGGTGTTCTTTTAATTTGCTGTTTAATGCATTCTAAGCAAAGATAAATCAGAAATTTACATTATTATCATGAATTTTACTGTTCACCTTTATACTGTACAATACCAGTTTTACGCACTGATTATTAAACCAAGTTTGGGGTTCTTCTGGACAACTATGAAGCCACACCAGTCCTGGTTCCAAAATTTTAGCCCCAGGTAACCCAGATCAAGGCAAAGAGATGGCCAAACTTTGAAATTCCCAATAAAGCAATGATTTGTCAAAATTTTATCTTCAGGACAAACAGTAAGTCCAACGTATAAAAGCTAGCACATTAAAGTAGGCTCTTCCTTTTGCTAATTTAATCCTGCCGCCTTATATTATTCTGCCTTTTTTAAAAAAACAAAAGCATATTCAGAAAGACAATCGGTATGGAATATAAATTTAATAAAACATTTCAGGAAAAAAACTCAGAAAACCCATTTATTAACTAAAACTAACTATATATTTTAAAAAGCTTCTCTTTCACTTTTTATGACCCATTTTAAAAAACCAGACCATATATTTTTAATGTGTCAAATAAGAATGATCCCATACTGTTACACATATATATTATAAATTTTGATAAAAAATTCCGATTTTCAACCCACAAGTATTTATGGCTTATGTATTTCATTATCCCCCCCAAGCTAATCAGCAATAAAAAGTGCAAATTAACATCCCTCACCATAGAAAAACTGATTCTAAGCACCAACTAAGTGTGGTGATGAATAAAAAGAGAATTAAATTACATAAACACTACATTAAGTGTCAAAAAGCTGAGATTTTTCTATACATTTCTAGATCTATTAGTTACAGAAACCCGAATGCATGTATAAGCTCTTCCAAAAACAATTTTCAAATTAGTAGATATTCAGGCATCTTGTTTCCTAGATATGAAAAATAAGCAATAAAAATTAAGGTATATATCTTAACAGCATTTTCCAAATGACAATTTTATCAAGATATTAATCTTGAAAAGAAAAATGTAAATTCGAAAAATAGAAAAGACTCAACAAATGCAAGGTGTTTAATATTCCGAGTAAGCAAAAGGGCATAAGCGGCCTAGAAAAATGAAAAGCAAAGCACCTCAGAAACGTTAAATTTGAATTAAAGAATACCGTTATTTAAATAAGCAGTTAGCATTTCGGAGGAAGAAGGCCAAGCAACGTGACTATATCTAATCGATTCAGAGCAGTGCTTTACTAATTTCCGTCCTTATCGCTTATACTTATAATATAGGAAAAAAGAGGCAGCAACAGTTAGCCACTACAACATTCACCACTCTGGCAAAGGTTACTTTAAAAATTGCCTTGCATTTTTACAACACTTTACAGCTACGGATTATTTTCACATATATGACCTCATACAGTCCTCACTACCCTGTGATGTGGCTATTACCGACTCGATTTCATAGATAAGAAACCGAGGTTCGGTAAGCGATTTTCTCAGAGTCACCTAGTCGAACCCAGACCTTCTGATTCCGCGTTTTATGCCTCGCATTTCGCATAGTTCTATTTCAGGCAAAAATAGCATTTTTAAAGGGAAGGAGCAGGATAGGGAGAAAATAATCATGGTACCTGCAGCTGTGTGCTGCAAAAAATGGCTGAATTATGCTTCTTCCTTTTTTTTTTTTCTCCTTGGGAAAAAAAAATAAGATTTCAAACAATCTAAGTAAACTCAAAGACAAATTAGATCCCGGCGTCAACCAAATGTGCGACTGGGGTCAGTGCAGAGGGGCTACCGAATCCGAGCCTAGCGCGGAGCCGCGGACGAAGCCCGGGCTCCCGCAGGCCGGAGGGCCAGGGGCGGCTACGCACCTCGGGGGTCTGTCCAGCCTCTAGTGGACGGCAGTCTGCATCAGGAAGAAGCGGGCCAACGGGCCGGACGGTGGGCGGTCGGGCGCCGGGACGGCACTCGGCAGGCTCCTCGAACGTCTACAAGAAGCCGCTCCAGGGCCGAGCCGGGGCGCTCTGGCGGGGGGCGAGACTGCGCGCCTGCGGCCCCCACGAAACCAGTCCTGGGAAAGAAGACAGCACTGAGGAGAGATTCGAGACAGTCGGGCGAGGCGGAGCGGCGTCGGGGCCGGGGCCGGCCTTGCCAAGGCCAGGGGCTTCGCAGCGCCTGGCGGGGTTCGGCGGGAGGGCCGACGCGGGGCCTCGGGCGGAGAGAGGGGTTGGGGGGCCGCGGTTAGCAGAACCACCGGCGGTCAAGTCGTCGATGACGGCGTCTCCGGGCTTCTGCCCCAGAGCGCGCGGAGCCTCAGGATCACCCACGCCGGGGGTGGAGGAAGGCGGGAAAGGGGCGGGAAAAGGGCGGAGCTTGCGGGGCCACGAGCCAGGGGCCGCTCCGGGCCGCGCGCCCCCTGTGGGCCGCGGGAGCCGCCCGGGGCCCGCCCAGGGAGGCGGGTCCCGCCGGCAGGGGGCCCCTTGCGCCGTCGTACAACGCGGAAGCCTGCCACGCGGGTAGGGCGGTGGAAGGGTGGGGAGCCGACAGTTGGAACGCGGGCCCGGGAGGCACCCTCGGCCCCCGCCGGCGCCTCGAGGGGGCCCGCGCGCGGGCAGCGGCCTGGAGGGTGTTTACCTTCCCCCTGGTCGAGCGCCAGTGCCGCCATCTTTCAGCCAGTGCGCGTCACTTCCGGCGCCGCGGGAGCGGGAGCGGGTGTGGGAGCGGGATGGGGGCAGGGCTGTCCCACGCCCGCGGGGCCCCACGTCCTACCCGCCACGCCAGCGGACCTCACTGAGGGAATAAAGCCCTCGGCGCTGAGGCCGTGGGCCCGGCCCAACGCGGCTTCCCGTGCGGCTTCGCCGTCGGGGCTGCGAACTCTCTGCAGTGTCCCACTAACCTCGCCGCGGTCTCACTTCACTTGCACGAGCGGTGGGCTCCAGCCACTGTGGTGCGTCCACCGTCCACAAGTTGAGGGTTAGGAAACCCGGAAAATGCCTTTTTGCATCTTGCACCCGGTGGGGGTGGGGGAGTCAGGGATGATATGGAGGGTGCTTTGCGGTGTCTACCTGTGTTATAAACGTGACTACGTCTGCGCCAAATGACATCATTGTTTTCAAGGCAACTTGCAGCGGACTGTTGCGTCATAGATCCACTTGGCTAGTTGCACAACAGTTACACGGTTCAGAAGTACATTTCCCAGAGGTGAGAAAATTCATAGAAGCCGGCATGTCTGCACCACACAGAAATGCCGGATCTAAAAATGCTGTTCTGTTTCTATTTGCGTCAAAATAGATGGCAAGAACGAACATTCAGAGAGCAGTGATTTTAAGGTTGTTGTTCGTTTCTGACAAATTGGCTCTAGAGGTGTAGCTCATGCTTTTTACATACCGCCTTCTCTTGATTTAATAATTTAAAACTGCATTACGGGACTGTTTTGTAAATTTATTGTTGTGAAATCTCTTATGTGGGAAAAGTGTAGATGACAGAAAAACACAGTTGGAAGCCAGTGGTTCTACAGTTAACCTTAAGTCATCCATTGCCCATTTCTGATCCTAAACAAATTTCTCTTACCCCCACCCCCCGCCGCCATTTTCTCTTCAGACCAATAAATATCCCGAAGAAGTCACAGTGAGATGTATGGCTGAAAGCGATCATTAATCTCTTTCTAGCAAACTTGAATATGTCATGTTTCCCAAGAGGCCAGAATAGCACACGGTGTACCATTTTGCTGAAGTAGTTTACTTCGTGGGAAAAAAATAAGAGAATCACTCTCATCTTTTGAAAATAGGGAAATACGCGTCCCTTTTCCAATTTAAAGTATAAAACCAGTTTTTAAAAACTGTAAGTCATAAAATAACTTTAAAACGGCATAGATTCAATTTTGCACATCCAAAAGCGCCGGATTTTGATTTTTGCACATTAGCTAACAGACATACATTTTTAACTATGGATTACGGACTCCTGTCGGAGAGAGACTTCTGTTCCTTATTCAAGCGGGAACTGAAATGTATCTGTATTCTGAGTAGCAGGTGTACATATAACTGCAGCGGGTGAGATCATGAGCTGTTGTCTTCCACACACTCCTTTTTTTTTTTTTAAAGATTTATTTATTTATTTTTTGGCTGTGCTGGGTCTTATTTGTTGCGTGGGCTTTCTCTAGTTTCCGCAAGCGGGGGCTACTCTTCCTTGCATATACAGGCTTTTCATTGCAATGGCCTCTCTTGTGGAGCACCTGCCCTAGGGCGCAGGGGCTTCAGTAGCTGATGCGCTCGCCTCTAGAGCACAGGCTCAGTAGTTGTGGCATGGGCTTAGTTGCTCTGAGGTATGTGGGATCTTCAGGGACCAGGGACCGAACCTGTATCTCTTGCACTGCAAGGCAGATTCTTTTTTTTTTTTTTTTTTTTCTTCCATTTATTTTTATTTGTTGGAGGCTAATTACTTTACAACATTGCAGTGGTTTTTGTCATACATTGAAATGAATTAGCCATGGATTTACATGCATTCCCCATCCCGGACCCCCTCCCACCTCCCTCTCCACCCCATGCAAGGCAGATTCTTAACCACTGGATCAGCAGGGAAGCCCCATCAGTACAGTCCTTATTATGATATTTCATGGTTTCATTTGTGAAATTTCATCAAGTCCAAAATGTGTATGTGTATAGTTTCTGAAACTGAGTCATGTCTTTCCACCAATCTTTATATTTACTATGTAGAGCCCACCCCTGGGGGAAAAAAAAGTTATCTTCACTCACAGATGCCTCCCTCACTACCACTTTTTAAAATGTGGTTTTTTTTTTAAATGTGTTTTTAAACAAAATTTTTTTTAAAAAGCATAATACATTTTAAAAAGTGAGTGTTTTATGGAAAGGTCTTGGTATAATAAGAAGCATTCCGCTTCTAAGAGACCAACCAAAGTAAAACCACATCTTTTAAATTAACTCCTCCAGGTAATTCCTGTCTTCAGTTCTTTTTCTCACTGGAAAGTAATAGGAGCTCCTGAATGCCTTGAGGGCATCTTTCACACTGATACAGCCCCATGGGGGAAGTGAAAGCTGCTTTTCCTAGCTGACTGGCTTACTTTGTAAGAATACAGTCCTCAAACCAGGTACCTAGCAGTCCCGAAGCATGCTAGAGGCTTGGGACTGGGAGTGGTAGGGAAGTTGGAAGGAAGTTCCCAGCCAGGGATTCTGAGGATTTAGGATACTGTATACCCACTATAACCCCTCCTCTCCGTCATTTTTTAAAGGGTCTTTTAATTTTTCTTATCTGGCTGTGCCGGCTCTTAGTTGCGGCTTGAGGGATCTTTAGCTGCAGCATGTGAACTCTTAGTCACCACATGTGAGATCTAGTTCCCTGTTGTTGTTACTCAGTTGTGTCTGACTCTTTGCAACCCCATGGACTGCAGCACTCCAGGTTTCCCTGTCCTTCACCATCTCCTGGAGTTTGCTCAAACTCATGTCCATTGAGTTAGTGATGCCATCCAACCATCTTGTCCTCTGTCACCCCCTTCTCCTCTTGCCCTCAATCTTTCCCAGCATCAGGGTCTTTTCTAATGAGTCGGCTCTTCACATCAGGTGGCCCAAGTATTGGAGTTTCAACGTCAGCATCAGTCCTTCCAATGAATGTTCAGGACTGATTTCCTTTATGATTGACTGGTTTGATCAAAGGGACTCTTAAAGAGTCTTCTCTAACCACAGTTTGAAAGCATCAATTTTTCAGTGCTCAGCCTTCTTTATGGTCCAGCTATCACATCCATACATGACTACTGGAAAAACCATAGCTTTGACTATATGGACCTTTACTGGCAAAGTGATGTCTCTGCTTTTTAATATGCTGTCTAGGTTTGTCATAGATTTCCTTCCAAGGAGCAAGTGTCTTTTAATTTCATGGCTGCAGTCACCATCCACAGTGATTTTGGAGCCCACAAAAATAAAATCTGTCACTGTTTCCATTGTTTCCCCATCTATTTGCCATGAAGTGATGGGACTGGATGCCATGATCTTAGTTTTTTTAATGTTGAGTTTTAAGCCAGCTTTTTCACTCTCCTCTTTCACCTTCATCAAGAGGCTCTTTAGTTCCTCTTCACTTTCTGCCATAAGGGTGGTGTCATCTGCATATCTCTGAGGTTATTAATATTTCTCCTGGCAATCTTGATTCCAGCTTGAGCTTCATCCAGCCCAGCATTTCTCATGATGTACTCTGCATATAAGTTAAATAAGCAGGGTGACAGTATACAGCCTTGAGGTACTCCTTTCCCAATTTGGAACCAGTCTGTTGTTCCATGTCCGGTTCTGACTGTTACTTCTTGACCTGCATACAGGTTTCTCAGGAGACAGGTAAAATGGTCTGGTATTCTATCTCTTTAAGAATGTTTCATAGTTTGTTGTGATCCACATAATTGAAGGCTTTATCATAGTCAATGAAGCAGAAGTAGATGTTTTTCTGAAATCCTCTTGCTTTTTCTATGATCCAACAGATGTTGACAATTTGATCTCTGGTTCCTTTGCTTTTCTAAATCCAGCTTGTACATCTGGAATTTCTCAGTTCACATACTGTTGAAGCCTAGCTTGAAGGATTTTGAGCATTACCTTGCTAGTATGTGAAATGAGTACAATTGTATGGTAGTATGGATGTTGTTTGGCATTGCCTTTCTTTGGGATTGGAATAAAAACTGACCTTTTTCCAGTCCTGTGGCCACTGCTGAGTTTTCCAAATTTGCTGACATATTGAGTGCAGCACTTTCACAGCATCATCTTTTAGGATTTGAAATAGCTCAGCTGGAATTCTATCACTTCCACTAGCTTTGTTCATAGTGATGCTTCCTAAGGCCCACTTGACTTCGCAGTCCAAGGTGTTTGGCTCTAGGTGATTGATCACACCACTGTGGTTATTCAGGTCATTAAGATCTTTTTGTATAGTTCTTCTGTGTATTCTTGCCACCTCTTCTTAATATCTTCTGCTTCTGTTAGGTCCTTACCGTTTCTATCCTTTATTGTGCCCATCTTTGCATGAAATGTCCCTTGGTGTCTCTAATTTTCTTGAAGAGATCTCTAGTCTTTCCCATTCTATTGTTTTCCTCTATTTCTTTGCATTGATCACTGAGGAAGGCTTTCTTCAGTCTCTCCTTGCTATTCTTTGGAACTCTGCATTCAAATGGGTATATCTTTCCTTTTCTCCTTTGCCTTTCATTCTCTCTTCTTTTCTCAGCTATTTGTAAGGCCTCCTCAGACAACCATTTTGCATTTCTTTTTCTTGGGGATGGTTTTGATCACTGCCTCCTGTACAGTGTTACAAACCTCTGTCCATAGTTCTTCAGGCACTCTGTCTATCAGATCTAATCCCTTGAATCTATTTGTCACTTTCACTGTAAGGGATTTGATTTAGGTCATACCTGAATGGTCTAGTGGTTTTCCCTACTTTCTTCAATTTCAGTCTGAATTTGGCAGTAAGGAGTTCATGATCTGAGCTGCAGTCAGCTCCTGATCTTGTTTTTGCTGACTGTATAGAGCTTCTCCATCTTCGGCTGCAAAGAATATAATCAATCTGATTTTGGTATTGACCATCTGGTGATGTCCATGTGTAGAGTCATCTCTTGTGTTGTTGGAAGAGAGTGTTTGCTATGACCAGTGTGTTCTCTTGGCAAAACTCTGTTAGCCTTTGCCCTGCTTCATTTTGTACTCCAAGGCCAAACTTGCCTGTTACTCCAGGTATCTCTTGACTTCCTACTTTTGCATTCCAGTCCCCTATGATGAAAAGGACATCTTTTTTTTTGGTGTTAGTTCTAGAAGGTCTTGTAGGTCTTCATAGAACTGTTCAACTTCAGCTTCTTTGGCATTAGTGGTTGGGGCATAGACTTGGATTACTGTGATATTGAATGGTTTGCCTTGGAAACAAACAGATCATTCTGTCATTTTTGAGATTGCACCCAAGTACTGCATTTCAGACTCTTGTTGACTATGAGGGCTACTCCATTTCTTCTAAGGGATTCTTGCCCACAGTAGTAGATATAATGGTCATCTGAATTAAATTTGCCCATTCCTGTCCATTTTAGTTCACTGATTCCTAAAATGTCAATGTTCACTCTCACCATCTCCTGTTTGACCACTTCCAATTTACCTTGATTCATGGATCTAACATTCCAGGTTCCTGTGCAATATTGTTCTTTACAGCATCAGACTTTACTTTCACCACCAGACACATCCACAACTGGGCGTTGTTTCCGCTTTGGCTCAGCCTCTTCGTTCCTTTTGGAGCTATTTCTCTGCTCTTCTCTAGTAGCATATTGGGCACCTACTGACCTGGGGAGTTCATCTTTCAGTGTCATATCTTTTTGCCTTTTCGTACTGTTCATGGGGTTCTCAAGGCAAGAATGCTGAAGTGGTTTGCCATTCTACCTGACCAGGAATCAAACCTAGGCCCCCTGCATTGGGAGCTCAGAGTTTTAGCCACTGGACCACCAGGGAAGTCCCTCCCTGTCTCTCTCTGTCTCTCTTTTTATTTAAATAAATTGAGGCTTTTCAGAAATCTAGAGTCTGCAGTAAATATCTTGGTAATCACTTTTCATATAACTAACCTCTACCCCAGTCTCAGGGAATCAGAGTTACACCCTCAGGAAAACCTAATAAAGCTGCACATGCGTTTTCTTTCCTCTTGAAAACTTTTGCCAAGCACTCCATAGCTCTTCGGGGGTTCCCCTGAAGAGGTAACTTGTGAGATCCAGTCTATCTCAGTCCTGCAGGGCTCACCAGTATCCCCCAAATCCACACAAACATCTTCTGTGGGCCCACACCAAGACCTGTACACTGACCCATTCAACAGGTTGGTGGCTCTTGCCCTGAGCATTATTTCCTGGTCACTGTCCCAGATGAGTGCTAAGTTGCTCAGTTGTGTCCAGCTCTTTGCGATCCTATGGACTGTAGCCCACAGGCTCCTCTGTCCATGGGATTCTCCAGGCAAGAATACTGGAGTGGGTTGCCATGCCCTCCTCCAGGAGATCGTCCCAACCCAGGGATTAAACCCGCCTCTCTTCTATCTCCTGCATTGGCAGGTGGATTCTTTGCCACTAGGTACCCCTGGGAGGCCCTAACCCAGATGGAGCCTTTAACGGGCAATCTGAGGATCCCCAGATTTTCCAGCCTTGACAGTTTGTTGTTTTAACAGCCAAATAGAATAACTTGAGTCTTTATGTTGTGTGACTAATAGGAAATTTGTGTTTTCATGAACGTTGGAGGACTCTGGTTAATGTTTCCCCATCTCGGTTATCACTGGTCAGCTGTCACTTGGAATGGCTCTCCTTACCTTCTCTCCTATTACTTCTGGCCTTCTGGTCTGTCACCACCTCTCCACATTTCTCCAAATCTCTCCTTGCACTTCATGACACACAAACTTTTTTTTTTAATTAATTAATTTATTTATTTTACTTTACAACATTGTATTGGTTTTGCCATACATTGACTTGACTCCACCATGGGTGTACATGTGTTCCCCATCCTGAACCCCCCTCCCACCTCCCTCCCCATCCCATCCCTCTGGGTCATCCCAGTGCACCAGCCCCGAGCATCCTGTATCATGCATCAAACCTGGACTGGCGATTCGTTTCACATATGATAATTTACATGTTTCAATGCCATTCTCCCATATCATCCCGCCCTCGCCCTCTCCCACAGAGTCCAAAAGACTGTTCAATACATCTGTGTCTCTCTTGCTGTCTCACATACAGGGTTATCGCTACCATCTTTCTAAATTCCATATACATGCGTTAGTATACTGTATTGGTGTTTTTCTTTCTGGCTTACTTTCTCTGTATAATAGCCTCCAGTTTCATCTACCTTCTTAGAACTGGTTCAAATGTATTCTTTTTAATGGCTGAGTGATATTCCATGGTGTCTATGTACCACAGCTTCCTTATGCATTCGTCTACCTATGGACATGTAGGTTGCTTCCATGTCCTGGCTGTTATAAACAGTGCTGCGATGAACACTGGGGTACACGTGTCTCTTTCAATTCTGGTTTCCTCAGTGCATGACACACAAACTTAATTTTCCCTGCACTTCCCTAGGAAAGCAAAAGCCTAAAGCCTTCACAAAGAAACTTCAGTCTCTTTAAAAACAGGTCAGAGGTTCTAGAAATCCTTGCACAGGGATGTTCACTTTGATTATCTCAAAGTCAGGTCTGGACTATTTGGTGTGAACCCATTGCTAAACATATCAGTAGTTTCTCCCATCTCTCTTCCCAAATCTCATGAGCCCCCAGACCCATCCCCTGGGCCCAGCCAGAAAAATACGAAATCCAGAAGGGTTGTGGATGCGAAAAGAAGCAAAGGCCCTTCCAAGGGCCCTCCCCTCATGAGACTGTGTCCAAAATATTTACACGTGTGTCATTTCGCCAACATGGGGAGGCACCGCACCACCGAAAGGAAAATGAAGTGATAATGTATATCTTTATAGTCAAGAAGACTCAACACTCTGATCCTTCCAGAAACCCAATGCGTCTTCATATTTCACTTCCATCCTTAAAGCCCTAGCAAACAATTCTCTGCTGGCAGTTGTTAGAGGAACTGCTTTGCACCTGTGGTCAGCTAAAAGGGGTTCAAAACTATTCAGGTTTGGTTTCAGAGTCCCTAACACATGGTGCGGAGAAGGCAATGGCACCCCACTCCAGTACTCTTGCCTGGAAAGTCCCATGGACAGAGGAGCCTGGTAGGCTGCAGTCCATGGGGTCGCTAGGAGTCGGACACGACTGAGCGACTTCACTTTCACTTTTCACTTTCATGCGCTGGAGAAGGAAATGGCAACCCACTCCAGTGTTCTCAACTGGAGAATCCCAGGGACGGCGGAGCCTGGTGGGCTGCCGTCTATGGGGTCGCACAGAGTCGGACACGACTGAAGCGACTTAGCAGCAGGAGCAGCAGCAGCAACACATGGTGACAGGTTTAGACAGCATGGGGTGCTGTGTGTGCAATCACACATGAGAAGATGCAGTCTAGGGTTCAGCGGGTCAAGCAAGGCTACTCAGAGGCAGTGATTGCTAAGTACCGTCCAAAGGGAAGGAGGAAAGGGGAAAAGGAAATGGGTAAAGGACACCCATAGGGCAGTGCCTTCCAGGCCTGAAAGAGTCAGCCAGGTACCTTTATTTAGAGAACTGCCAAAAATTTAGTAGAGTCACAGTAGGACATGAAGGGGAGAGGGAAATGAAACAAAACTCAGGAAGGCTGGCATGTGTAGACCTTGGCAGTCAGGGCTTCTCCCCTCCTATGTCACCTCTTAGCTCATGCTCTTTGCACTGTATTATGTTATTATGTGTCCTCAGTTACTCAGTCCTGTCCAACTCTTTGCGACCCCATGGACTGTAGCCCACCAGGATCCTCTGTCCATGGAATTTTCCAGGCAAGAGTGCTGGAGTGGGTTGCCATTTCCTTCTCCAGGGGATCTTCCTGACCCAGGGATCAAACCCATGTCTCTTGTGTCTCCTGTATTGGCAGGCAGATTCTTTACCAACTGAGCCACCTGGGAAGACCATTATGTTATTATACTAATTAACATATTAAATGATCTTCACACTGTTGCATTTTTTACTGCTAGTTAATTAAATAAGTTGTTCACTTATAATCTACTATACTCATTTACTTATTCGTGCCATAAATATTTATGAGTGCCTTTGTTGTTCGGTCTCTAGGTTGCATCCGCCTCTTTATGACCTCATGGACTGCAGCTCGCCAGGCTTCTGTGTCCTTCACTGTCTCCTGGAGTTTCCTCAGACATGTCCATTGAGTTAGTGATGCCATCTAACCATCTCCCTGGTGGCTCAGATGGTAAAGAGGCTGCCTGCAGTGCAGGAGATCTGAGTTCAATCCCTGGGTCAGGAAGATCCCCTGGAGAAGGAAGTGGCAGCCCACTCCAGTATTCTTGCCTAGAAAATTCCACGGACAGAGGAGTCTGGCAGGCTACAGTCCATGGAGTCACAGAGTCGGACACAACTGAATGACTTGACTTTCTTTCCAACCGTCTTATCCTCTGTCACCCACTTCTCCTCTCGGCCTCAATCTTTCCCAGCATCAGGATCTTCCAGTGAGTCAGCTCTTCACATCTCGTGTGCAAAAGTAGTGGAGCTTCAGCTTCAGCATCAGTCCTTCCAACAAATAGTCAGGGTTGATTTCCTTTAAGGTTGACTGGTTTGATCTCCTTGCTAGTCCAAGGGACTCTTATTCAAGATCACAATTCAAAAGTATCAATTCTTCAGCACTCAGCCTTGTTTATGGTCCAACTTGAACATCTGTACATGACTGCTAGAAAAAACCATAGCTTTGACTATACGACCTTTGTTGGCAAAGTGATGTCTCTGCTTTTTAATACACTGTCTAAGTTTGTTATAGCTTTTCTTCCAAGGAGAAGCATCTTTTAATTTTGTGGCTGCAGTCACTGTCCACAGTGGTTTTGGAGCCCAAGAAAATAAAATCTGTCACTGCTTCCACTTTTCCCCCTTCTATTTGCCATGAAGTGATGGGACTGGATGCCATGATCTTCATTTTTTTAATGTTGAGTTTTAAACCAGCTTTTTCACTCTCCTCTTTCACCCTCAAGAGGCTCTTTAGTTCCTTTTTGCTTTCTGCCATTAAAGTGGTATCATCTGCATATCTGAGGTTGTTGATATTTCTCCTGCCAATCTTGATTCCAGCTTGTGAGTCATCCAGCCCAGCATTTCACATGATATAATATATAATATGTGATTTATATATATATATATATATAAATTAAATAAGCAGGGTGACAAAATACAGCCTTGATGTACTTCTTTCCCAATTTTGAACCAGTCCATTGTTCCATGTCCGGTTCTAACTGTTGCTTCTTGTCCTGCATACAGATTTCTCAGGAGACAGGTAAGATGGTCTGGTATTCCCATCTCTTTAAGAAGTTTTTCCCAGTTTGTTGTGATCCACACAGTCAAAGGCTTTAGTATAGTCAATGAAGCAGAAGTAGATTTTTTTTAATTCCCTTGCTTTTTCTATGATCCAGCAGATGTTGGCAATTTGATCTCTGGTTCCTCTGCCTTTTCTAAATCCAGCTTGTACATCTGGAAGTTCTCAGTTCATGTACTGTTGAAGCCTAGCTTGAAGGATTTTGAGACATTACCTTGCTAGCATGTGAAATGAGTACAATTGTATGGTAGTTTGAACATTCTTTGGCATTGCCTTTCTTTGGGATTGGAATAAAAACTGACCTTTTCCAGTCCTGTGGCCACTGCTGAGTTTTCCAAATTTGCTGGCATATTGAGTGCAGCACTTTCACAGCATCATCTTTTAGGATTTGAAATAGCTCAGCTGGAATTCCATCACCTCCACTAGCTTTGTTCGTAGTAATGCTTCCTAAGGCCCACTTGACTTCACACTCCAGAATGTCTGGCTCTAGGTGAGTGACCACACCATTGTGGTTATCTGGGTCATTAAGACCTTTTTGTACAGTTCTTCTGTGTATGAGTGCCTACTATATACAAAGTCCTGTTCTAAGCACTGCAGTTCTATCAGTGACACATGCGTGAAAATGCTTACCTCTTATAGACTACATAAGTCAGGCAATAAACAAATAAGCAAATTATAATTATACGATCTCTTAGAATGTGACCATACAGGAAATAACAGAGCAGGATAAAGAGATGAGGGGTGTCAAGGAGGAGAGGTGTTTCCTTTTTAACTAGGATGATTGGATAGTCATTTTAGCCTTGACTTGAAGGAGATAAGGGACCAGGCTGTGTAAAGCCTTTTTGGTCATTATAAAGTCTTTGGTCTTTGGCCTTTTGAGAAATTACAAACCACTGGAAGGTTTTGAGAAGAGGAATAATATGATTAATACTCAAGCTGTTGTGTGAAAAATAGAACTTAGGTGTAATGTAATATTCAATGTGACAACTATAGTTAACACTGTTGTATGGTATATTTGAAAGTTACTTAAAGAATAGATTCTAAAAGTTCTCATCACAAGGATAAAAGTATTTTTTTCTTTTTTCCCCCTTATATCTGTATGAGGTGATGGATGTTAAATTAGACTTACTGTGGGAATCATTTCACAATATATGTAAGTCAAGTCATTATCCTGTATACTTATATAGTGCTGTAAGTCAGTTACATCTCAATAAAATGGAAAGGGGGAAAAAAACACTGGAAGATAACACACACACACACACAAAGTGGTCAGTTAAAAAAAGAATTAGGCAAACAAGTGTGGAAGGAAGGAGATGGGTAAGGAGAGTATTCTAACAATGGAGTGAAGTGTGAGCCACAGTGGAGACATGAGAACTGGCCAGGCTCTGTAAATGTTCTTGAAGGTAGAGCCAACAGAATTTCCTGGATGTAGGAACAAATGAAAAAGCGGTTGCAAAGAAGGGTGGAATTTTCATTTCCTGACATCTGGAAGACTTCAAGAAAGAGCAGGTTTGAAGGGAATGGGGGAGAAAGGAGAACGTGCAAGGAGTAGAACCTGGGGCATGCCAAGGGTCGGGAGCTATCCAGGAGAACTTTGGGATCTGGTCTTTGGAGACTAAAGTGTGGTACACTGCGAGCTGTAGAGACAGGTACCATAAATTGCTAAACATCCACCATCAAGTACAGTGAATGTCACCACTTTTAAATTAATTTTTGTTGCAGTAGTTGATTTACAATGTTGTGTTCATTTCTGCTGTACAGCAAAGTGAATCAGTTATACATATATTCACTCTTTTTTAGATTCTTTTCCCATACAGGTCATTACAGAGTATTGAGTAGAGTTCCCTGTGCTATACAGTAGGTTCTTTTAGTTATCTATTTTATATATAGTCGTGTGTGTATATCAACCCCAATCTCCCAGTTTATCCCTGTCTCCTCCTTCAAACCCCCTTGGGAACTGTAAGCTTGTTTTCCACATTTGTGACTCTATTTCTGTTTTGTAAATAAGTTCATTTGTACCATTCCACATATAAGCAATATCTCATGATATTTGTCTTTTTCTGTCTGACTTACTTCACTCATTATGACAATCTCTAGGTCCATTTTAACTGAACATATTTACCTTGAAATAGTGTTGACAAGGCCCTCTTGAAAATGAAAACATGAAAAATAATAAACTTTTCAAAAAATTAATCACTTTTGTGTTCCTTACAAACCAGTGAAAAATAACACTGTTTCAGAAGCCTCAGCATGGAAGCCAAATATTCATGACGTGTTTGGGAGATTACCAAGGGACTGAGGGGAAATAGAGCAAGGTCTGGGGTCTGGAGCACCAGGAGTTATCCAGACAAAGGTAGAGAGTAGCCAGGGAGATGAGTAAAACAAAGAGTGTGATATGCTAGTCTAGCTAGAAAAGTACTGTAACTTGTTAAACATCCACTATCAAGCAAAGATAAAATTAGTGTCATCATTTTAATGAAATGTATTTACTTTGAAACACAGTACAGATAATGCCTCTTTGTAAATGAAAATGTTAAAAAGAACGAACCCTTTTCTTAAAGTTAATCTTTTTTATCTTCTTTATGAATCAGTGAGAAGTAGCAGTATACTTCAGAAGCCTCAGGATACAAGCCGCATATTCACCAGTCCTGCATTTCAGCAGATGTGCACACACACACACATTCACGTCCGAAGTGTGAGCAGCCGAGTTTAGTGAGTGGGAGCAATGAAAAGCTGCTATATGGTGTTTGCTTGATGAAAGAAGTGAAGAAAAGTCTCCAGTAATGACTGTTGCCAGAAGCACAGCTTTAGGGTTTGGGGACTGTGGTTAAGGATAGAGACGAGATTGAATCTCTGCTCTGAGGTTATTTATTGGTTCTAAGTTCTTTGAAAAAAAAAAAACCAACAGCGATTGCATAGCTGTCTCAGGACAAAATATCTTTGTCCATACAGGGCACGTAGGGACTTGAGTAAGTTAGTTTGGCCTCTTCTGCTTGGGGCGGGGATAGCTGGAGTGGAAGCTGGTGAATAGCCAGGACCTAGGCCTGGCTGAGAGGAAGGCTGAGAGTCCCACTGTCCTGGAAGTGTGACCGGGGAGGGCCATTTAGGTGGGGCTAGATGGCCCTCTGGGAATGGAAGTCTCAAGGTCAACAGGATGGTGGTTCTCTTCAAACTTACCCACAGATTTAAAACAATCCCCTGAAGTAAGAAATGGCAACCCACTCCAGTATTCTTGCCTGGAGAATTCCATAGACGAAGAAGCCTGACAGGCTACACAGTCCATGGGATCACAGGGTCAGACTCAACTGAACACACACACACATAGCCATCCCTATCAGAAGTATTCTCCTTATAAAAGCAAACAACATGTGCTTGTGGCATTTGGGTCAGCTTCACCAGACAGCCATGCAGGAGACTTGCAGCATGATGCTTCAACATGTGGGTTCTGAGTCTGACTGCGTGGATTCAAATCCTAGATCCCACACTGCTTTGCTTAATGCCTTAGGGCAATTAATTAAAAATTTTTTTATTTTATATTGGAGTATAGTTGATTAACAATCTTGTGTTAGTTTTAGGTGTACAGAAAAGTGATTGGTTATACATAGACATGTATGTATTTCAAATTCTTTTCCCATCTAGGTTATTACAGAATGCTGGGCAGAGTTCCCTATGCTATACAATAGATCCTTGTTGATTATCTATTTTAAATATAGCAGTACATATCACTTGTACCTTTCTATATGATAGCACAAAGATGGAAGTGAAGATAAACAAGCAAATATTTAGAGGAAAGATATTGATCACTAGTAAGACTATGCTCAGTTCATACTGCGATTTCATTTCCTTTAACCCTTGCTCTAGTCAGTTACTCCAGGGTTCCTGACAAAGAAGGTCATGAATAAAATCTGGTATACATGACTTCTTAACACCTACTAAGTATTACTTGCTTACTTTTGTCAAATGTTTGATGTATTTACTCATTTACTCCTTTTTGAGGTCAATACTATTTCTAGCCCTTTGTTACAGATTAAGTTGCTGACAGAGTAGCTAGTGCCTGGTCCATGTGCGCAGTCGTGTTTGGCTTTTGCAACCCCATGGGCTGTAGCCCACCAGGCTCCTCCGTCCATGGGATTTCCCAGGCAAGAAGACTGGAGTGGGTTGCCACTTCCTTCTCCAGGGGATCTTCCCGACCCAGGGGTCGAACTCCACCTCTTACATTGGCAGGTGGATTCTTTACCACCTGCACCATGTGGGAAGCCCAGAGTAGCTAGTACCTGATTTAAATTTACATAGATGGAAAATGAAGAAGTTAAAATTTGAACTGTTCTGATTCCAGAACCTGCTTGCTTACTACTGTCCATGCTGCCATAGAGGCCAGAAAATGTTTGTGGAAAAATAAATGTCATTGTACACATCAAAAAATTTTTTTCACCTTTCTAAGGATATAGAAAATTTCCAAGGGTAATTGTAAGGAACAAATGCAGAAATGACTGCAAACCACTCAGCACCATGCCTAGTACACAGTAATTATTACTAGGAAATATACGCTAAGAGTTTGGGGGGTATTTAGGAAGACGAGAGTTTCCAAAGGAATAAAAGGAGATAATCCACCCCCAAAATAAAACAATCCCTATCAAAAACCCAGCAAACTTTATTGCAGAAACTGACCAGCTGATCCTGAAATTTACATGGAAATTCAAAGGCTCCAGGAGAGCCAAACCAGTTGTGAAAAAGAACCTAGTTAAAAATGTACTGTATGACTACAGAAGTCAAGACATTGTAGTACTGACATTAAGAATAGACATGTACATCAATGGAACAGAACTGAGAGTCCAGAAATAAGCATTTTTATGGTCAAATTTATTTTTGACAAACATGCCAAGACAATTCCATAGGGAAAGGATTGTCTTTTCAGTATATAGTGCTGGTACAATTGGCTATCTACATGCAAAAATATGGAGTTAAACTCTTACCTCACAATATACACAAAAATTAACTCAAAATAGATCATATATCTGGAAGGTAATAACTGAAACCATAGACCTTTAAGAAGAAAACATAGGAGTAAGTATTCATCACTTTGGGTTAGGCAAAGGGTTATTAAATTTGACACCCAAAGCAAGATTCATAAAAGAAAGAAATTGGATTTCATCAAAGGTAGAAATTTTTTTTCTTCAAAGATACTGTTAAGAAAACAAAAAGACAAGCTACAAACTGGGAGAAAACATTTGCAAATCACGCATTTGATGAGGATTTGTATCCAGAATATATAAAGAACTCTTACAACTCAGTAAGACAAATAACCCAATTTTAAAGTGGGTTTAAATAGATACTTTACCAAAGAAGATATTTGAGTGGTTATTAAGTACATGAGAGGATGCTCAATATATTCATTAGAGAAATGCACATTAAAACCACATCTACAAGAATGTCTATAATAAAAAGAAGAGACGATATCAGGCATTGGCAAGGAGAAACTGGAACCTCGTATATTGGTGGTGGGACTGTAAAATGGTTCAGCCATTTTGGAAAAATTTGGCTGTTCCTCAGAATGTTTAACATAGGTGTACCATAGGACTCAGCAATTGCACAAGTAGATATATACCAAGATAAATAAAAATATTTTCATAAAAAACTTGTGCAAAAATGTTTGTGGAAATATTATTCACAACACCCAAAAAGTGGGAAAAAATCTAGAGATCTGTCCATGAAATGGAATTATATTGAGCAACAGAAAGGAATGAACTACTATTGATAGATGCTACAGCGTAGATGAACCTCAAGATCCTTATGCTGAGTGAAAAAAGACCACATATTGTATGATGCCATTTATATAAAATGTCCAAAAAAGGCAAATCAGTATAGAGAGATAGACTACTCGTGATTGCCTGGGGCCAGAAATGGGTATGGGGATTGACTGCAAAGGGGATTGACATGAGGGATCTCTTTGGGGTGATGGAAATGTTCAAAATCTGGATTGGCGTGATAGTTGCACAATTCTTTGTGTGTTAGTCGCTCTGTGGTGTCCAACTCTATGCAATCCGATGGGCTACATGTCACCCACCAGGCTCCTCTGTCCATGGAATTGTCTGTACAACTGTAAATTTACTAAAATGTCACTGAATTGTATACCTTTTTTTTTTTTTTTCTTTGGTCATTCCTCACAGCTTGTGGGATCTTAGTTCCCTGAACAGGGACTGAACTCGAGCCCTGGCAGTGAAAGCGCCAGATCCTAACCATTTAACTGCCAGAGAATTCCCCAGGTTGGAGCCAATATTAATACTATTATTATTAATAGCATTATTTTCAGTGACATTTATACTTCCAATAAAAGTTTCTGATAGTGAAGCATATTATATATTATTACCAACAAGTTTTATATTTTATTGAAAAATAATTCACATGCCATAAGATTCATCCTTTTAAACAGTACAATTCACTGTTCTTTAGTATATATGTAATTGTGTAACCACCACTAATTCCACATCTTTATTACCTCAGTGGGTTTTCTGAATTGGCTGGTACAGTATAACTATTTAGAATATAAGATAAAAATTCTAAATTTAGGAACTTATAAATTTAGAAGTTATATTTTGTTGGAGGCATTTGGTTCCTAGTATAAATTTAGTAACCAAATGCCTCCACCCAAATACAATATATGGTACAGTTTCCACCATCAACCGATGAATACATTTATTGAAATGTAACTTCCTATTTTAGGTAAACTGTTGTGCCCAAAATTTGTGTGATAGAAAAAAAAATATGACAACCTAGAAGGGTGGGATGGGGTGGGAGGTGGGAGGGAGGTTCAAAAAGGGAGGGACATGTATACCTTTGACTGATTCACGTTGATGTATGACAGAAGCCAACAATATTGTAAAGCAATTACCCTTCAATTAAAAATAAATTTAAAAAGAAAAATATATAGATTTTATTGAAGTATAGTTGATTTACAATGTGTTAATTTCAGCTGTATAGCAAAGTGATTCAGTTATATATATATATATATATATATATATATATATATATATGTAGGTAGGTTTGCCTGGAGAATCCCAGGGACGGCGGAGCCTGGTGGGCTGCTGTCTATGGGGTCGCACAGAGTTGGACACGACTGAAGTGACTTAGCAGCAGCAGCAGCAGGTAGGTTTAATCGCTCAGGTGTGTCTAACTCTTGTGACCCCATGGACTGTAGCCTGCCAGGTTCCGTTTTGTTCATGGGATTTCCCAGGCAAGAATACTGGAGTGGGTTACCATTTCCTTCTCCAAGGGATCTTCCCCACCCAGGGATCGAACCTGGGTCTCTTGCATTGCAACTGGACCCTAAAACTGAGCCACTTTTTTCATATTCTTTTTCATCATGGTTTACCATAAGATATTGAACATAGTTTCCTGTGCTACACACAAGGACCTTGTTGTTTAATCCACTCTCTATATAATAGTGTACATTTAATCCCAAACTCCCAAACCATCCCTCCCCCACACCCTTTTGACAACCAGAAGTCTGTTCTCTATGTCTGTGATTCAGTTTCATAGGTTAAGTTCATTTGAGTCATATTTTAGATTCCATATGTAAGTGGTATCATGTGGTATTTGTCTTTCTCTAATAGAAAACATTATTCATTTTAATCTTGCTTACATAGTCAATGACCACAGATAACCTAAATATGTACTCATTTCTCCTTACATTATTTTTCTGGCTAGAAATGAAGACCTGTACATGATAGAAAATTTACAGTGTAAAAAATGCTTAAGCAGAAATGAACCTTATTGAAAAAGGGGTTAAGAAAGTCTCAAAAATCTTTAAATTTTAAAATACTGATTTATTGGTAATAGGTCCAGTGAAAACATGATCTTTTTTTTTCACACAGAATAGTTTATTGTTATTATATGCACATTTTACTGAAAATCAGGAAGTCACATAAAACAGCAACAGCTTTTAACAGAAAAAAATTTCAAGTACATTAAGAGATTTTAAGTAGCTTTAGTACCTTCACTACACTTTGCTTTTCACTGTTTTTTTTTTTTTTAAAACAAATCCCCAAAGAATAATTTTACTTTTGATTTTAGAGTGATTTTTAATTATATTTTCTTACATTTAAGATTTCCAAAAAATGTGTGTACAGACTGTTATGTTTTTGGGATTAAAAAAACACATTAATGACTCCCAATTTCCGCTGAATACAATCTGTATTCGCAAACATGACATTTGAAGACCTTCAGTTTTCATTAGCTGCAGGAAAAGAACAATGAATATTTAGAAAGGAGAAAGAGTAAAGAAAATAGAGATTCGGATCGGCTAAAAAAAAACAAAAAACACCTTTGGGCGCTCTCACGACACCTAGCTTCTATCCTGTGCTAACTCCATTAGCGCCACCATGGACCACCTCCCAGGCTCTAGAAACCTCTCTGTGAGAACAAGTTAGAGACTTTGCTTTTGCCATCCCTGGGTCGCAAAACATCCGCTTGAGGGCGCCCTCCTCACCGCCCGCCAGCTCGGTACGCGGCCACGAACCCCGTCACAGGCGAGACGGACCCGGGGCTGATCTCGTCTTATTAAATTATGGAAATCGGTAAAGAAGGACATTCCAACAGTCTATCCTCACACCCCAGATGAGAATCCCAGGTTCCGGGAAACTCTTTCGGCCATCCCTAGGGAAACCGGAAGTGGGTTCACCCTCGTCAGCGCGCGCCTCGGTGGCATCGCCCGCCTCGTCGGGGGCCTTTGTTGGGGCTGCTCGCACCGTTGCCTGCAGAAATATCCAACAGGTCTGCCGCGAGTAGATCCCGAAACTTGGCCTTGTGTTTTTTGGTCAGCCTGCCGGCGGGCACTATACAAATTAATTAGGAGACAAGTCCAAGCAGTGAAGCCTCCGCTGCTGCGGCCATCCTCTTCTCCCAGGCCTGGGCCCTAGCCAGCCCTCCCGCCTCCGCTGCTCCGCCCTGCACCAGGGGTCCTGCGCGCGCTCAGGCAGGTACGCGGCCGACTTCCTTCCTCTCCGGGCAAGATGGCGGGGGGCGAGGCTGGTGTGACTTTAGGGCAGCCGCACCTTTCTCGGCAAGATCTTGCTACTTTGGTAAGGCATGGCTCTGGAAGTATGCGGAATGCGCTCAGGAGTAGGGATGACCGGGCCTCCCGCGAGGCTGTGAAACGAGGCGGTGCCGGGCGGTCGGGAGCATGAGTTAGGAGAGAGACCTGGAGCCCGGCGCCCTAAGCCGCGCTCGCGCTTCCCCACGCGCTTCTGTCAATTAGGGAGCTGGCCATGGAGCTGTGCGGTCGTGGGGCCCCCAAACTCCCGAATGATTCGGCTAGGAACTTACAGTGTTAAGTGTCATTAAGGCTCTTCACTTTGGAAGTTTTGGGAAAGGAGTATCTATACATTCCTTAGTTCTAATGCTCTCAAGGTTGGGGAACCCCGAGCCTCCACATCTCCCATAATCAGTGTGTAAGGATGAAGGACTTTTAGTGCTTTCCAGAATGCAAGATTGTACAGGAAAAGCGCTTTAAAAGTAGAAGAGGGCTATTCAAATGGTAGCGAGCTGTAGGTAACAATGTAAAGCCAAAATTTTTATTCATCTTATGTACAATGATTTAATATAGAAATATTTGATTGCAGGATGTTTCCAAGTTGACGCCACTTTCACATGAAGTTATCAGCAGACAAGCCACAATTAATATAGGTAAGATAAGAATAACTTGAAGATTTCATTAATTTCCAGCAAATAGTTTTGCTCTTTCCCTTTGTGTAAGTACCTGAATTACATGAAGATGCAGATATTCGAGAAATAGATGTTGAGCTCTTAGGAGCAATGCATCTGCTAGATTTTTGGTGGGAGGCCCCTGTTGCCTTTGTCTAGCTTATAGACTCGGTGAGAAGAAAAGGTAAAGACTTAAAGAAAACTTTTAATAGCATAAGGTGATGTGTAGTCATCTAGTAAAGCAGAGGGGAAATGTGATTGTACTTGCCACACAGGGTTGTTGCAAGAGCAGAGTTTGTGAAAGTTTTGTTTGAGATGTGCATAAGCTATAATTAGGGTGGTTTTTTTTTTCCCTTAATTGGCACCTGGAACTTTGGAGAAGTTATGTTGACTGAGTGTAAATTTGGAGTATTTGAGAGTCTGTACAAAAACAGTATAAACCTCCTTAAAAGTAAGGCTCTACCTTGAGACTCTTAAAAATTGTATGATACGTGCTAGCCTTAATAGCATTACTATAATCATGCCTGAGTTTTTCTCTTGTTTCCATGGATTCCTTTTTTGCGTGTCAGGGTTCTTCATACTTACTTCGCTCTGAAAATGCTGAAAAGTTTCTTGATATACAAAGTTTCATGCACTTTTTTACAAGTGTTTATTTTATTTTATTTATTTATTTTTTACAAGTGTTTATTTTAAATGAAGGCACTGTTTTCTGTGATTAAAGATGGATGGCTTTTATTATGCCCAGTATGGTTTAAAACAAGGTTGTCAGTCACACGGAAAGTTCTCTTCAGTCCTGCATCATAATAAATTTATGTAATCAGGGATACATAGGAGGAAAAATCAATGTTCATAGTGAGTTATGGCTTTGGGTTTTCTCCTCTAAAATTGAAAAAATGTGTGGTGTAACTGAATGCACTTGAATTAATTTTTTGTACTTTGTAGGTACAATTGGTCACGTAGCTCATGGGAAATCTACAGTTGTAAAAGCTATTTCTGGAGTCCACACTGTCCGTTTCAAAAATGAACTGGAAAGAAATATTACAATCAAACTTGGCTATGCTAATGCTAAGGTGAGCTGTGTACAGTGAAATGAAAAACTCACTTTAATTGTTGAATGTGCAGATAACAAATCCAAGTCTTTTCTCATTGAAACTTTTAGATTTATAAACTTGACGACCCAAGTTGTCCTCGGCCAGAATGTTATAGATCCTGTGGAAGTAGCACACCCGATGAGTTTCCTACAGACATTCCAGGGACCAAAGGGAACTTCAAATTAGTCAGGTGACCTTTTTTGTGCTAAAAACACTTAACATTTCATATTTTGTTGTTGTGTGGTTTGTACTTTTTGAGATATTTAATTGAGATGTTACACAGTGAACCTAATTGTTGAATGGCTTTATTTTTCCTTTATTTTTTCTGGTCCATAATGACAGTAATTTGAAAAGTCAAGTATTTAAAACTACATTAAGACACATACGTGTAAGTGCTCCAAAGGAAAAGTATCACATAAGCAAAATGAAACGGAGGGAAACACAGCTCATTGGATTTAAGGGATTCTTTTTTCCAGGCTTCCTAAATTTCTCTTTGAACAGTGTTGGGTTTGTCTTAGATAAAGGAACAAAGCCATTCTTAATCACCTCTCTTAAATACAAGGACTTGTAACCCATTTATTTTCTGAATATGATTATATATTCTTTATCAGAGGATACTGATATCCACCTGGTGATGTTTATGGTGTTTGGGGATGTCCACAGGGAAGTTGTAGAGCGAGGCAGAGCTGGGGCTAGGGAGAGGTGAATGAGGCTCAGAGTTTGAGGTGAGGGAGAATGCTTTAAGAAAAAAATCAGACCTGGTAATCAAGATGAAGATAAGGGCTTCCCAGTGGCTCAGCGGTAAAGAATCCACCTGCAATGCGGGAGATGGAGGTTCAGTCCCTGGGTGGCAAGAATCTTGGAGAAAGAAATGGCAACCCTGTCCAGTAATCTTGCTTGGGAAATCCCATGAACAAAGCAGCCTAGTGGGCTACAGTCCATGACCTCACAAGAGAGAACATGAGTTAACAACTAAACAACAACAATCAAAGTAAACAGTGTTATTTACTTTTAAATTAAAATTTTTGGGGGGCATGCCACATACCTTATGATCAGGGATCAAGCCTGGGCCCCCTGCAGTGAAAGCTTGGAGTCCTAACTACTGGACGGGCAGGGAATTCCTAAAGTAAAATAAAGAGAGGCTCAAATTACTGTTTTTTTCTTTTCATTATCACTGGATTTTTGGTTTGTTTTGCTTTTGGCATGGCATCGTTGCTGATCCTGTTTTCAGTAAATTTTTCATATTTTGTTCATCTTGGATTTTCTTGTATGAATTTTGGTTTTTTTAAGTACTTAAATATTATTTGTTTTGATTACTGGCTTTTCGGGTCTTCCCTTAAATTTTGCATGTGTGTCAAGTGCCTCACTTGCCTCACCCTACTTGTGGCCCTTACCAGCAAACTTGTCCTGGAGAGGGCCCAATAATAAGTATTTTCAGCTTTGCAGGTCACAGATTCTCTTTTGAATTACTTATTTCTGCTCTTGTGTTAAGAAAGCAGTTGTGATGTACATGAGTGGTTATGACAGTGGGGCGGTTTGCTGCCCCTATTTTAGATTATGAGTGTGAGCATACAACTATTAGAAATAATGGTTCCAAATGAGTAGCATAGTTTTGTTAAGATAGTGCTCCCGTCTCTACTTCTCATTGGCATTTCCAGCTTTTCAAGATGCTGGAGAAGTTTTTGGCAAATTTTTTCAGATAGCACTGCCCATTCTGTTAACAGTTTTAGCTTCCAAATCAATGACATTCCCAGTATTTACTTTATACCATATTTTCTTTGATTGGATTTGGGAGTTTGTGTTTCTTCAGTTATTTCTATACATGACTAATTTCATTTGCTTTGTAATGATCTGCAGTGATTTTACTCTTAGCCAATGGTTAATTTTTGTTCTTTTCATATTTTATTTTTTTCTTCCAGTTTTATTGAGATATAATTGGCATACAGCACTGTATAAGTTTAAGGTATACAGCATAATAATTTGACTTACATACATCATGAAATGATTTTCACAGTAAGTTTAGTGACCATCCATTATCTCATATAGATATAAGCTTAAATAAATAGAAAAAATATCTTTCCTTGTGATGAAGACTCAGGATTTATTCTGTTAACAACTTTCATGTATGACATATAGTGGTGTTAACTATATCTATTGTATTGTATGTTATACTCCTAGTAATTCTTTATCTTAAAAAAGTTGGTGACTGCTTTCATCTGATTCCTTTTTCCCCCAACCCCACTGTTGGTAACCATAGATCTGTTAATTACAAATCTGATCTCTGTTTCTATGAAATTTTTGTTTGTTTCTGAAGTATAATTGAGTCAGTAGGTGGTCTTATTTCTAAAGTCTAGAAACACCAAGTCCTGTAACTGCTTGACTTTACAAAAATAAGAATTATTTGCATATTCTTACGCCGTATTGACATTCTATACTTAACGGGGTTTAATTTTAGGGAATCTGTAACTCGAATGTTGACGTATTGATTGATCTTAGGACTGATGGTTATTTTTTAATTTGTTAGGCATGTTTCCTTTGTTGACTGTCCTGGCCACGATATTCTGATGGCTACTATGCTGAACGGTGCCGCAGTGATGGATGCCGCTCTTCTGTTGATAGGTAAATACATCAGAATTGGTTCCAACAAATCACTGTGGAGCAAATCCAAGATGGAATACTTAAAGGAAAACTAAGGCCTTTAAGGACCACATCCTGTGTCTAAAGGTGACAGGAATGGGAACTAACATGTCACCCAGTATGACATCCTTGTCTTCCAGTGATCTAAAGTCTGTAGTGCATTTTGTCCCCTTAGATTCCATGAAATGATTTATTACTTTAGTTTTAGATTGTTTTTGTATGTGTGCATCTTTGAAGTGTTTACTGCAACATTGGTGTATAATGGTTTTATTAGATGCAAATTTCATTTATAATAAGTGCTGAAGTCTAGTAGATGAACTGTGATTTTCAAGTCTGGAGTTGTGCCACCTTGTGTGAGCTGGCAAGAGATTTTGTTGCTGTGAGAAATAATTTTTAAAAGTAGGCTGAGTGGATAGAGTATAAGACACACCTAAACATCACCACTTAGGGAGGATGGTCGTTGGAGTATCCAGCAAAACATACCTACTTCTTGATAATACCAATGGTTATTTTTTCTTTCCTCTATTTGTTAGGGAGTAGCCTCTGATAGTAGTTGAAATTCATGGACTGTGTTAAGTGTCTTCCCTTAATTACTCCCCACCTCTCAGGAGCTTGACCAGGTCAGAGCATCTCTAAAACTGGATAGAGCCAGGGGGATATACCTTATGCTTGAGCAAAAGCCAAGGGCAGACCCTGAAATGCCAAACTTGTAGATTTTTAAGTTTCTGGCTTAAGACCAGGAAAGAGAATCTAATAATCAGGAGACTCCAGTGAATGCAGGCACAAGGGGTGGAGCAGGGGCAAAAGTTGAATGCTTGGCAATAATCCGGGCATTCAAGCATTTCCTTTTTTTAGATGTCAGGTAGGTGTTTTGTTTTGGTTTTTTTAATAGTATAATATACGTAGCATTAAAGTTAGCACTATAGCTATTTAAAGTATACAATTTGGTGATATTAAGTACATTTACAGTGTTTACAAGCATCAGCGCTATTGAGTTCCAGAACATTTTTGTCTCCCTAGAAGGAAACCCTGTGCCCATTAAGAAGTCACTCTAATCCCCCTTTCCTTCACTCCCTGGCAACCACTAATCTGCCTCTTATGGATTTTCCTATTCTGACAGATAGTTCTAGCTAATTCTCATGCATCTTTTTTATTCTTTATCATCTAGCTGGTAACGAGTCTTGTCCTCAGCCTCAGACATCTGAACACTTGGCTGCTATAGAAATCATGAAACTGAAGCATATTTTGATTCTACAAAATAAAATTGATTTGGTAAAAGAAAGCCAGGCTAAAGAACAGTATGAACAGATCCTTGCATTTGTTCAAGGTAAGAAGCTATAATACCTAATAAAAATCTTCCTCAGTGATGGTAAAATAAGCAAAAGCTTTAAAAAAAAAAAAACTTTGGTCTTGGGAATTCCCTGGCAGTCCACTGGTTAAGACTCTGCTTTTACTCCGAGGGCACTGATTCAGTCCCTCAGTTGGGAAACAGATCTCACAAGCTTTGTGGCATGGGCACAAGAATAAATATTTTTTAAGATCCATAAAAAAATTTCAGTCTTAGACTATCTTTACTGAGTAGCTACTTTTAGAATTGGAACTTGATAGTGATTTATCTTTAGTGTTCCTTTCCTTTAATGGCGTGGTGTTTTTCATTTCAGGGAAGACATCTTATTGTTGACGTTAGATTCTCTCTTATCCTTGTTTTTCTTGTGAGAAAGGTTGACTTCCTCTGCATCCAGTTCTCTCATAACAAAAAAGAATGTCTCATTTTGATTAAAGCCTCATTGTGTTTGGTACATTTCTTTCATGAACTGTTAGACATTTAATTAATAAGGAGCAGATATTATGTATGCCATTAGTCTTTGATTAGCAAGAGACTATAATTTCGTTTTGACTTTTATTGGGAGATCAGTTGCATGTTATTAGCAAGGAGATCCAACCAGTCCATCCTAAAGGAGATCAGTCCTGGGTGTTCATTGGAAGGACTGATGTTGAAGCTGAAACTCCAATACTTTGGCCACCTGATGCGAAGAGCTGACTCATTTGAAAAGACCCTGATGCTGGGAGGGATTGGGGGCAGGAGGAGAAGGGGACAACAGAGGATGAGATGGTTGGATGGCATCACCGACTCAATGGACATGGGTTTGGGTGGACTCCAGGAGTTGGTGATGGACAGGGAGGCCTGGTGTGCTGTGGTTCATGGGGTTGCAAAGAGTCGGACACAACTGAGCGACTGCACTGAACTGAAGAAACCTTTCAACTAGTAAAATGGTCTTTCCCAGGAGTGTTAAGTATTTTAATCCTTTAAACAGTTTTATTATTTTGGTATATTAAATATATCTATTAGTAAAATTTGAGTTTTTTCCCCTTGAATGCAATAGTGTTAATTTTCAGGAGTAGAAAGAAATATAGAATACTGACACTTTTCTGAAAAGAATGACCATTTTTGCCTGTTGCTGTGGGTATATATATGTGGGTATATTTAGGCATCTATTTTAATAATCTTAACTGTTTCCTATAATATATAAAGAACAGGCTCTATAAAACTGAAGAATTTTGATCTTTTGAAAATTTTGTCTTACAGGTACAGTAGCAGAAGGCGCTCCTATTATCCCAATTTCTGCTCAGCTAAAATACAATATTGAAGTTGTCTGTGAGTACATAGTAAAGAAAATTCCAGTACCCCCAAGAGACTTTACTTCAGAACCCAGACTTATTGGTAAGTAATAGAATTTTTATCTGATCTTTACCACATTGCTGATTCCTCTTTAAGGGAATCGCCAATGATTTCTGCAGAGGTGATAATAAATTACAGTCTCCGTGAAAAACTTTTTTTTAAAGTCAGTTAATTCTGAGATTGTATTAGCAGAGTTAGATTGCATTACTGGATGGGAATCCTGAATACAGACACAACTTTTAGCCTTTTTGTGCTTGGTATGTGTTATGTTACATGATCAAGATGGAGCAATAAAGTATGCCTTATGGAATTATGTTTTAGTTAGAAACAGGATATTAGGACTTACAGACAAATGATTTCATTGTACCATTAATGAAGTTATTCACCTCTCTCATTTGTTTAAGTTTGTGGTATCAATATTGGTATAATTTGATCATTTAAACTCATGATTTGTACATAGATGGTGAAACCTTTTCACAACAGACATTTGAACCCTCTGAAGCTTCACCTAGGAGCCCCCCAGCCCTTTCTGTGTGTTGTGGGCAGGGTTCTCTTGGATTATTCTAATGAGTACACCTTGTTAATGGTTCCTGTTCTCAGGACTGAAGTGCAGGTCACATAGTCCTAGGGTTGTTTTGAAACTAAATCTTTTTGTTGCAGAAGTCATATAAAGGTACATGACCAGAAAGGTCCACAATTCTTCCCTCACCCCTTAGCCCTGAAGTTACAGTTAACAATTGGTGTGTACTGTTTGTGCACCTTTCTCTTTGTTCATATCATCATGTATAAACATAATACGTTTCTTGTTTCAGTTTTTCTATGTGAAAGTGGGATCATACTATGCATAACTAGTCTTTTCTTTTTCCCTGAACAACAGATGAAGGTTTTCCTTCTACATCATTACATATACTCTTTTTAACATTCTTTTTTTTTTTTTTCCAATTTTTAATTTTATATTGGGGTATAGCCAATTAACAATGTTGTAATAGTTTCAGGTGGACAGCAGAGGGACTCAGCCATACATACACATGTATCCATTCTCCCTCAAACTATTCTCCCCTCTAACAGTCCTTTTTTAATAGCTGCATGATACTCCATACTGTGGGTGTACCATAATATGCCTCCTATCAATGTACTTTTAAGTTATTTCTACTTTTTCTAGCATAATTAAAATTGCAGTATACCTAGCTGGAATAATAATTTTAAACTTTGTGACAAAGTCTCCTTGTGTAAATTTTATGTGTCTACTATTTAAGAAAAGTTAACTTACAAAAAAATAAATTTTTCTGAAGTTAAAGTGAATAGACTTTAATTTGTTTTGTTTTCTTTCAGTTATTAGATCCTTTGATGTCAACAAACCTGGCTGTGAAGTTGATGACCTTAAGGGGGGTGTAGCTGGTGGTAGTATTCTAAAAGGAGTGTTAAAGGTAAACTGGATTTTGAGTGTTGTGTTTTTGCTTTATTTTTTCTCTTGTCCTAAGTAGGAGAATAGTACAGACACTCAAATTGAAAAATAATTTTTTTCTTCATGGTGTCTAGTACTTGATGTAGATTTCTTTGTTTACTAGTGTATCTTTTGAGTGTGTTTGACCTCAAACTTTATAGGCTTCTATGAATATGAAGCACATTTTAAATTGGCAATAGGCTTATATGATAGGTTGTTCAAAACATTTGGATGGTTCTGAATTTGAAGATATCTTCCACATCTTTTTTTTTTTTAAATAGTGATCTTTGAAATAAAGCTGACCTTTCAGTTTTGTGGTCTTCCTGTTAGGACTTTTCCTATGTAAGGAAAATGGTGTTGTCCCACAAATTCTAATTATTAATTTATATTTTTACAGGTGGGCCAGGAGATAGAAGTCAGACCTGGTATTGTTTCCAAAGACAGTGAAGGAAAACTCATGTGTAAACCTATCTTTTCCAAAATTGTATCGCTTTTCGCAGAGCATAATGATCTTCAATATGCTGCCCCAGGAGGTCTTATTGGTAAGGCTTTTCCTCTCATCCCTACGGGGTTTTTGTTTGCCACTTTATTTATTTATTTTTTTGAAGGGTAATTACTTTACAGAATTTTGCTGTTTTCTGTCAAACGTCAACATGAATCAGCATTTGATGTTTAATGATCGAGCAGGGTAGGGGAATGTTTATGTGGTTAAGCTGTTGATTTTAGGTCATATGATGATTTCATATGCTTGTGAAAATTATTTTTAAACATAAGAATTTTGGTTTAATTTTTAAAGTAGCTCCTTTTTAGCAGTACCAAAGTAAATTTTATGGCCTAAAATGTAAAAATACCTAACCATAGTTTTTTTTAAACATGGTTTTAGGGTAGTGTGGTTTTTTTGTTGTTTTCGTATGATTTTCACATGGAGAGTTACCCACAAATGTCAATTAAATCATGATAGATCATAGTTAAACACTGAGGTGGGAATTAAAGATTATAACTTCCATTATCTTGCTGTTACTGAAATAATATATGGGTTTCCTGGTCTCATACAGTAGTGTATTACCAGATACCCAGAAAAAGGCAAGATACAGTGAGAATTAGTCAGAGGTGTTAATAACTTTTGGATTAAAGAAAATGGCGTGAAGGAGTTCATCTTTTTGTTCTCTGATGTTTGGCTCTTTAATTCATTTTTCTATTGTATTTTGTAATTAGGAGTTTGCTGTGTATAATTTTATCCTTTTTGTTTGTTTTGTAAATAAGGAAACTCTTGGGACTTTTAAAGTTTAACTTATGGAACTTTTCAAACATAAAAGTACAGAGAGTAGTGTAATGTGTGGTCATTTACCACCACGCAACTTCAAAGATTATCAATGCTTTGCAGTTGTTTTTTAGGGGGGACATGCTACATGGCTTGCAGAATCTTAGTTCTCCAACCAGGGATCGAACTTAGGTCTACAGCAGTGAGAGTGCCAATTCCTAACCACTGAACCACCAGGGAATTCCCAGTACTTTACCATTCTTGCCTCATCTTTATGTCTTCTCTCCTCCATGAAAGACATGCAGCTAAAATATTTTGAAATCAATCCCAGGAATTACTTAAAATCTTTAAGCTATCTTTTTGATCATTCTTTCAGGGGAGAAATGGCAGGTAAATATCCTGCAAACTACTCATGAATTTTGTATTGTTTCAGCCTTCATTAAGGATATTCAGATTCATTTTTTATTGAGGCTGTTATCTCTGTTTGTCCTTTGCTTACAGTTTAAATCAAGAGAATCATCCTCAAATACCCAACTAACTTGTGAGTTCACAGTTCTCTTCCTTCAGATAACTATTGTCACATCTATGTGGCCAGTAAACGAGTATGAAAATATAAGTCGTGTATTAAAACGTGTAGGTAGGTATGTGCTGTACCAGTTTGAATGAGGTTTTTGGGTAAACGGAAATAAAATGTTGGACCACATATATCTTATTTTGGATCAGGAGTTGGAACAAAAATTGACCCCACTTTGTGCCGGGCTGACAGAATGGTGGGGCAAGTACTTGGTGCAGTTGGAGCTTTACCTGAGATCTTCACAGAATTGGAAATTTCCTATTTCCTGCTTAGACGGCTTCTAGGTGTTCGCACTGAAGGAGACAAGAAAGCAGCGAAAGTAAGTGCTTCAAGTGCCAGTGATGTTAAGACCAGTCTTGAGGTTCATACTTTTTAGTTAACACAGGATTAAGAAAAGAGAGAAGGTAAATAAATTTGACTTCCTGAAAATCGAGAACTTGCATATGGCAGTCTAAAGTAAAACAAAACAGGAAACAGTATGTCCTATATAACAGTGACATGATAATTCCTGTTATCTGTATGTTTTTCTTAAAAGTCTTAATTGAAATCAGGTTGGCAGAGATGAAAAATTGCTGATGTCTTTTGTTGGTAAGGTGATAGGAAAATAAGCAGTTATTTGGAAAGCATCTTCTTGATTTGGGGGTTTATTTTTCACCACTTGATTTCCTTAGGTACAAAAGCTGTCTAAGAATGAAGTGCTTATGGTGAATATAGGATCCCTGTCAACAGGAGGAAGAGTTAGTGCAGTCAAGGCTGATTTGGGCAAAATCGTCTTGACTAATCCTGTGTGCACAGAAGTAGGAGAAAAAATTGCACTTAGCCGAAGAGTTGAGAAACACTGGCGGTAAGTTTATTAGCCTTTGTCAGTGTCTAATAAAAAAGACATAGTTTACTTAACACACTCACAAACACACTTTACCTTGAACGCAACAGTTAATGTACCATGGCTTTAATTCTCAACTGTTTATTCGGATGATTTTGAAATCTATATTTCTAGGCCTGATTTGTGATAGACACAAGCTATGCAAAAACCAGTGAATTTAGGTTTAATACCTCCCTTTTTCTGAACTGTTTGAGAAATAGGTTGCCCCTTTATCTCTTAATACTTTGGTATATATTTCTTAAAAACAAGATTATCTTATATAACCACTTTAAGAAGCTTAACACTGTTAAAATACTAAAGTCTACAGTCAGTTTTATCACTTATTTTGATAATGTCTGTCTCCTTCCTGTCTAGGGTCATGCACTGCATTTAGTTTTCATGGCTCTTTGATCTCTAATTTGGAATTTCCTCAGCCTTTTCTTGTCTTACTTGTCAGTGGCAATTTTGAAGAATACAAGCTAGTTGCTTTATAGATTGTTCCTCAATTTGGGTTTATTTGATGTTTCCTAAGATTAGGTTCAGGTTATGTATTCTTGGTTAGGATATTTTCAGGTAGGTGGTGATGTCTCCTCAGGGAGTTATAACTAGAGATGCATGTTATCAGATTGCTTCTTGTTGAGGTTAATTTTGATCATACAGGCAAGGCATTAGCCAGTTTCTCCACCCTATAGTTACTCTTTACACTTGTGAATTAGTATTCTTTGGGGGAGACCCTATGCAAATAGTCTGTTCCTTATCACACCCCACCCTCCCCCCAGGGGTAGGGATTTAGCTTAGCATCCACTGATGATTTTTGTCTGAATTGAGCTTGATCATAGTGATTACAAAATGGTGATTTCCCATCTCCCAAAACTCTAACTCTGTCACTCATCATTTGTCATTTGACATTCTTTCTTCCCCATTATTTACTTACCTAGTTAAAATATGCATTCATGGAGTCCTATTTTATTCAGCAGGCCCTTACAGATTCATTACTGTCCTTACTTATTTTGATGTCTAGAATTTGTCCAGGAGACAAATTGGCTCCTATGTCCTGTTGGTATTTCCCCATGTTTTTTAACCTATTATTTTATTAAGGGGTCCATCTCTATGACTGTCACGAAACCCATGCTAAATTAACAGTGACGTATTCTGGAGATAACTACACCCCACTATGGACTTTTGGGGAATAGCCACTGTATTCTCTCTACTTCATCTGAAACCTAGACTCAGGTGGCATCAAATCCTTGCCCTCCTATTTCTGGAGAGTGCAAAAGCTAACTATATAAGAGGACTTTTCAGAGAAAATGACTTTTGTCTTCCCAGAAGACAAACCCTCTGCTTTGCTTTCTGAAGCAGATCACAACCCCACGGACAGTTTGGGAGCTGCGCAAGCTTCAGTATGTCTCTGTTGCGTTTGTTTTTTAATAGTTCCTTACTTTCTGGCTCAAGTTGCTCTGAAGTCACCTTGTGTGTCTCCCCTGCTCCAGTTTAGAATTGGCCATTTCTCCAGGGAGCTCTGGTTCCTCTTAGTGGGAAATGGTGTTAGAAATGAAGATTTGGGTGCTAGGTGTGCTAGGACTGCAAGAAGATCCAACCAGTCCATCCAGAGGAGATCAGTCCTGGGTGTTCATTGGAAGGACTGATGTTGAAGCTGAAACTCCAATACTTTGGCCACCTCATGCAAAGAGTTGACTCATTGGAAAAGACCCTGATGCTGGGAAGGATTGGAGGCAGGAGGAGAAGGGGACGACAGAGGATGAGATGGCTGGATGGCATCACCGACTCGATGGACATGGGTTTGGGTAGACTCCGGGAGTTGGTGATGGACAGGGAAGCCTGGCATGCTGTGATTCATGGGGTCTCAAAGAGTCAGACACGATTGAGCGACTGAACTGAACTGAGGTGTGCTCACTTCTCCAAAGGTGCTGTTTCTTCAGGGCCCTTTGAGTGGATAGAGCTTGGAAACATAAACATATTGTTGACTTCTCTTTTCTCTTTTCCTGGTTAGTTACTAAATCTACATTTCCTTTCTATTCTGTGTGACCTCTTTGTAGCCCATACCATCATCATTTCACACTTAAAAGTTATTGCAAAAGATTGCTAATATGCCTCTTCTACTGTTATTTAAGCATTCAGTCAAAATTAATCTTCCTAGAACATTTTTTCATGCAGTACTCAGTAATTTCTAGTAACTTCCTACTACTTTCTGATTCCGGACCTTTCTGGAAGTCTACTTGAATGCATTTTAAATTCCTCCTGCTTAGTCTCATATAAACCTTCTACATTAGACTGTTTTGTGTCCTGATTGTCCACATAATTACTTAAATCACCTTTGGTTTAATTTTGTTTCTTCCTCACTATCTACCTCCCTTATTAAGGCTTCCCTGGCACAGTGCCTCAGGATGATTTAATCATGTACTGTTCAGAAGATCTGAATTATTTCTAATTGAGACAGAGTTAAACCTTTAAATAAATTATCCTGCTTTGTGATGATTCATGCCTGCTTGATCTGACTCTCATGTGATTATACTATTTGCTGTTATAGACAGACTGATTTCCAGTGTATTTTTTGTCTTTTTTTTTTTTTCCTTTTTCCCAGTGTATTTTTAAAGAAAGGAATGATCTTTGTGTGTCTACTAATATTATAAGAGGATTCTGTCCAAATGAAATTTTAGATGTTGCTTAAAAATAAGCAAGTATGTTAAAATTGTTAAAAGAAATGTTCTTTAGATTTATTGTTTTTAACCCATGCTTAGGTAAGTTCTGTTCTAGAACCTACAATTTAGGTAACAATCTGTCCTGGCCATTGACTAAAGCAGACACTGAAACAGAGATGGAGCAGAACTCCCTCTGCTATTGAGAGTAATCTGATTATAGATTATCTACTCTAGGTCATCTCTTAATTTCCTTTACCAATTAAAGTCATGAGAAAGCCATGTGACCTGTTGAAGTGCTGCGAACCATTAAAAAAAAAATTTTTTTTTTTTTTCCAAAGAGGAAAAAAGAATTTTAAAAAATCAGACTGAAGTGGTTTGTATGTTAGCATGGTTCCTTGGGCGGACTGGAATGTTCTTCATTAGTGGTTCTGAAGGGGCAGGTGTATTTGCGAAGTTGAGCATGTTTATAGTAGCAACTTTTTGTTTGCTTTTCCTGTCAATCCTTCTGGCCAGAGCCCATCTCTGGGTCTATGAAGATAGTGTGAGCTTTCTCTCTGGAGGAGCAGGTTTTGGAAACATTCAATTTGAGCAGATAGGCAAGTAAAACTAGTTGTGTCATGTGATTATGTGGCAATGATAATGAAGCGGATATAAAATTCATGATTTCTTTTATTTTCATTTTGCAGTTTAATTGGTTGGGGTCAAATAAGAAGAGGAGTGACAATCAAGCCAACAGTAGATGATGACTGAAGAATTAAATAACAGATTTGGATGAAGTTGGAATTTCTCTTAACAACCTAGGGGTATATTTTCAGAACAATACTGGGAAAGTAATTTCACAGCTCATTACCTTAGTAGTAGCTGTAAGGTTATTCTCATTTTTTGGTGATGAAAATTTAACCTCTAGTACTGAAATAGAGCCTACAATAAATGTAGAAATTAGCATCATGTTGGATTGAATCTACATTTTACCAGAAATTAATCATTCCCAAATAATGTCTAATTTATACGTCAGTGCAGATTTGAAAGGAAACTGCTACAACCAGACTTTGCTGTAGTAGACATACCACTGAACCTGTTTGAAATAAAGTCTTTGTTCTTATTTTTCATGATTCATCTTTGAGTAGCTCCAGGTTTGAAGGATTGTTGTAGCAGTAAAAACTTGACAAATTTTTAAAGACCAACTTCCCTTTCCCCATATTTTATGTTGCTGTATTTTTTTTTTAATTTTGAGTGAAAATAGATTCAAATAAAATTATCCTTTCAGGCATGAGGGCTTGTTTCCATGGACATGACCTTTCTCTCCCCTTTCCCTTTCTGGACTAGAGCACAGGAAACTAGAGCCCGAAGTTTTCAGCTACTCCACCTGGTGCCCTGCGATTGTCTCTGCATTGCTTTACGCCTGAAACCCTGCAGCCTTCTCCCATTGGAAAGTATTGTAAACACCAGTTGATTTTAGTTAAGTAGCAAAGATCTTTCCAGGCTTTATTTTATGTTTTATCTTAGCAGCCTAATTGATAAGATTATGATATATATCCTAATATTAGTAATCTTTGGTAGTTCGAGGAGGTAGCAAAGGGTGAGCCCTTTGGGTTTTAACTTACTCTCCCTTTTCCTATACTTTTCCTGTGCTGTGCATTTTAATTTTGCTTATTTTATCTTTCATAAAATTCTGTTGAAGCAGTGGTTCTTAACGGGCTGATACTAGCATTGTTGGAGAAGTTTTTTATTTTTTTTAAAAAGTGCTCCATGGAGATTCTGGTTTTAATCGGCTTTGGATGGAGCCCAGGCGTTATTTTTTTTTAAAGCTCCCCTGTGTTGAAAAACAAATTTAGAGAGTCGAGAAGTAGGTTTGTCAAATAACACAGATTCTTACTATGGGTAGTCTGATAATACTCTTTATTTTTCTTAAATTTGCATTTCATGTAGGACTTGATGCCGCAGTTGTAGCCTTGTGCTCTTTTGGGCATTGAACATGCTGACATGTAGAAGTTTAAAAGCTCTGACTCTGGTTGTTAACATAAGTTTTGAGGAAGCATATTAATATTACATAGTTGCTTGACTTTGAAAGGTTGCATTATAGCATGAGAAACACAGTTTAATGAAGCAAAATTTTAATCCAAACTTTGATTTTATGTCTAACCTAAGCACCTTCTACCTGAAGTTCTGGAGTAACATAAGACCCAAGTTGACTTGTTTATTGTAATTAATCTCATGTCAGAACTATTTCAGACATGCACATGACTTTCAACAAATTTGCAAAGCACTGTAATTACTGTAAATGGGAATACACAAATATGAAAACAACAGGCCATATTTTCATAGAACCTGAAGTCCATACAGTGATTCTCCTGGTTGAGAATCTGCCTATAGCGCGATGTTACTGATGAAAGTAACTGTGTATGTGAATCCTCTTGTCTCTCCTGTTAAAATATTTTCACAATCTGACCAGTTCTCACCATCTTCACTGCTGTTGTCCTACTCCAACCACCAGTGGCTCTCACCTAGAATAGCCCTGTAACAACTCCTGCCTTCCACACTTGTCCCACTGCAGTCTGTGGGGTAATACAGCCAGAGTTAAGAGAATGCTATGTATTGGGTTAGCCAAAATATTCGTTCGGGTTTTCCCATAACATTGTACAGAAAACCCAAACGAAGTTTTTGGCCAACCCAGTAAAACTCATAAACTGTAAAGTTCATCTCATGAAAATGGGGGACACGAGGACACTAGCTTTGACGTCATCCAAATAATTTCCAGGCTGACCTAGAAAGCTTGCTCTGCTATTTCACTCTTTGTAACCTCCAAAGATAGTGTGTGTGTTTGTGTGTTTCTGATTTGGAGTGCAAATAGCTGCACTCATAAACTTCTGAAATTGTGTTTCTAGGAAAATTTAACATGGCGGAGGAAAATGGATGCTTTTCTGGAAATATATAAAAGTTTTTCAAATTACCTGACACAAAGCAGATACCCTTAAAATACTAATAATCAAGAAGCAAGGTTATTAAAAACTTACCTCTGCAGAAGTTTCCACAGACTCATAATATACATTCTGCCAGATTTCAAGGAATAGGTAATTCCTGTTATTTAAATAGTTTCAGAATGTAGGACACAAAAAGGAGGCAAAAAAGGAGACGTTCTGATTCATTGTTCAAAATTTTTACATCCTTGGTGCCCAAACCTGGAGAGGGGTCATTCTCTGGCCTGAGACACAGCAAAAGCAAACCACCCGAGGCCATTCTCACAGTTACAAAATCCATTCTAAAACATTGGTAAATTAAGTCCAACATTATATTGAAAGAGTAATGCATTCTTGTATGTGCATGGATCTTTTATTGGTGGAAAGAAAAAAGCATACCTTGAAGATACATTTGATACAATTCAAAATTTTTTTAATGTAGGTAATATAGAGAAGGAAATTGTTAACTTGCTATAAGGTACTTAGAGAACTATCAGAATCAGTGTTAATGATGAAACATTGGAACACAGTAACATCCTCCCATAATGCTGGGTGGGGTAAGGTTTCATTTGGGTAAAATGTGGGGTTGTGAGCTTGACCAAATAACGGGCAAATTCAGAGGGTTGGGAAGTAGTCATCAATTGCATATACTGGAATTCATATTATTGTTTCATTTTTCTATATCCTCAGAGTCTGGAACAAGTCAGAAATATCAGCTGCCACTTGAATTCTTCAGTATTGTTTTCTGGGGCTTAGCAAATGAGATAGAAATATTGAGAATGGAAGCAACAGAACGTTACTTACAAGGTATAAGATTATCTACCTAGAAAATATAAACCAGAAACTGAAAAACTTGCACTGCTACAAGAGTTCAGTGAGGTAACAGTTCAAAATAAACATGAAAAAATTGTTAATTTACTCAATAATTTACTAATTCATTTGTACCACACATGTACACATACACAAATCAAAAAATGCAGTGGGTATAAACTTGCCGGGTATAAATTTAACAAGATTATGCAAGATACATATGAATAAAGCTAACATTTCTTGAAGGACAAGAGAGGAGATAGGAGTAATGAGAAAGTAGACAATATTATTAGATGAGAATAATATTGTACAGGTGGCTGCCTTTTTTCCCCCTATAAATTCAGTGCAATATGAATAATAATAGGTTTTTAAAAAGAACTTGTCCAGTTGATATTAAAGATTTGGAAAATTAAGATTCACAAGAATAGTAAATAAATGAATTTCCTGGCAGTCTAGTGATTAGGACTCTGGGCTCTCACTGTTAGGGGCCTGGGTTCAGTCCCTGGTCTGGAAACTAAGATCCCACAAATTGTACAGCACAGTCACATAAGTAAAAATTGTAAGTGTCCTTCAGGGTGGTGGAATAATAAACTTCTGAAAATTATGATGGGAAAGTTGGTGTGTTTTAGAACATATAATAAAGCTACAATATATGAAGTATGGTATTGAATAGATTGTGGTATTAAGTGAATAGATCATTGGAACAAAATTTACAACTAGATAAAAAGTTTTAATAATACATGCTATAGACAGCATTTATGTCAGGAAAAGGATAGACTTTTTTAGTTCAAATTATTACCCATGTGATGGTGAAAGATATTTAAAGTGTTATTTAAGATTTTACTTATTGAGACAAAAATATAATTACAAAGATATCTTAGGAGATTATTTTAATGGTTCAGATAAGGAATGCAAAACAAATCCAAAAGTCATATAGGAAAAGTTGGTAGATCTGTTACATAAAAAGTTCAAAACTTAGCACCAAAAAGATTACAGTTTAAAAGATGATAGAATGAGAAAAAGTAATTAAAACTTAAATGAAATGTGAAAGAATAATATTCCTTTGATGTTGTTCAGTCACTAAGTCCTGTCTGACTCTGCAACCCTGTGGACTGCAGCATGCCAGGCTTCCCTGTCCTTCACTATCTCCCAGAGTTTGCTCAAATTCATGTCCATTGAGTTGGTGATGCTATCCAACCATCTCATCCTCTGCTGCCTACTTCTTTTACTATCAGTCATTCCCAGCATCAGGGTCTTTTCCAGTGAGTCAGCTCTTTGCATCAAATGGCCAAAGTATTGGAGCTTCAGCTTTAGCATCAGTCCTTCCAGTGAATATTCAGGGTTGATTTCCTTTAGGATTGACTGATTTGATCTCCTTGCAGTCCAAGGGACTCTCAAGAGTCTTCTCCAGCACCACAGTTTGAAAGCATCAGTTCTTTGGCACTCAGCTTTCTTTATGGTCCAACTCTCACATCTGTACATGACTACAGGAAAAACATAGCTTTGACTATACAGACCTTTGTTGGCAAAGTGATGTCTTTGCTTTTTTTAATATACTGTCTAGGTTTGTCATAGCTTTCCTTCCAAGGAGCAAGCATCTTTTAATTTCATGGCTGCAGTCACCATCTGCAGTGATTTTGGAGACCAAGAAAATAAAATGTCACTGCTTCTACTTTTCCTGTTCTATTTGCCATGAAATGATGGGACTGGATGCCATGATCTTCATTTTTTGAATGTTGAGTTTTAAGCCAACTTTTTCACTCCTCTTTCATCCTCAATAGGCTCTTTAGTTCCTCTTCACTTCCTACCATTAGAGTGGTGTCACCTGCCTATCTAAGATTGTTAATATTTCTCCCAGCAGTCTTGATTCCAGCTTGTGATTCCTCCAGCCTGGCATTTCGCATGATAAACTCTCCGTATAAGTTAAATAAACAAGGTGAAAATATACAGCTGTGTCGTACTCTTTTCCCAATTTTGAACCAGTCAGTTGTTCCATGTGAGGTGATTCTGTTGCTTCTTGACCCCCCATACAGCTTTCTCAGGAGACAGATAAGGTGGTCTGATATTCCCATTTCTTTAAGAATTTTCCACAGTTTGTTGTGATCCACACAGTCAGAGGCTTTTGGGTAGTCAGTGAGACAGGTAGATATTTTTCTGGAATTCCCTTGCTTTCTCTATGATCCAACAAATATTGGCAATTTGATCTCTGATTCCTCTGCCTTTTCTAAACCCAGCTTGTATATCTGGAAGTTCTCGGTTCGTGTGCTGTTGAAACCTAGCTTGAAGGTTTTTGAGCATATCCTTACCAGCATGTGAAATGAGTGCAGTTGTACAGTGATTTGAACATTCTTCGGCACTGCCCTACTTTGGGATTGGAATGAAAAATTGACCTTTGCCAGTCCTGTGGCCACTGCTGAATTTTCCAAATTTGCTGACATACTGAGTGCAACACTTTAACAGCATCATCTTTTAGGATTTGAAATAGCTCAGCTGGAATTCCATCACCTCTACTAGCTTTGTTTTAGTAATGCTTCCAAAGGCCCACTTGACTTCACACTCCAGGATGTCTGGCTCTAGGTGAGTGACCACACCATTGTGATTATCCAGGTCATTAAGACCTTTTTTTGTATAGTTCTGTGTATTCTTGCCACCTCTTAATCTCTTCTGCTTCTGTTAGGTCCTTACTGTTTCTGTCCTTTATCATGCCCATCCTTGCATGAAATGTTCCCTTGATATCTCCAGTTTTCTTCCAGTTTTCTTGAAGAGATCTCTAGTCTTTCCCATTCTATTGTTTTCCTCTACTTCTTTGCATTGTTCATTTAAGAAGGCCTTCTTATCTCTCCTTGCTATTCTCTGGAACTCTGCATTCAGTTGGGTATATCTTTCCCTTTCTCCCTTGCTTTTTGCTTCTCTTCTTTCCTCAGCTATTTGTAAAGCCTCCTCAGACAACCACTTTGCCTTCTTGCATTTCTTTTTCTTTGGGATGGTTTTGGTCACTGCCTCCTGTACAATGTTATGAACCTCCATCCACAGTTCTTCAGGGCACTCTGTCTACCAGATCTAATCCCTTGAATCTATTCATCACCTCCACTGTATAATCATAAGGGATTTGATTTAGGTCATACCTGAATGGCCTAGTGGTTTTCCCTACTTTCTTCAATTTAAGCCTGAATTTTGCACTAAGGAGCTGATGATCTGAGCCACAGACAGCTCCAGGTCTTATTTTTGACTGTATAGGGCTTCTTCATCTCCAGCTGCAAAGAATATAACCAATCTGATTTCGGTATTTACCCTCTGGTGATGTCCATATGTTGACTTATCTCTTCTGTTGTTGGAAGAAGGTGTTTGCTATGACCGGTGTGTTCTCTTGGAAAAACTTAGCCTTTGCCCTGCTTCATTTTGTACTCCAAGGCCAAACTTGCCTGTTACTCCAGGTATCTCTTGACTTCCTGCTTTTGCATTCCAGTCCCCTATGATGAAAAGGACATCTTTTTTTGATGTTAGTTCTAGAAGGTCTTGTAGGTCTTCATAGAACCAGTCCAACTTCAGCTTCTTCGGCATCAGTGGTTGGGGCATAGACTTGGATTACTGTGATGTGAATGTACTTCTGTTCCTAGTACAAATCAATAAGATAGAATAGAAATAGGACAAAATACATATGGCATCACTTTCGGTGGGCTAAAGACTAAACATGAAGAGAACTCATGTAGACTCATGAGCACACTGAGTGCCGCTGATGTGATTTGGGCAGAGATGGAAGTTGGTGGCAGTGAAGCCCCAGAGGCAGGAGCACAAGTGGCATCTCATCTCCATGGAGTGTTCTTTTTGCCTCCGGCCCCACAACAGGGAAGGGCTGTGCTGCTGCCAGTGACTCTTAGAAGGTAGGGTCTTGCCAGATCAGAAAAAAACTTTTGTTCTGTGCTGGGCCATTGACTTTCATAGTCAGGAATCATATCACCATTCAGGAAGAACTTAAATACTCCTCTTAATGCTTGCATTTGAGGGAATGTTTACAAACATTGGGCAGCAGGGTAATCATGCTCTTCTGGAGAATAAAGAACTATTATGGGACAATATGTCTGACTTCAACTTTTTGGCAACTGTGAAAATCCATCTCGGAAATATGTACAGGCCATTTATAAAAGAAATATCAAGTTTTCAATAAACATTTGTGAAATGGTCGGCCTATCCAGTAATAAGAAATGTATGAAACTAGTAATACAATTCATTTTCACTCATTAAAATTGGCAAAAATTAAAAAGATTTATAGCAACCAGTGTTGGTGAGGATATATTGTTGGTGAGAAGTGTAAACTAGTATAGTTTTTTAAATTTGTCATTATTGATGTTTTTATCTGTAGGAACACTTTAAAAATATTTAGTGTTTATTTGACTGTGCCAGGTCTTAGTTGCTGCACGTGGATCTTCAATTTTTGTTGCAGTATGCGAGTTCTTTTCATTGCAGCCTGAAGGATCATCACTTGCAGTATTTGAACTCTTAATTTGTGGCATGTGGGAACTAGTTCCCTGAGCAGGGATCGAACCTGGACTCCACTGCATTGGGAGCTCAGAGTCTTAGCCCCTGGAGCACCAGGGAATTTCCACTGCTACATTATTTTAAAAGGACAGTTTGATTACATCTATCAAGATTTAAAACATCTCACCCTTTGCCCCAGAATTCCATATCTGGGAATGTATCATAATGAGGTATTTGCTCATGTTCACAAAGATCTGTGTAGAAGGAAGTTTATTCCAGCATTGCTTAGCATAGCAACAATTATAGAATACCTAAATGTTAGTCAGAAGGGGTTCATTAAGTAGGTTTTCTGGTACATTTATCTGTTAAGAAGTAAAACTGTAAGCCACCTTTGATTCAGCCATGGTTAAAATTAAAGATGAAAATATTGGTCCCAAAGGTATTTTATGGGAATCCCTGAGAGGTAATAATTTCTTTGACTTAAAGTACTTTGAGAATTCACAATGCAGTATTGGTTGTTACCTTCGCAAAAGGAATGAAAAGGATTGTTGAATAAGCTTCTTGTCTGTGTTAGCATTGACTCTATTAGAATTACAAGTTTATTTTCTCAAACAAGTTTATGGGGGAAAGCCAAGACCAGCAAGTGAATTTGTGCAACTTACATAATAGTGAAATTATACATTAAAGTTTGTCACTATCAGGCTGGTATATCCATTGCAATCTATATTCCTACAGTAAATACTTCCTATAAAATATAATTTCCTATTATAAGGATACAGTGAGTAATATGTTTCCTACAACAAACATATAAAAAGACTTAGCAGAAATCATAATTTTAAGTAGTGTACTCCAGAAGAGTTAAAAATCAACCCTTTAAAAATAATGTGTGTTGATGTCAAGACTATCACAGAAGGAGCTGCAATTAACCAGGAATGCATTTAATGATGGCAAGATACAGATTATAGCTCAAATTTAAAGAAAACCTTTATTCCTTTCAAATTATCTTGTCTTAGTAACTTTGTGATTTGTAAATCATCTTCAGCCTTCTCCAAAGTGTTATTAAAAAATACAACAAAACCCATTAGTCTTTGGTTTGTGTTCTCAAGAACAATATTCCAATAATCTTTTGTCTCAGAAGTTTCTCATCAACTGCTATTATGACTCATGGCCTATTTTTCAAAACTTTTATTGGCCTTTTCAAAGGACCAGTTTTTGGCTTTGTTGAGTCTCTATTGTGCTTTTTATTTCATTGATTTTTTACCTTCATTATTTCCTTTCTTTGTATTTATTCTGCTAATTTTTACCAAGTACTTAACTTGTTAATTTTCTTTTAGCTTTTCTTCTTTTTTAATACTAACATTGGAAGCCAAGCATTTCTCACTTGGGACTTTTATAACAGAATCAAGCAAATTTTAATTTATTGAGGTATAATCTACCAGTAAAATGCACAAATCTCAAGTGCTCAGTTTGATGAGTTTTTATTATTTTATACACCCATGTATCCATCAGCCCAAGCAAAATAAAGAACACTTGCATCACCTCAGAAAATTCTCTCATGCTTCTACAACATGTATAGTCTTTCAGCATCTGAATTCTAATTAGGATGTTTTTGAGATTCAGTAGTTTCTTTTATTGCTAGATACCATTACACTGTAACATTAATACCATGTTTTGTTTATGCATTCACCGGTTGATGTACATTTGGATTATTTCCACTTTTTGGCTGTTAAGAATAAATCTGCTATGAACATCAGTATTCAAGTCTGTGTAGATGTATGTTTTAATTTCTCTTGAGTAAATTTCCGAGGAATGGAATGTTAGCTTCTATGGTAAGTCTGTGTTCCACTTTTTAAGAAACTACTAAACTGTTTTCCAAAGTGGTCTCAATTTTATATTCCCATCAACAATGTATGGGGGGGTTCTGGTTTCTCCACATCTTTTCTAACACTTGGTATGATCTGTTTTTTATTACAGCAATTTTAGTGGATATGCAGTAGTATCTCAGTGTAGTTTTAATTTGCATTTTCCTAATGAATAATGATGTTGAGCATCTTTTCATGTGATTACTAGCCATTCATATTTCTTTGGTGAAATGTGTATTCAAATATTTTGCCCACTTTTTGATTGGATTGTTTTATTACTGAACTGTAAGAGTTCTTTGTATAGTCTCGATACAAATCTCTTATCAAATACATGATATGCAAATATTTTCTCCATTTCTGTGGCTTGTCTTATATCAGTGGTATCTTTTGAAGTGCAGTTTTTTATTTTGGTGAAGTCTAATTTATTTTTTAATTTTATGAATTATGCTATTGGTGCCATATCTAAAAATTCTTGCCTACCCCAAGCTCACAAAGACTTTTTCTCCTATGTTTTCTTCTCGAAGTTTTATAGTTTTAGCTCTTACATTTAGGTCTGATCTGTTTTGAGTTAATCTTTTTATGGTATGAAGTAAAGATCCAAGTTTACTTTTTTTCCTACATGGGTATCCAACTGTCCTAAGCCATTTGTTGAAAAGACTATCCTTTTTCTAGTGAATTGTCTTGGTACCTATATTGAAAAGCAGTTGACATACGTGTAAAGGTTGATTTCTTGAATTCTTTTCTATTGATCTGTATGACACATTGTCTTGATTACTGTGTCTTTACATCACCTCATGGGAAATAGATGGGGAAACAGTGGAAACAGTGTCAGACTTTATTTTTTGGGGCTCCAAAATCACTGCAGATGGTGACTGCAGCCATGAAATTAAAAGACACTTACTCCTTGGAAAGAAAGTTATGACCAACCTAGATAGCATATTAAAAAGCAGAGACACTACTTTGCCAACAAAGGTCCATCTAATCAAGGCTATGGTTTTTCCAGTGGTCATGTATGGATGTGAGAGTTGGACTGTGAAGAAAGCTGAGTGCCGAAAAATTGATGCTTTTGAACTGTGGTGTTGGAGGAGACTCTTGAGAGTCCCTTGGACTGCAAGGAGATCCAACCAGTCCATCCTAAAGGAGATCAGTCCTGGATGTTCATTGGAAGGACTGATGCTGAAGCTGAAACTCCAGTACTTTGGCCACCTCATGCGAAGAGTTGACTCATTGGAAAAGACCCTGATGCTGGGAGGGATTGGGGGCAGGAGGAGAAGGGGACGACAGAGGATGAGATGGCTGGATGGCATCACCAACTCGATGGACATGAGTTTGAGTAAACTCTGGGAGTTGGTGATGGACAGGGAGGCCTGGTGTGCTGTGATTCATGGGGTCGCAAAGAGTTGGACAAGACTGAGTGACTGAACTGAACTGAAGAACAGTAGGTTTTTATTTTTTTATTTTTATTTTTTTTAGACAAAAGCCGTTTAATTGACAGTATACAACTTTCCAAAATATATTTTTGTAAGAAAATGGCAATAAGTAATAATTTTTACAAACAGGTTTCTTAGTAAATTCCAGTGTACTTTAGACTCCTGTCCACTAAGACAGCTCCCCCAGTCTCCTGAGAAAACTCTTTTAGCATTCACTAATTTTTTTAAAAAGACATGGAGCAAATAGTAATCCCCTCCTGTGACTCAGGGCAGGGTTTTCACCAAACTTGAGTTAATCAGCTAATGACAATGATGAAAACCATTGCTTTGCTTTCGCCCCCTCTGCCTTCCCATCTTGTTCCCTTTGATCCCTAATCATATATGTAGAAACTATTCAAAACTATTCTTGGCAGAACACAATTGTTCATATAAGTCTTAGACCTAAATAAGCCACAGACCAGTAAGGTTCCTGTTTTTGTCTTCATGCTTTCCCTACCCTTGCTGCAGATCTGTCCTTGGTATCACTCTGCTGCCTGCCCTTAATTAGCAGGCCTTAATTTGTTGGTTTCTTCCTGAGGCACACAGCACCGGACAGTTTTCCAGTCCAGGTTTTAAGCCTGTTTTCTGTCACTAAATATGTGAGTTTCACCAGGTCACTTTATCTTTCTGGGCTTCAGACTCTTCTTCTGTTAAAAAAATAAAGATTGGACTGGGTTCTAAAACCCCTCTTCCCAACCAGGTTGCATATTGACTACAACCCTTATTGTAACATGCTGGGACTTTACAGGGAGGGGATGAGGACCATATTTAAAAATAAAAATGCCCAGTCTGCAAGACAAATACTTCATCATCAGCCTATCTCGTATTTCATTTTTCATTAAAGAAAAACAAAAGCTTGTTATTTCTAGTAAAATAGACATTTACATTCCTGTTTAGAGGGAAAAAAGCCTTCTCTCTTAACAAAGGTTTTTTCGAAGTATAGTCACTCAAAGCAGTGCAGGGTGGATTAACATGTGGCTGTTGTATTTACATTATCAAAAAATACGTATATGTGTATCAGCTGGAACTGGTTTTTCAAAGTTTCTCCAGTATATTGTCAAAAAGATAAAAGCTCAAGAAGTGATTTAAATAAACTTTCTGCTAGCTTTCCTTATCAAGAAGGGAAAGAACAGTCTTGCATCTAGACTAAACCCGTATCTTGTCCTATGACGCAAAAGAATATTCTGTGCCCCCTTCATAAGCATTGCTGCGTCTGTCCCCCCTGACATGAGAGTGTGCTTCCCCCTGGATCTCGTCCAGTCATCGGATTCATGGTTTCTGAACCAGTGTGCCACCGAAATAAAAGAGTTTATAATCTCTGGCACAACTTGTTTCAAGTCAATGCTGAATTCTCAGCTTTCTTCTCTCTTCTCAGCCCCAGAATCTGAATTAACCAGATAGCATCAGAGACCAGCAAAGATGTGGGAAGAAGATGACCACTACAGATGCATGGCAATATGGTCTTTGACATAGGTGGCAAGAGCAAGCCAGGGCAAGTTGCCCAGAAGGCTAGAACAATACGGTTCAGATGCACCCAAAGAAGGAGCCTCTGAGCCAGCCCAGAGCTTGTCAAGGCTGACTCTGGACAGAGCCACAGTCATTCCTCTTGACCAAGCCTCATTTTTACTCTCTGGTCCTTGCCAGTCACCTTCTCGCTCCCCAAGAGGCCTGTGGGTTATGGCCTTTGATTGGTTTCCAGGATGTATTTGCTGTCTCTGTCTAAACCTGGCTGGTGAAATGAGACCCAGAATCAGCAAAGGAGTAATCCAGGCTGGCCTGTCCCACGGTGGCCATGATAGAAACCCACTGGGTAGAAAGAACCAAATGTTGGGTAGGAAAGAAGCAAACAGATCTTTTCCCAGTGAGACAGCATTTTCCTCTGCTGCTGCTGCTGCTAAGTCACTTCAGTCGTGTCTGATTCTGTGATCCCATAGACAGCAGCTCACCAGGCTCCCCCGTCCCTGGGATTCTCCAGGCAAGAACACTAGAGTGGGTTGCCATTTCCTTCTCCATGAACAGTAAGTTTTTAAATCGAGTAATAGAAGTCCTCCATATTTTACATTGTAAAGCAACTATACTCCAATAAAAATTTAAAAATAAAAACGCTCCACCTTTGTTCTTTTTTTCAAATTGGCTTTGACTATTCTAAGTCCTGCAAATTTCCATATAAATTTTAGGTTCAACTTGTCAGTTTCTCCAGAAAAGCTTGCTGTAACTTTGATAGGGATCACATTAAGTTTATAGATCTTGCCTAGAGGGAATTACTATCCTGACGATATTGGTTCTTCCAATTCATAGATACGGAATTCTCTCCATTCATTTAAATTATCTTTACTTTCTCTCCATCATGGTTTTTAGTTTTCACTGTACTAGCGCAAGAAGTCTTGCACTTCTTTTGTTAAATGTATTCCTACTTAGTTGTTTTTGATGCTTATGAATATAATTGTTCTGATTTCATTTTGGGGCTGTTGCTTACATGTAAAAATTAGTTAATTTTCTTTCTTTGTTTTGCAGTTGATACAGTTTATTTTTTTCTTCCAGTTTTATTGAGATAATAACTGCTATAACAGCACTGTGTAAGTTTAAGATATACATACAGCATAATGATTTGACTTACATATATCTTGAAGTGATTACCACAATAAGTTCGGTGACTATCCATCATCTCATATAGATACAAAATTAAAGAAATAGAAAATGTCTTTTTCCTTTTGATGACAAGTCTAAGGGTTTGTTCTCTTAACCTTCATATATAATACACAGCAGTGTTAATTATTACTTATGTTGTATATTGCCTCCCTAGTACTTACTCAGAACTGGAAGTTTATACCTTTTGACTGGTTTCATCCAGTCCCCCTCCCCTCAACCCCTACCTCTTGTGGCCAGAAATCTGATCTTGCTTTTTTTTTTAAAGTTTGTTTCTGAAATATAATTGACCTACAGTGGTATGTTAGTTCCTGTGACACAACATAGTAATTTTTTCAAAATTTATTTTTAATTGGAGGATAGTTTTCAACATTGTTTGTTTTTGCCGTATAGCAATGTCAATCAGCCTTGGTATACATGTGTCCCCTCCTTCTGGAACCTCCCTCCCTCCACCCCCCATCACAATCCTCTAGGTTGTCACCAAGCACCTGATTGAGTTCCCTTTGTTATACAGCAACTTCCTTCCCACTAGCTGCCTATTTTTCATATGGTGATATTTCTATACATTTCAAAATGATCACCATGATAAGTCTAGTTATGATACGTTATCATACTGAGATATTACATAGTTGTTGACTGTATTCCCCTCATTTTACATTCCATACCAGTTATTTATTTTGCAAATAACTTTGTACCTGTTAATCTCTCTCACCTATTTCTCCATCTGCCCCTCTCCCTTCTGGCAGCCACTTGTTTGTTCTCTGTATCTGTAACTGTTTTTGTTTTATTATATGTTCCTTTGTTTTGTTTTTTAGATTCCACATATAAGTCATACAGTATTTGTATTTCTCTGCCTAACTTATTTTATTTCTCATAATGCCCTCTAAATTCAACCGTGTTGTCTAAAATGGCAAGGTTTCACTTTTTATGGCTGAGTAATTTTTCTTTGTGTATGTGTGTATGTATCACATCTTTCTGTCTTAGAAGACACATTCTTTTATTTTTTATTAAAATTAATTTTTCCTGGAGGATAGTTGATTTGCAATGTGTTAGTTTCAGTTGTTCAACAAAGTAAATTGGTTATATATATTCAATAATCTACTCTTTTTAAGGTTCTTTTCCCAAATAGGTCATTACAGAATATTGAGTAGAGTTCCCTGTGCTATTCAGTAGGTTTGTATTAGTTATCTAGTTTATTTATAGTGGTGTATATATGACAATCCCAAGCTCCCATTTTATCCCTCACCCCCTCCCCCAACACTTTCCTCCTTGGTAACCATAAGTTTGTTTTCTACATCTGTGACTCTATTTCTGTTTTATAAATAAGTTCATTTGTACCATTTTTTAGATTCCACATATAAGCAATATCATACGATATTTGTCTTTGTCTGCTTCACTCTGAATAACAGTCTCTGTGTTCAAGCAACCACATCTTATTTATCCATTCATCTATTGATGGGCACTTAGGTTACTTCCATATCTTGGCTATTGTAAATAATGCTGCAGTGAACATGGGGATGCATATATCTTTTCAAATTAGTGTTTTTGTTTTCTTCAGATAAATATGCAGAATAGAAATTGCTAGATTGCATAGTAGCTCTCGGTTCAATGTTTTGAGAAATCTCCATCTGTTTTCCATAGTGGCTGTACAAATTTACATTCCCATCAACAGTGCATGAAGGTTCTCTTTTCTCCACATCCTTGCCAACACTTGTTATTTGTTGTCTTTTTGATGATAGCCATTCTGACAGGTGTGAGGTGGTATCTCATTGTGGTTTTGATTTGCATTTCCCTGATGATTAGTGATGTTGAGCATCTTTTCATGTGCCTGTTGGCCATCTGTGTGTCTTCTTTGGAAAAATGTCTTTACAACTCCTCTGCCCATTTTTTTAATTGGGTTATTTGATTTTCTAATTTTCACATGTTGCTCTTATATTCTGTGGCCATCATTTATTCTAATCTTTTTTGTATGAATTCCTTGGGATTTTCTACAAATAGGATCATATCATTTGCAAATAAAGACAGTATTACATCTTCTTTCCCGGTTTGGTTACCTTTAACATTTTTTCTTCTTTTTCATGCTGAATAGAATATCTAGATCAGTGTTGAATAGAAGTGACAATAACAGACATCTTTGTTTCGTTCCCGGTCTTAAGAGAGAAAGCAGTCCATCAAGTATGATGTGCAGTTCAGTTCTGCCACTCAGTCATGTGCAACTGTTTGTGACCCCATGGACTGCAGCACGCCAGGCCTCCCTGTCCATCACCAACTCCCAGAGTTTACTCAAACTCATGTCCATTGAATTGGTGATGCCATCCAACCATCTCATCCTCTGTCATCCCCTTCTCCTCCTGCCTTCAATCTTTCCCAGCATCAGGGTCTTTTCAAATGAGTCAGTTCTTCATATCAGGTGGCCAAAGTATTGGAGTTTCAGCTTTAGCATCAGTCCTTCCAATGAATATTCAGGGTTGATTTCCTTTAGGATGGACTGGTTGGATCTCCTTGCTGTCCAAGGGACTCTCAAGAGTCTTCTCCAACACCACAGTTCAAAGCATCAATTCTTCGGCGCTCAGTTTTTGTCTTGTTTTTTTTGTTTTCAGTTTTCTTTATAGTCCAACTCTCACATCCATACATGACTACTGGAAAAACCATAGCTTTGACTAGACAGACCTTTGTTGGCAAAGTAATGTCTCTGCTTTTTAATATGCTGTCTAGGTTGGTCATAGCTTTTCTTCCAAGGAGCAAGCATCTTTTAATTTCATGGCTGCAGTCACCATCTGCAGTGATTTTGGAGCCCAAAAAAATAAAGTCTCTCACTGTTTCCACTGTTTCCCCATCTATTTGCCATGAAGTGATGGGACCAGATGCCATGATCTTAGTTTTCTGAATGTTGAGTTTTAAGCCAACTTTTTCACTCTCCTCTTTCACTTTCATCAAGAGGCTCTTTAGTTCTTCACTTTCTGCCATAAGGGTGGTGTCATCTGCATATCTGAGGTTATTGATATTTCTCCCAGCAATCTTGATTCCAGCTTGTGCTTCATCCAGCCCAGCATTTCTCATGATGTACTCTGCATATAAGTTAAATAAGCAGGGTGACAATATACAGCCTTGACGTACTCCTTTCCCAATTTGGAACCAGTCTGTTGTTCCATGTCCAGTTCTAACTGTTGCTTCCTGACCTGCATGCAGATTTCTCAAGAGGCAGGTCAGGTGGTCTGGTATTCCCATCTCTTTCAGAATTTTCCAGTTTGTTGTGATCCACACAGTTAAAGGCTTTGGCACAGTCAGTAAAGCAGAAATAGATGTTTTTCTGGAATTCTCTTGCTTTTTCTATGATCCAACGAACGTTAGCTCTGGGTTTATTTAAATTGAGGAAATTCCTCTTGATTCCTTGTTTGTTGACAGTGTTTATCATGGATGCATGATGAATTTTGTGAAATGTTTTTTTCTGCATGTATTGAGATGAATGTGTGTCTCATCATTTATTCTTTTTAAACACAGTGTATTACATTAATTTTTGGATGTTACATCAACCTTGTATTCTCGGGTTAAATCTCATGTGGTTATAGTGTATGATCCTTTTTATATGTTGCTTAATTCAGTTGGTTTATATTTTGTTAAGGATTCTTGCATTTATGTTAATGAGAAATATTGATTTTTAGTTTTATTCTGATGGCTTTGTTTGGTACATACCAAGCAATGATAATGCTAGTCTCTTAGAATTAATTGGTCAATATTCTCAGCTCCTCTGTTTTCTGGAAGAATTTGTGAAGGATTGTTAATCCTTCTTTAAATATTCAATAGAATATTGATTTGAAATATTGTTTTCTCTCATAGACATTTATAGAGCTATAAATTTCCCTTTCAGCACTGTTTTCTCTGTATCCCATCCTATTTTTAATATTAAACTTTTTACTATGAGATAATTATGAATTCACATTCAGTTCTAAGAAATCATACAGAGAAATAACCAGATACCCTTTATCCAGTGTCCTCTGATGGTGCATGCGTGCATGCCAAATCGCTTCAGTCGTGTCTGACCCCTTGCTACCATATGGACTGTAGGACTGTAGCCCGCCAGGCTCTTCTATCCATGGGACTTCCCAGGCAAGAATTCTGGAGTGGGTTGCTATGCCCTCCTCCAGGGGATCTTCCCATCCCAGAGATCAAACCCCGTTACGTCTACGTGCATTGGCAGGCGGGTTCTTTACCAGCAATGCCACCTGGGAAGTCCGTCCCCTGATGGTAAAATCTTATAAAGCTATAGTACCATGTCACAACCAAAATATGGACATTGATACAGTCAAGATGCTGGATTTCTCCATCACCAAAGATCTCTCATATTGCCCTCATCCAGTCATACCTGCTTTTTTCCTGTTCTCCCTCAGTTCTTAAGCCCTGGTGACCACTAGTATGTTCTCCATTTTCATAATTTTTTCATTTCAAGTATGTTATATAAATGGAGTCATACCTTAAGAGTACTGGCTTTTTTTTTTTTAACTGGCTTTTTTTTTTTAACTGTTTAGTTCTCTGGAGATTCATCCGAGTTGTGTGTATCAATAGTTCAGTAGTTCACTCCTTTTTATTACTGAATAGTATTTCGTGGTATGGATGTACCATAGTTTAACTGTTCACCCGCTGAAGGACATTGGTTGTTTCTGGTTATTGCCTATTCCAATTAAGACTGCTGTTAAAAAAAAAAAGTAAAAACGAAAGCTGCTGTAAACATTCATATACAGGTCTTTGTGTGAACTTAAGTTTTTAGTCCTCTGGAATAAATGCCTAGGAGTGCAATTGCTGAATCATGTGGTAGTGGCGTGTTTAGTTTTTCAAAAACCTGCCAAACTCTTTTCCAGAATGGTTATGCTTTTTTACTTTCCCATCAGTCATGTAGTCAGTTTTTGCATATCCTCACCAGCATTTGATGTTGTCACTGTTTTTTATTTTAGCCATTTTGGTGAGTGTATAGTGATATCTCATTGTTGTTTTAATTTGTATCTCTTATGGTAATAATATTGAACATCTTTTCATGGGCTTATTTGCCATCTGTATATCCTCTTTGGTGAAATGTTTGCTCATGTTTTTTCTTCATTTTGTAATTGGATTATTTACTTTTCTACAGTTGAGTTAGAAATACTAATCCTTTGTCAGATGTGTGCTTTGCAAATATTTTCTCCCAGTCTGTAGCTTGACTTTTCATCCTCTAGTTAAAGTTTTTCACAGAGAAAAATTTTACATATTGACAAAATTCAACTTACCCATTTTTCCTTGTATGGTGATTTTAGTGTTAAGTCTATGAACACTATGTGACCCTAAGTCCTAAAGATTTTCTATTTTTTTCCTGAAAGTTTTATAGTTTCATGTTTTATATTTAAGTCCACGATCCATTTTGAGTTAATTTTTGTATTAATATAAGATAATGAGGTTTAGGTTGAGGTTCATATTTTTGCCTATCAGTGTTCAGTTGATCAAGCAGCATTTGATGAAAAGGCTCTCCTACCTCCATTGAATTGCTTTTGCACCTTTGTCAAAAATCATTTGGGCATATTTGTGTGGGTGTGTTTCTGAGTTCTCTATTTTGTTTATTGACCTATGTCTGTTGTGTTAGTTGCTCAGTCATGTCTGACTCTTTGCAACCCCATGGACTGTAGCCCACCAGGCTCCTCTGTCCATGGGATTTCCCAGCAAGAATACTGGAATGGGTTGCCATTTCCTCCTCCAGGGGATCTTCCTGACCCAGGGATCAAACCTGGGTCTCCTGCATTGCAGGCAGATTCTTTACCGATTGAGCCACCAAGGATTCCCTTAATCTATGTCTATCTCTCTGCAAATATCACACAATCTGGATTGCTGTAGCTATTCATTAAGCCATGAAGCCAGGTAGACTGATTCATTCCGCTGTATTCCTCTTTTCCAAAATTAATTTAGCTGTTACAGTTCCTTTTTCTTTCCATATAAATTCTAGAATAAACTTGGTTATATCTATAAAAAATATTGCTGGGATGTTGATGGGAATTGGATTAAATCTGTACCTGAATTGGGGGAGAACTGACATCTTTTCTTGGTTAAATCTTCCAATCTGTGAACACAGAATGTCTCTCCGTTTATTTGTCTTTCTTTCTTTCATCAGTCCTGTGTCATTTTCAGTATACAAGTCCTATATACGTTTTGTTAGATTTACACCTACACATTTCAATTTTTTTGGACAGATGATAAATCACATTGTCTTTTTAAGTTTTGGTGTCCATGTGTTTATTGCTAACATATAGAAATACAGTTGATTTTATACGTTTGTTTTGTCTCCTACATCTTTGCTGGACTCATAAGTTCAAGGAGTTCTTTTATAGATTGTTTTTACATAGATATTTATATCATCTGCAAATAGGATCAGTTTTATTTCTTCCTGTACAAACAAGTTGCCTTTTTTTTCTTTTTGTCTCGTTGCACTGACTAGGGCTTCTAGTACTGTGTTAAGTAAGGTGATTAGAGCAGATGTCTTTGCCTTGTTCCTGTTCTTAGTGAGAAAGCAGTCTTTCACCAATAAATATAGTGTTAGCTATAAGTTTTTTTTGTAGATTTTCTTCATCAAGTTGGAGACGTTGCCTTCTAGGTTTCTGAAATTTTCTAGTGAGAAATGGGTATTGACTTTTGTCAAATACTTTTTCTGCATAAAATGATATGGTTATGTGACTTCTCATGTTTAGTTTGTTGATGTGATGTTTGAATATTAAACTAGATTTTCATCTAGAGAATAAACCTCACTTAGTCATGGTGTATGATTCTTTTTCTTTAAAAAATTATTATGGCAAAATACACATAGCATACAATTTACCATTGTAGCCATCTAAAAGTGTATGACTAATTGTTGCTAAGAACATTCCCAGTGTTGTGCAGCCATCACCACTATCTAATTCCAGAACATTTCATCACCTCAAAAGGAAACCTCATTCTCATTAAGCAATCACTTCCATTCCCATTTCCTCCAGTCCCTGGCAACCACTAATCTGCTTTTTGTTTCTATGGATTTGCCAACTCTGCATATTTCATATAAATGGAATTATACAATATGTGGCCTTTTGTGTCTGGTGTTCTTTCACTTAGCATAATGTTTTCAAGGTTCATCCATGTCATAGCATGTGTCAGTACTTCATTCCTTTCTATGACTGAATAATATGCCATATTTTGTTTATTCATTCATCTGTTGATGGATATTTGAGTTGTTTCCATCTTTTGGCTATTGTGAAGAGTGGTGCTGTGAACTTTCATGTACAAGTTTTTGTTTGAACACCTGTTTTCAATTCTTTTGGGTATATACCTAGAAGTGGAATTACTGGGTCATATGGCAATTCAATATTTTCACTTTTTGAGGAGCTGCCAAACTATTTTTCAAAGTGGCTACACCATTTTGCATTCCCAGCAGGAATATATGGGGAAGTGTTTAAGTTTCTTCATATCCTCATCAATACTTGTTATTTTATGTTTTGCTCTTGTTGTTATGGCCACCCTAATAGGTGTGAAGTGATTTTGGTGAGACCCTAATGGTGTCTCATTGTGATTTTGATTTGCATTTCTTTATTGTTAATGATGTTGAGCGTTTTGTCATATGCTTGTTAGCTATGTTTATATCGTCTTTGGAAAAATGTCTGTTACAGTCCTTTGTTCATTTTTTAAGTGGGTCTTTTGTTGTTGAGTTATAGAAGGTTTTTAAATATAATCTAATTATAGAACTTACATAATTCTTTTTATACATTGCAAAGTATTGTTAGTGACTTTACATCTGTATTCACGAGAGATATTGGCAGTAGTTTTCATTTTTTTGTATTGTCTCTCTGGTTTTGGTCAGAGAAATACTAGTTTCATAACATGAAATGGGAAGTGTTCCCTGTTTTGTTTTCTGGAAAAGATTGTGTGTAGTTGATCTTAAGTCTTTTTTAAAAGTTTGGTATAATTCTCTAATGGAAGCCATCTGGACCTTGAGATTTCTTTTTGGGGATTTTTAAGATTAAAAATTCAATTTTTTAAAGAGTTATAGGACTATTAAAATTATAGATTTCATATAGGGTGCATTGTGTTAATTTGTGTTTTTTAAGGAATTGGTGCAGTTGCTCTTAGTTGTCAAGTTCTCGTGTATAGAAATACTTGTAATATTCCCTTATCATCCGAATTTCTATGTCTCCAGGGTCTGTAGTGATAGATAGTCCCTGTTTCATTCCTGATACTGGAAGTTTGTGTCCTTCCTTCCTTTCCCCTCTTTGGTCGATTTCTAGAACACCAAAATGGTTCTTGTAAATTTTATCCACCTTTATGGTTGCTTTTCTGGGAAAGGATTTGTCTTCCACCTTCCCTTCTCTACTATAGTCTTTTAAAAAAAATAGCTCTTTTCAGGTTGAAGAAGTTTCCATTTAATTGTAACTCTCTTAAGGGTTTTTATTTTGTTTTATTGTATTATTATTATTTTTTGCCATGCTGCATGAACTGCCAGGGAATTTCCTTTTTAAAAAAGTTCTCTCTTCTATATCTGATGAAATGATCATATTTTTGCCTTTAGTCTATAAAATATCATATTACTAGATTTTCTCATATTGAACTCCTCTTGATGCTTTCCTCAAAAAGTTCTACTTGGTCACAGCACATTACCTTTTTTTTCTTTTTGGCTACGTCATGTGTCTTGTCAGATTTTAGTTTTGTAACCTGAGTTCAAACCCATGCCCCTGCAGTGGCAGTGTGGAGTCCTAACCACTGGACCACTGGGGAATTTCTGCACATTACTTTTTTTTTAATGCATTGCTTAAATTTGATTTGTTACTATTTTATTCAGAAGATTTACGTGTGTATTAATAAGTGTTCTAAAATGTTACTTTATTTTACTGTTTTGTGGATTTGATATCAAGCTTATGTCACCTCATAAAATGGTCTGAGTAACTTTTCCATTTCTACTGTTTTATGAAATGTGTTGTTTGTATTATTTTTCCTTTGAAGTTTTGGTAAAACTGTATGGGCTTGGTAGTTCTTATCATGGGAGATGTTTGATTGTCAGTTAAAGTTTTGGTAATTTACATTTTTCTTGAAATCTCACCATGTCCTCTTTGTGTGTGTATGTGTTAGTCGCTCAGTTGTGTCTGACTCTGTGTGACCCCATGGACTGTAGCCTGCCAGGCTCTTCTGTCCATGGAATTCTCCAGGCAAGAATACTGGAATGGGTAGCCATTCCCTTCTCCAGGGGATCTCCCTGACCCAGGGGTCAAACCCAGGTCTCCTGCATTACAGGCAGATTCTTTACCATCTGAGCCATCGGGGAAGTTGTTCATAGCATTCCCATATGTTGTTAAAAATATCTACTATTACTGTTTGTTGTTTATTTTCTCATCTCTCTGATAAGCAGGCGTCCTGGAGATTTTTTTATGTAGTATTTTGTTACAGAACAACATTTTAGTTTTATTGTTGACCATTTTGTTTTCTATCATTAATTTCTGCTCTTACATGTATTTTTTTTCCTTTTTTTCTCCCCCTGGTTCCCTGACCAGGGACCAAACCTGTGCCCTCAGCAGTGAAAGTGCAGAGTCCTAACCAGGAAGCAGGGAACTTATATTTTTATACTCACTTGTCTACTTTTGAGGGCTTTACTTTCTTCACCCTAGGGTCCTGAACTGAATATGGAACTCATTTATTCTCAGGCTTTTCTGTTTTATTCCACTTTTTTATTTTCTTAAATCAAGCTCCTTCCCCAGGAGCAGCCACTGGAACTGTCTTGTTCCTTAAGGCTCAGGGTATTTATTTTTTCTTGAAATATAGTTCACATATTGTGAACTCATTCATTTGAACTCATAAACTCATTCATTTAAAGTGTGTGATTCAGTGGGTCCTAGTATATTCAAGAAGTTGTGTAACCAGCACCACTATCTCATTCCCAAACCTGAAGCCCCATACCCCATATCCATTAGGCAGTCATTTCCTGCCCCAACCCCTGGCAACCACTAATCTACTTTCTGTTTCTATGGATTTGCCTGTTCTAGACTTTTAACATATATGGAATCATATCATATATGGCCTTTTATACTTGACTTTGATTTAGTGTAATGTTTTCAAGATTTATCCATGCTGTAGTATGTATCAGTACTTGTGTTAGTTTCCTAGGGCTGACATAACAAATTACCACAAAGTGGATCACTTAACTGAAATTTATTGTGTCATGATTACAGAGGCTAGAGGTCTGAGATGAGGGTGTCAGCAGGAATGGTTCCTCCAGGAGGCTGTGAAGGAGAAACTGTTCCAGGCTGCTTGCCACGCTTCTTGTAGTCAGCTGACAATTTCTGATCTTCCTTGACTTGTAGGAGGAAAGCATTTAATCTTTGTATGTCAAGTATTTGTTACCTAGCTGTTCTCAGTGCTACCTCTCCATTATAAAATTCCCCCTTCACCTCTCATCTAGAGGTTTTAACCTCCACTGATAATTGGAATGTAAATACATAGTTTCATTAGAGGTGGCAAAATGTTGATTTTCTAATTCTCTCATTCTTTTTGGCCAGTGGGGCCCCTTCACAGTGACTCCTGTGCTGTCCTGGTAGCATCCTTGCACGTTGTCCCAGATTTACCTCATAGATTTCCTTCCCAGATTTGGAATCAGCCATTTTGGAACTTTCTTACTTAAAATTAACCCATTTAAGAATCAAAAAGCACTCCAATAGTCTTGCCTGGAAAATCCCATGGATGGAGGAGCCTGGTAGGCTGCAGTCCATGGGGTCGTGAAGAGTCAGACATGACTGAGCGACTTCACTTTCACTTTTCACTTTCATGCATTGGAGAAGGAAATGGCAACCCACTCCAGTGTTCTTGCCTGGAGAATCCCAGGGACGGGGAGCCTGGTGGGCTGCTGTCTATGGGGTTGCACAGAGTCAGACACGACTGAAGCGACTTAGCAGCAGCAGCAGTGTGATTGCTGCGTAATATGGTAGTTCTATTTTTAATTTTTAGCTCTTAACTAGTTGCATAGTACATAACCCTTCTTAACTATAATTTCCTCATTTGAAATTACATTAAGTTCTAAGTCCTTTTCCTGAACTGTTTTTATGCTCTCTCAATATAAATTGTTACTAATTAGAAAATTAAAACATGTATTTTAACACTTAAAAAAAAAGAATCAAAAAGTTGTCTCAAAATACTAATTTTGCTAAACCCTATACATTTTGGTGTGTAGTACTTAAATTCTAATTCAGCTATAAATACTTTATAATTTTAAAAATTAAGTCTTTTTAAAAAAACACGGAGAAGGAAATGGCAGCCCACTTCAGTATTCTTGCCTGGGAAATCTCATGGATAGAGGAGCCTGGCAGGCTACAGTTCATGGCATTGCAAAGAGTTGGATACAACTTAGCAACTGAACAACAACAACACACAATCAGGCAGATTGTGATTTGGGGAAATAGTTCTTGATGGAAATGTGGCATAAAATGGAGAGTGAAGTGACCTAGCAATATGGAATACAGAGTTTTGTAAGAAATTAAAATTTGTGTATAGAATAATGATTGCAAATATTCAAACAATAAAGTCTGGCTAAAGGAAAAAAACAGCTTTATTGATATATACTTCACATACAATACAATTCACCTGTTTAAAATGTACAATTCAATGGTTTTTAGTATATTCATAGAAATGTGCAACCATCAACCACAGTAAATTTTAGAACATTTGGATCACCTCAAAAAGAAACCCCATACTCTTTAGCTACCATCCACCCTTGTTCTTCAACTTTCCAGCAATAATAACTGCTAATCTACTTTCTGTAGCTATAGATTTTTCTATTCTAGACATTCATATGAATGGAATTATATGTAGTCTTTTGTGTCTGGCTTCTTTCACTTAGCATATTTTTGAGATTCATCCATGTTGTAGCATGTATCAATACTTTATTCCTCTTTAAAAAACTGCTTTATTGAGATATAGTTCATGTACCATACAGCTCACCCATTTAGAGTATACAATTCAGTGGTTTTTTAATATATTCATACATATATGCAGTCATTACCACAGTAAATATTAGAACCTTTTCATCACTTCATAAAGAAACCCTGTACCCTCTAGCTATATCATCCTCTCCTCCTGATAGGTCCCTCCCCCGTCTCCTGCCACAGTACTAGGTAACCACAAATTGACTTTCTGTTCTATAGATTTCCATATTCTAAACTTTTATGTGACTAGCGTCATAATATGTGGACTTTTGTGACTGACTGCTTTCATTTAGCATGTTTTAAAGGTCATCCATGTTGTAGTATCTATCAGTAAGTACTTCATTCCTCTTTATTGTTGAATAACTTTCTGTCGTATGAACATACCACATTTTGTTTATTCATTCATCTGTTGATGGACATTTGGGCTTCCACCTTCTGGCTCACTTGAATAACATTGCTATAAACTTGTATGCAAGTTTTTGTGCAGACATATGTTTTTGTTTGTCTTCAGTATATACCTAGGTGTGGGATTACTGGGTCATAATTTTACACTGTTTACAACAGGTTGGTTTTTTTAAACTGAAGTCCATGCTTTATGATTCACTCTTTTTGTTATACATTATATGGGTTTTGACAATTGTATAGTTACATATATTTGCCATTCCGCTATCATACAGAATAATTTACTACCCTAAAAATCCCCTTGCTCCACTACTCATTCCTCTTTTCCTCTGTCCCCTCCATCCCTTGGCAACCACTGATCTTTTTACACTCTCCATAGTTTTGCCTTTTCTAGAATGTCATAGTTGGAATAGTACAGTATATAACCTTTTCAGGTTAGCATCCTTCACTTCAGCAATATGTGTTTAAAGTTCCTCCATGTCTTCCTGGCTTGATAGATTATTTCTTTTTATCACTGAATAATATTCCATTGTATGAATGTAACACTTTTGTTTATTCATTCATCTATTGAAGGATGTCTTGATTGTTTCCACATTTTGGCAATTATGAATAAAACTGCTGTGGATACTCATGTGCAGATGTTTTTTGTGTGAGCATAAGTTTTTGATTCGTTTGGGTAAATACTGAGGAGAGAAATTGCTGGATCATATGGTAAGAGTATGTTTAGTTTTGTAAGAAACTGCCAAACTGTCTTCCAGAGTGACTGTACGTTTTACATTCTCACCTGCAGTGAATGAGAGGGTTCCTGTAGTTTGTTGAGGCTTTTTGATTCTAGCGATCCTGGTGGGTGAGAAGTGGTATCCCATTTTTGTTTTGATTTGCATTCCCTGATGGGTAATGATGTTGAACTCTTTTTTTCATGCTATTCTTTATTGAGGCAACATTGGTTTATAACATTATATGAGTTTCATTTATACATTATATTTCAACTTCTGTATACACTATAATGCACTCACTACCAAAAATTTAGTTTTCTTTCATCACCATATACTTGACCCCCTTTACCCATCTCATCCTTACACTCTTCCCCTCTGGTAACCACTACTCTGTTCTCTGTATCTATGTGTTTGTTTTTGTTTGGTTTGTTCATTTATTTTGTTTTTACTTGTTTGTTTGTTTTGTATTCCACATGTCTGAAATCATGTGGTATTTGTCTTTCTACATCTGACTTATTTCACTTTGCATAATACCCTCAAGGTCCATCCATGTTCTTGCTTATAGTAAGATTTCATATTTTTATGGCTGAGTAGTATTCCACTGTCGTGTGTGTGTGTGTGTGTGTGTGTGTATCATGGCTCATTTATCCATTTGTCCATTGATGGGTGCTTAGGTTGTTTTCATATCTTGACTATTGTAAATAATGCTGTGATGTACATAGGGGTTCATATATCTTTTCAAAGTAGTGTTCATGTATTCTTTGGATAAATAACCAGAAGTTGGATAGACAGATCATGTGATAGTTCTGTTCTTAAATTTTTGAGCAATCTCCATCTTTTTTTCCATAGCGGCAGTGCCAGTCTACATTCTTACTAACAGTGTATGTGGGCTCCTTTTCCCCAACACCTTTGCTAGTACTTGTTGTTTCTTGCCTTTTTGATAGTTGCCATTCTGATAGGTGTGAGGTGATATCTCATTGTGATTTTGATTTGCATTTCTGTAACCGTTGATGATGTTGACCATCATTTCATGTGCCTGTTCGCCATCTATATGTCCTCTTTGGAAAAATGTCTGTTCAGCTCCTCTACCCATTTTTGTTTGTTTGTTTGTTTTATTTTTTCATTGGAGGAAACTTGCTTTACAATATTATGTTGGTTTCTGCCATATAACAATGCAAATCAGTCATATACCTCCCCTCCTTATTGAGCCTCCCTCCCCTCCCGCTATCCCACCCATCTAGGTTATCACAGAGAACCAGGCTGGGCTCCGTGTGTTATATAGCAATTTCCCACTATTTTACACATGACAGTGTATATATGTCAATGCTACCATCTCAATTCATCCCATCCTAACTTTCCCCCACTGTATCCACAAGTCCTTCACTAGGTTCATCAGTACCATTTTTCTAGATTCCATATATATGCATTAATATATGATACTTGTTTTTCTCTTTCTGACTTACTTCACTCTGTAAGAGGCTCTAGGTTCATCCACCTCACTATAACTGACTCAAATTCATTCCCTTTTATGGCTGAGTAATATTCCATTGTATATATGTACCACATCTTCTTTATCCATTCATCTGTTGATGGACATCTAGGTTGCTTCCATGTCCTGGCTATTGTAAATAGTGCTGCAGTGAACATTGGGGTGCATGTATCTTTTAGAATTGTGGTTTTTCTCAGGGTATATGCCCAGTAGTGGGATTGCTGGGTCATATGGTAGATTTATTCCTAGTTTTTTAAAGAACCTCCATACTTGTCTCCATAATGGCTGTATCAGTTTCATTCCCACCAATCAGTGCAGGAGGGTTCCCTTTTCTCCACATCCTCTCCAGCATTTATTGTTTGTAGATTTTTTGATGATGGCCATTCTGACTGGTGTGAGGTGATACCTCATTGTAGTTTTGATTTGCATTTCTCTAATAATGAGTGATGTTGAGCATCTTTTCATATGTTTATTGGCCATTTGTATGTCTTCTTTAGAGAAATGTCTATTCATATCATTTGCTCATTTTAAAAAATGGATTGTCTTCATATTATTGTGTTGTAACAGTTCTTTATATAGTCTGGATACAAAGCTCTTATCAGATTTATGATTTACAACTATGTTCTCCCATTCTTTGAGTTTTTGCATTTTCTTGATGGTATCTTTTGAAACACAAAAGGTTTTCATTTTCATAAAGTCCAGTTTATCTATGATCCCTTTTGTTGCTCATGGTTCTGGTGTCATACCTAAGAATCCTTTGCCAAATCATGATTTAGTGTTAAACCTATGAGTTATTTAGCAGCACTGTAGTGTTCTAAACATTTTTTCAGCTTTATTGAGGTATAATTGGCTAAATTTTTTAAAAATTTCTTTTTATAGTTGTTTTCCATCAGAGTTAAGGCTACTACTGATGCCTTGAAATTTGTTGAGACTTCATTTGTCACTTATATCTGATCATTCTTTATAAATGTTCTATATGTAATAGAGAAGAATGAACAGAATTTTTTGTTGGTCAGTTTATCTTGTTGTGGATTTACTTACATATTTATGTCTTTCCCCAAATCTGGAGAATTTTCAATCATTATTTCTTCAAATATTTTTTCTGTACTAATCTCTTTCTGCTTTCCTGGGACCCCAGTGGTACAAGTGGTATACACACACTCTTTGGTATTTTTTCACAATTCTGAAGTTCTGTTAAATTTCTTCAGTTTTCTTTCTTTCCATTTTTTGGATTGGATAATTTTGTTAATCTATCGTCAGTCTCACTAATTGTTTCCTTTGCCATCTGTAATGGTTACTTTTATGTGTCAACTTGGCTAGGTTATGGTACCCAGTGTTTGTTCAAAAACTGGTTAAGATGTTGCTGTGAAGATATTTTTAAATATGGATTTTTAAATATGTTAACATTTAAATAAGCAGACTTGAATAAAGTAGGTTATCCTTTATTATGTGGGTGGGCTTTATTTAATTAGTTGAAGGCCTCAAGAGAAAAGATTTCCCTCTCTTAAGGAGAAAGAATTCTGCTCTAGACTGCTTTTGGACTCAAGACTGTGACATCAATTTTTCCTTGGGTCTCCAGCCTCCTCTTGTGCCCTGAATATTTTGGTTTTCACAGCCTCCACTATTACATTGGGCTTCCCAGGCAGTGCAGATGGTAAAGAATCCACCTGCCAGTGCAGGAGACATGGGTTCAATCCTTGGGTCGGGAAGATCCCCTGGAGGAGGAAATGGCAACCCACTTCAGTATTCTTGCTTGGAAAATTCCACAGACAGAGAAGCCTGGCAGGTTTTAGTCCATGGGGTTGAAAAGAGCAATGACTGGGCACACACACGCAGTATTGCATTATTCAGTTCTTTAAAATCAATCATTCTCTCTCCATATATATACACTCTATCACTGATGTTTTGCAGTTTGATGCCAATGTATCAAAAAGAAAAAGCACCCACTAACTTCCAAAATGACCTCTAGAGGGCAGTATTGCCCCCCCATTGAGCCCATAGCACTTTTGAGGTAATTGCTCTCTCATTTGATTGAGGTTGCTGCTTGGCCAGAGACTGGCTGGGTTGTGAGATATGGGCTGTAGATCTTCAGTTTCTTATGTGCTCAAAGGCTAGACTAATCCCCTTTTTATAGACAAAACAATATGGATTCCAAAATTTTAAAGTAAGAATATATCCTATATAATCCTCATTTTATATGAACATAATGCACGAGATGAGATGAATAGAAGTAAATATATGATTATATATATAAAATGAGGACTTTATACATGTATATTTTCTATACATGTATATTTTCTATACATGTATTACACATTTACTTCTATTAAACTTATCCTGTGAATTTTTAACTTCATATATTGTATTTTTGTCATCTAAAATTTCCAATGGTTAGTTTTTATAGTTTCTTTTTACTGTGCTGTGAACTATCTTTTTATTTATTTGAAGGGTGTGTTTACCTCACAGAGCATAATTATAACAGCTTTTAAAGTCTTTGTCAATTTCAACATCTGAATCATCTTGGATTTGGCATCCACTGAATGTCTTTTCCCTTGGGAATTAGTCACATTTTCTTAATTCTTAGTATGTCAAGTAATTTTGGATTGTATACTGAATATTCTGAACCTAAAGTAAGAATCTGGGTCCTGTTAAAGTCCTCTGATGGGTGAGATTTTTTTAAAAGTGATTCCTCCTACACTTTCCAGCTTTTGGGGGCACATTTTCTCAGACCTCTGACCCAAACTATGGGGTTCCTTGGATTTTTTTTCTCCTTGTACTGTCTACAGTAGCTGTGCTAGAGACTTTCTTTCTGATCAGTGTTGGGACAGAATGTAGGTAAAAATTTGGTAACTTACCCCTGTATGAGTCACTTCCTAAAGTTTTTACTTCTCTTCTCAATTCACCTCCTTTGCTTACTTTTCAGGATTCTCAAGTAGTTGCTTGTTGCGTCCTGTTTTTTCCCCCAGAAATTTTAGTTGTTTGAAGTGGAAGAGAGAGATTGTAGTGGGCTTACTCTTTTCTTGTCTGGTACCAGAAATTGGTACATCCACAGTTTCTTTTAGTGAAAGTCTGTGAGTGGTAAATTACTTCTTTGTATGTCTGTAAATGTCTCTATTTTGCCTTTACAATGGTAATTTACCTAGGTATAAAATCCTACGTTATTAATAATTTCCCTTTTTCAATTTGAAAATATCATTCCACTGTCTTCTGGTACCAGTTGTTGGCTCATGCAAAGTCTTATGGTATTCTGATTTTCATTTCTTAGTGGTTTTTTTCTCTTGTGACTTTCAAGATCCCCTTTATCATTAATGTTTTTCAGCTTCACTTCAATGTGTCAAGAAAAAATACCCACAAACTTCCAAAATTCTCCCTAGAGGGCAGTATTGCTCCTGTTGAACCTGTGCTCTTTTGAGATAATTGTCACTTGAGTTGTTGGCCAGACACTGGCTAGGTTGTGAGATCTGGGCTGTAGATCTGCAGTTTCTCATGGTCTCAAAAGCTAGACTAATTCCCCCTTTATAGATAAAATAACATGAATTCCAAAATTTCAGAGTAAGAGTTGTATCTATAGACCACATAATCCTCATTTCTGGGTTTATAGCCTATTAATCCCTATTTAACTGACTCATGGAAATCTGCAGCTTTCACTAAGCTTTTGGCTAACTTCCTTCAGTCCTTAATTGCTTTGTATTTCTTTATTCCTTTTAAGGTGTTTAAATATATTTCAGAGTAACTTAAAGCCACTTAAGGCTATCTCATTGGATCATTTGCCTTCCTTCCTTCCTTCCCCCAACTATCCATTCATTTATGTAACATTAATTGAGTTACTATGCCAGTTTCTATACTACATCAGGGAACAGAGATAAATAAAACCCATACCCTTTTCTCAAGGTTAGCCTCTTTAGTTAGTTCAGTTCAGTCGCTCAGTCATGTAAGAGTCTTTGCAACTCCAGGAACTACAGCACGCCAGGCTTCCCTATCCATCACCAACTCCTGGAGCTTGCTCAAACTCATGTCCATTGAGTCGGTGATGCCATCCAACCATCTCATCTTCTGTCATCCCCTTCTCCTCCTGCCTTCAATCTTTCCCAGCATCAGGGTCTTTTCTAAGGAGTCAGTTCTTCACATTAGGTAGCCAAAGTATTGGAGTTTCAGCTTTAGCCTCTTCAGTACATCATTAAATCCAGATAAAAATTTCATGATGTAAAAGAGTGTTTTAAGGAACATGTGAAGCTGTGCCAGAAAGGTCTTTGATTTAAATAACAATTTCTTTCTTGGTGGGTATGGTATTTTTAGTCAGGAGAAACTTGTTCCTCAAGCTTTTATAAAGCCAGTACTGCTACTTTATTTAAAATATGTTATAGTAATATTGATCCATGTGCCGGGTGGTTGTGAGATATTTTACAATATTTGCTGTCAATTTTATTCAGCAGAGAAATTGTTACTGGAAATAGTACTTTTGGGAAATGTTATTTTGTCAGGCTGAATTATTCTATAACATGTTGTGTTGAACCTGAAAGTAATCGACAAGTATTCAAAATGAATCCAAAAGACATTTGCTCCTTGGAAGAAAAGCAATGACAAAGCTAGATTAAAAAAAAAAGCGGAGACATTACTTTGCCTACAAGTTCATAGAGTCAAAGCTACGGTTTTTTCAATAGTCATGCACAGATGTGAGAGCTGGACGATAAAAAAGGCTGAGCACCAAAGAATTGACACCTTTGAACTGTAGTGCTGGAGAAGACTCTTGAGAATCCCTTGGACTGCAAGGAGATCAAACCAGTCAATCCTAAAGGAAATCAACCCTGAATATTCATTGGAAGGACTGATGCTGAAGCTGAAACTCCAATATTTTGGCCACCTGATGTGAAGAGCCAACTCATTAGAAAAGACCCTGATGCTGGGAAAGATTGAAGGCAGGAGGAGAAGGGGATGACAGAGGATGAGATGGTTGGATGGCATCACCGACTCAATGGACATGAATTTGAGCAAATTCTGGGAGATAGTGACAGGACAGGGAAGCCTGGCATGCTGCAGTCCATGGGGTTGCAAAGAGTCGGACATGACTGAGCAACTGAACAACAGCAACAAATAACATCATTTCAAGAAAACATTTAATTTTTGAGCAAAAATAATAGAAATATAAATGTGCTTGTATAATTTTACAAATTATTTGTTACTAAATATTCCAAGAAAGAAGTGATTGGTTTAGATTAGGGACCTCTTTATTCATCATAAGATTTGTTCAGAGTTTGGACTTTGAATTTTTATTTAATATGTGAATTAAAAATATGAAGAATCAAACTGTGTATTAACTGTTAAAACTTTTTTTTGAAGTGTAGATATACCTTGTTTGGGGAAATAAACATCATTAGCGAGAAGTAGATAATTTGTATGATAATTTTACCTGAATCAAATGGCTGTTAATTGAATACTATTCCAAAATTTATTATAGAAACCTATACATGAGCAAATTTGTTTTAAACCATAAAGTACTATATTTACAGGAAATATTAAAATTTGTAGTAACAATCTAAAGGAATCTCAGGGCTAAAAGTATCATGAAGTGATTTCATAGACTTAGTTTACTTAAATGAGTAAGGACATAAGAAAAAAAATATGAGTGAATAAATTTTCCCATTGGAAGAGAGGAAGAATGGAAAAGAGATCCCTCATTTTCAGTTTTTCATTCACAATTTAGTGTGCAGTCCTCCAGGGGATAGGACTAGTAGTTCCATTACTGGTAAAAATATTAGGATAAAATCCAGGAAATTGAGGAAAACATTGAAATATTAAAATGGAATTGAAAATATTTATGTATATCCATGATTAACTAGTGTGCTAATTATCTATTATACATAACAATATTTCTACCAACTTAGAGGCTTAATGCAAGATACATTTATTATATTACACTTTTTGTGGGTCAGGAGTCTGGGCATAGCTTAGCTGGATGCCCTGCTTCAGGGACTAAAAAGCTGCAATCAAGGTGTTAGCCAGGGCTGCGGTCACATCTGCTTCCAACCTCACATGTTTGTTGGCAGCCTTTCAATCTTTGTAGGCTGCTGGACTGAGGGCCTCAGTTTCTTGCTGGCTCTCAGCCAAAGGCTGCTCTTAGTTCCTTACCCAAGTGGCCTTCTCCAAAAGCAGCTCACAACATGGCAGCTGGCTTCTTTAAAACCAGCAAGGGAGATAGTGTCTTTGCAAGACTGGTGTTAGCCATACATGCTATAGTCATATATGTACATATATATGATCATGTGCATCCTTTCACCTTTGGCACATACTACTGACCAGAAGCAAGTCATAGTTCTTCCCACTTTTGGGAGGAGGTAGGTACATAAAGGTATGAACACCAGAAGACAGGGATCATAGTGGTCACCGTAAAGTCTGTCTGCCACAATATGTATTTTTTTTTTAGGTCTGTCCATTAAAATGACCTAAAAGCAATGTCACCTCAGTACTAACAAACACTCCCTCGTGCTCAGGTTGTAGCCTCTAAAGACCATTCCCCTTAAAGGGAAGCTGGGTCCTTTTGGAGAAAGAGTTTTTTCCAGGGCTGGGACAGGGAAAGCACAAGGAGATCTAGGGACATCTTTTATGCTCACAATCCATAATGTTCTCAAAAATCAGTGAGGTTATGTTCCACTGGCCACAGTCATAACATTTAGAACATTATAAAGACTAATGGTGGCAATTAAAGGAAACAAATGAATTCTGTGAAAACCCATTATTTAATAATGATGTTCAAAATAGAGAAACTAAACAAACCCAGAAGGTGGTAGGTTGCTCTGAACAACTGTAGGACCATCTCTTCAATAGTCAACATCATAACAAAAGATACCTAAAAATTAAATGCTATGGGTGGTCCTTGAACAGATCATGATTTGGATGAAACAAATGATAAGGGCATTTTTATGTTATTTGGGAAATTTTTAATATGGTTTAGGTATTTGATGAAATGGAAAGATGGAGTTGGTTGACTTAAAAAAGGAGGTTATAAAATAGCATGTACACTGTGATCCATCCTTGCAAAAAGTACACACACATACATACACATAATAGTGTAGGAAAACCTCTTGAAGTACAGGTACTGAGGTGTTAACAATGGTGGATCTCTGTGACGGGTGGCGGGGGGGTGTTTATGAATTTCTTCTTATTTCTGAAACAAATAACCACAAATTAGTAGCTTAAAACAATACAAACTTATTTTCTTATAGGTTTTGAGGCCTTCTGATTCTCCTCCTTCCCTTTTCTAAGAATCCTTGTGATTACATTGAGCGCACATGGATCATTCAAGGTAATCTCTCCATCTCAAGATCTTTCACTTAGAAAGATAGAGTGGGAGGGAGGCTCAAGAGGTAGGGAATTTATGTACGCATATAGCTGATTCATGTTGTTGTATAGCAGAAATCAACCAACATTGTGAAGCAATTATCCTCTGATTAAAAAAAAATCCTTCACTTAGTCACATCTGCAGAATCCCTTTTGCCATGTAAATGGTTCCAGGGATAAGGTCATGGACATCTTTGAGGAGGGCCATGATTCTGTCTGCCACAGAGTATGTTTTTACTTTTTATTTTTGTGTCTAGATTTTGTAATTTTATATAACATGTATGTGTTACTTAAAATGTGTAAGTAAAGGCACTTACCTGGTGGTCCAGGGGTTAAGACTCCATGCTCCCAAGCAGAGGGCGCAAGTTAGATCCCTGGTGGGGAAACTAAGACCCCACATGCACCACGGTGCAGCGGAAAAAAGAAACAAAATTAAAAAAAAATAAAATATGTAAATTAAAAGTAGAAAAATGTTATAGTTTAATTTCAAGTCACAGGAATTGTGGTTATTTATAAACTTTACCTGGCTCCATGTGAAGTTTGAGCTTTGCATCCATTTATTTTCTTACTTTTTGTTTATACCAAATCATAAAATTCAAGTTCACAATTCCATGTTGCTAGAAATTGCAGCAAGTGTTTGGTAGCTGGGTCAGAGACTTCTGTATATTGGACTGAACGAGGAGCCATGAATCGAGAAGTCATTTCTTCCATTTGTTGTCTCCCCCGGCCACTAACGGGTGAAGTATCAAACCCAAATTCTGTAAGGATGAATGTTTCGCCTTAGGAGAGTGGGTCTCCCTGGGGGCAGTGCCATCAAGGGTATACTTTGAAAACACATGGGGCTATTTTGGTTGTTACAGTGATTGACAGGAATCCCCTGGCAGGGATCTCCTGGCAGTTAGAGGGCAGGAGCCAAGAATGTCATGTGTCCTTCAGTGTCTATGACATTTGTACAGGGATGAACGTTCCTCTGTTTTACATAATTTTCAAACGTCCCTCTAGCCATCCATGTGTATGAAAAAA